>NW_006399805.1:16916817-16919596 GCF_000299155.1 Elephantulus edwardii
GCTCTGCGCGTCCGGGCACCTCGGGCGGCCAGCTGCTCGCCGCGCCTCTCACACTCAGAGCCCGGGTCGCGGCCGCGCCGGAGCCGCGCTCACAAAGGGCTGGGGGGCCGGTCACACCGGGGAGCACGAGCGCATGTGACCAGCTCGGTGCGGTCTGGGCGCAGGGCAGCTGGGGGCTGGGGTGCTTTGTGAAACGCCGGGTGTTGTTCCTACGTCCGAGCGCCAGGCTGGAGGTGGAGAGGAAACCGAGGCACAGCGGGGAGCGGCTCGCGCCGGGCAGGGCTTTGGCCCTCTGGGAAGGGGCGCTGCGCGGCCGCCCTGCCTGGACAGGCTCAGGAGACCGCGTCGACGGAGCGCCTCGCGGTGCAGCAAGGAGGCTGGTGGGGAGGCAGCGAGGAAGAGGCTGGCGGACCACCCGGTGGGCCGAGCTCAGGCCTGGGGGGTGGGGGTCCTGGGCTGGCTTCCTGGAGTCACCACAGATCCCACAGACGGGGTGGACACAGGAAATCTGCGCTCCCCCCCCCCCCCCCACTTCTGACCAGTTGTCTGCAGGGCGGCCGGCCTCAGAAGGCTCCCGGGAAGCTGCCTCAGACCACCACTCTGCAGTCCTTGGCTTGTAGGTGCATCACGTTGTCTCATGCCTCTGCTTAGAACAACAGAAATGAAACTGGATTAGGTTCCGCCGTGACCTCACCTTAACCTGATTTCAACTTGTAAAGACCCCAGTTCCAAGGAAGGTGACATTCCCAAACCCAACCCGACTGACAAGCTTGCACTGATTCCCATCCATGCCAGGACTGCACGGTTTTCCGAACTTCTAGGGTCTCCCACCCTGAGGCCTCTTCCTGGAAGCTGGGGCCCTAACTGCAGACCTCTGCAGCCGAGAACCAACCCCATGTACCACCCTCTGCGCTAGGGTACCATTCACAGGTGCTTTCCAAACCAGGGAGCATTCACAACCCCTCATAGTTCCCTTTCTGTCACCCAGACTCTACATCTTTCCCACATCAAAACAAGAACCACCAAACTCATTAAAATGGGACAAATTCCAGAAGTTCCATTCCAGATTTCACATCTTCTAAATAAAATAAATATAGAATGGGTGCAACTCTGTACCTGGTCCATTCTGGACAAAATCCCTCGTCCTCTGTGAACCTGTGAACACTCAGTAACGAGTTACCTGCTTGCAAAACACAGTAGTGGGGTGATAACGGCCTTCGAGTCAGCTCTAACTCAGAGTGAGTAACAGATCTGAAACTTGCCCTGCCCTGCTCACCGTCAAGATCCCCACCAACTGAAGCACTGTTAGTCACTGTAGATCCATCTTGTCCAGGGTCTTCATCTCTTTCTCTGGCCCTCCACTTTTCCAAGCATGATGTCTTTTTTCCAAGGACTGGCCCCTCCTGCAAACACACCCAAAATATATGAGACAAAGTTTCAACATCCCTGCCTCTAAGGAGCTTGCACTTCCTCCAAGATAGACTTGTTTGTTCTTTTGGCAGTCCACCGGATATTCAGTACTCCACGACTTAAAAGGCCTTGATACTTTGCTGATCCTCACATTCTAAAGTTCTAAATCCAGTAGGGAATGTCTCTCATTCCATTGCAAGGTTTAAGAAAGCCTCTGGAAAAATTTTATTAAATAAAAAAAAAAAGAAAGAAAGCCTCTGAAAGCTTGAACCTCTATCCTCTAGACAGAGCTGGGCAGGAATAACACCTTTCTGACACACAGCCTCAGTTTCTGGTCTCATCAGTGTGGAGAGTTCACTTTGGGTCCAAAGAGACACCGAGGCTGCATCCTTTGCTCTCCTTGTTTTCTCAACACACAGGCCTTGGAGTCATTCTTTCTTTATTTCATTCCATCTCTTTCAGCTAGTCTGACATAAAATTCCCCAAAATGTTGTCAGTCTTTCCCGGATGTTGAGGGGACCCACACCCATTATGGAGAGTTCTCCATATATCCTTCAGGATAAATCATTCCTGATTTTCTGCTGAGAGTATTGATTAAATCTATGAATCACGTGCCTAATCTCTTCAGCAAAAATTTCTCTGGCCACATCTTGGGGCTTGTGTCTAAATGTTGTTGTTTGCTGTTGAGTCAGAATCACACCAGAGCTACCTCTCCAGTGGATTTTCGGAAGCTGCCTGACCCTCTTGAGCCACATCTCAGTAAGCTGACAATTTTCCACATCATAAACTTCTGAGTTCCTTTTTTTTAAATTTTATTTTTTAAAAATAATTTTAATGAACATCTGAGTTCCTTTTTGCTTACCAACTTCTTCATATATTTTTGTTCTTCTTTCCTTTTTTGAGAAAAAGCAAAGAGAAACTAAGCCATTCCTTCCACATTTTGCTTGAGAATCTTCTCAGATAGATATCCAGCTTCATCACTTAACAAATTCTACTTGGTACCCAAAATCAGAATATAACAATTCAGGCAAGTTCCCTGCCACTTTCTCTTTTTTTGGAAAAAAAATTATTATTTTGTATGTATGTGTACCAACAAATCGGATCTGACTGGTACAGGAGGAGATTGTGTCTCCTTTTAAAGCAGAGAATCTGGTGGATTAGAACCGTGTGCCTCTCTGGTGTTACAGTGCAGCTTCTTGCCACTAGGTCACCAGAGCTACAGCCATTTTCTAACAAAGACTGCTTTTTTTCATTTACTACTAATAACATGTCCCTCAGTAATAACTAGCACCTTTTAAAAAAAATTTCTTTATTTTTCTTTTCAATGAACATCTACAGAGATTTTGGAATTCCATTCATTCATTGTTGC
>NW_006399805.1:16920757-16921707 GCF_000299155.1 Elephantulus edwardii
ATGATCCACCTTGAGTTGGTTTTTGTATATGGAGTGAGGTGGGGATCTTGTTTAATTCTTCTGCAGATAGATTTCCAATTTTGCCAACACCATTGTTAAAAAGGTTGTCATTTCCCCACCTAACTGATTTCATCTCCTTGTCAAAAATCAGTTGACCATAAACAGATGGGAACAAGCACCTTTTTAAATAAAATATTTTATTTTAAATTTCATTTTCTTTTGTGTGTGCACCATACTGTCATATCGGATCTGACTGGTACAGGAGGAGATTGTCTCTCCTTCTCCAGCAGAGCATGTGGTGGATTCAAACCGTACACCTCTGGGATTGCAGAGCTCCGGTGGCCTAGTGGTAAGAAGGTGCACTGCAATCCCAGAGATATGTGGTTCAAATCCACCAGATGCTTTGCTGGAAAAGGAGGGGCAATCTCCTCCTGTACCTGTCAGATCTGATTTGACAATACACACACACACAAAATGATTAAAATGATAAAAAAAATAAATCTTCATTTTATACTGGTTTGAAAGACACCCACGTGTTGAGGACTCTCCTTCATAGGGTCGTTATGAGTCACCTGCGACTCTACAGCACTTAACAACAATAACATCAACACAGAGAAATCAGCTGACCCAGCGGACAGAAAGCGATGCTACCAAGCCAAAGGTGGGTGACTTTTAATCTGCAGCCCTCGGGCCTGTCTTTCATTGTTTTTGTTCAGACATTCCTTTAGGTCGTATAGCCCTGTGTACAAGTTGCTGTACAGTACAGCGGTAACTTGTGGTTGCTGTGAGGCTGAACACTGTGACACTGATGTGTCAAATGTGTTAATGGTTGGTTACCCAATGCTGACAGAGTGCGGTGGAGCTCCCCAATTAAAACAAGCTTGGAAGGAGGAGTGGCATCCACTTCCATAATAGCTTGCCTCCAGAAACCCTATGAACCTGGAGAGAGG
>NW_006399805.1:16922287-16940856 GCF_000299155.1 Elephantulus edwardii
TTCTAAGACAATAAATAAAAATTTTCTCTACAGCTATCCTCTCTTCCAAGTCCTACTGATATCACCTTTTACGTCTATGCTCCTACCAGTACCTTCAAGGAAATACAAGCTTCCTGTAATGTTCCTTAAAATCCTCCTAGTCTTTATGCATACCCAGTTCTCAAACTAAAAAAGGATCAATCCATCTGAGTTGCAGTGTCAGCGAGGAGTGTACCCTCTCTCTTTCTGTCTCATTGCTTTGAGTCAGAATCAATGCTTAGCTGATTGTGCAGCAGGTTACAGAGACTGTAAATGCCCTTGAAGGAGAATGCTTATCTTTCTACCCTGGAGTCACTGGCAGATTTGAACAGCAAGAAAAATTCTGCATTTGTGTTAGCAGTGCAACTCCCTCCAGACAGCTATGTTGCTGTGTTAGCTGTCTTTGAGTCGACTGTGACTCATATAGTGACCCTATGAACAACAGATCTGAACTTGTCACTCTCCTGTGGCATAGGTCTGATGTGCTCAAACTGACTGTATAGTCACTGTGTCAGTCCATCTTGTTGAGGGTCTTCCTCTCCTTCTCTGACCCTCTACCTTTTCTGGGATGATGTCTTTTCCAAGAACTGACCCCTCCTGACAATATGCCCAAAGTCTGTGAGATGAAGTTTCACCATTTTTGCCTCTGAGGGTCACCTACCTTGGTTGAACTTCCTCCAAAATAGACTTGCTAGTTCTTTTGGTGGTATGTGGGACGTTCAGTGCTCTTCTTCAACACCACAACTCAAAGGCATTTATTCTTCCTCTTGTCTCATATTTATTCATTGTCCAACTTCCAGATGTTTAGGAATTAATTTAAAAACCATAGCTTGGATCAGATCATCTCAGTCTTTATGCTGACCTCATTACTCTTTACCACTTGGAGAGGTCCTTGACAGAAGCTTTTCCAAATGTAGCACGTCTTTTGACTTCTTGACTCTGGGTGTTGATTGTCAACCCAAGTAAAATGAAATAGTTGGCAAATTCCATCTTTTCTCCTATCATGATGTTGCCTATTGACCCAATGGTGAGGATTTTGTTTTCTTGATGTTAAGATGTAATCGTGTTGAAGGCTGTACGTCTTTGACCTTCTGCAGCAAGTGTATCAAGTGCTCTTCACTTCTGACAAGCAAGGTTGTGTTATCTGCATAATGCAGGTTGTTGATGAGTTTTCCTCCAATCCTGATGCTGCATTCTTCTTCAGAAAGTCAAGTTTCTCAAATGATTTGCCTATCATACAGATTGATTAGATATGGAGAAAGGATACAACCCTGATGCACGCTTTCTCAATTTTAAATCATGCAGTATTCCCTTTTCATATGTTGTTGTTATGTGCCATTTAGTCGCCTGTGACTCATAGCAACCCTATGTACAATAGCTCTCAACCTTGTCCTATCCTGAACCAATATCATCTCTGAAAAACCTAATCCCATTTCTCCAGTCACTGAGTCAATTAATCTCATCCTGGGTCTTCCTCTCCTGTGCTGTTCCTCTACCTTCTCCAAGAATTTGGCCCCTCCTGGCCATGTGCCCAAAGTGTGAAAGACAGAGCTTCTAAATCCTTGCCCCCAGAGAGCAGCTTGGTTTTACTCTGTCCTGGACAGAACTGTTTGTTCTCTAGCACCACAACTATCATCCATAGTCATTGTCCAGCTCTCCAATACATAGCAAATAATTGCAAACACCATGGCCTGGATCAGGCACACCTTAGTCTCCAGACTGACATCGTTGTTCTTCAGTACTCTGGAGAGGTCCCTGACAGTAGACTTTCCCGATGCAATTCGGTTTTTTACTTCCTAACTGCTGGTGCCAAGAGTGCTGATTGTGGAGCCGAGCAAGCTGTAGCTGTTGTTAGGTGCTATAAAGTATGGTTTGACTTAAAGTAACCTTATAAACAACAGAGTAACAACATTGCCTCCTCCTGTCCCATCTGCACAATCACTGCTACGTTGAGCCCATGATGCTGATCTGTTGTTCACAGGGTCATGATGAGTAGTAGTGGCTTGATCGCACCTAAGAGCATTTATAATAGCATCTCATTTCTCACTACTAACATCTCTACTGGTTTTCTAGGACTATGGTGAAAAAAAATTACCACATACTGGGTGACTTAAAGCCACCAAAATGGTGCTCTCTCCTCCTGGCAGCATACGTTTCAGGGGTGTCTCTCCTCTTTCTTTGGTTTTCTCTTTAACTCTTTTGCAAGGCCTAGTTATCTTGCACCAACCATGCCTCCTTTGCATTGCATTAAAAAATCTTTTTAACCTGTTTTGCTAAATTAAAGAAAATCAAAGCTGCAGAAATGCATTCTTCCATCGTTCTGGAGGCTATCCATAATCAAGGTGTCAGCAAGGCCTTGTGGTTAAGTTTGATCTCATCCTGAGTTGACTATATCTACAAAGACTTCATATCCAAATAGGTCATGATCAAGTTTAGAGCTTCAAGGTATGAGTTGCTGAAAACAACAAGACTTTGAACCTGGATGCTCTCAAGTCTCACACATCTCTGAATATGGAAGTTATGCACAGAGAAAGATTGGATTGTGTTCCCCAAAATACATGTATTTTAGGATTATGTGGGTGCTATGTCATGATCTTCTATGACAGAAGAAGAATTGATGTCTTTGAGTTGTGCTGCTGGAGAAGAATATTGAACATACCATGAACCACCAAGAAAACAAAAATTGGTCTGTCTTGGAGAGGATGAAACTAAGTTTATCTTTAGAGGCTAGGATTTTAAAGCTCCGTCTCACATACTTTGAGCTCGTGGCCAGGAGCAACCAGTCCTTGGAGAAGGACATTATGCTTGGAAGGGTGGATGGACAGCGCAGGAGAGGAAGACCTCAGATGAGATAAATTGATACAGTGAGTGGGGCAATAGGGGTTGGTGTGTCAGAATTAGTGATACTGTCTCATGACAGGGCAGGGTTCAGAGCTGCTGTATACAAAGTCACTACGGGTCCCAGGTGATTTTAAGGCCTGTAACAACAACATGTCAAGGGAGCTCTGGTGGCCTAGTGGCAAGAACTGCGGTTCAAATCCATGAGATGCTCTACTGGAGGAGGGGAAACCCCTCCTGTGCCATTTGGATCAAATTCTACGGTACACACACAAAACCCCCCACAAAAAACCCATGTCATGCTCCCTCATTATCTGTTAACCCAAGTAGGAGGTTTAAGGATGTAATGAAATATTTCCTAATCCCATCAAAACCATAATCAGAAGGAATTCCTCTAGGAAATGGCTTGTGATATAATTTATTTCACAAGAGATAAAAAGCAAAATAAAGTGAACCAAGAAGTCAGAGGATGGGGAGGGAAAGATCCTTAGCACTGCCAGGAAATAATTCCAGGAGCAAAGGGAGTGTTTTTGGACCTGGTCACCTGCAGAAAGGTATTTGACATGAGGAACAACCAAACACATGGAGGTCTCCAGGGAACACCAGGCCTGGGGATGCTGAATGAATCCAAGACTGTTCTTCATAACCGACAGAAGAAATAGGAAGGGCGAGAGTGCCCCCTTGGGTGTCTTGCATGCGGGGTTCTAGCATCCTAACAGAGGAGAATAGGCTTGTTTATGGAAGTGTTCACTTGTGTCTCTGTTAAGACAGCAGCACAACATCACAGAAGCAGCTCCCCAGGACTCTTCTCTCCTTTCCCAGAGACAATGTCCTTGTGGGGGTGAGGAGTTCCCACTGACATCCTTGTGTATTTCCTGCCATCTCTAAAGAATGCATACTACTGGTTGTTTTGCTTTTTGAAAAAACACTAGAATGATAGGGAGCTCTGGTGGCCTAGTGGCAAGAAGCTGTGCTGCAACCTCTAAGGCACACAGTTCAAGTGCATCAGATGCTCCACTGGAGAAGGTGGGGTAATCTTCTCCTGTCCCAGTTGGATCAGACTCGATGGTAAAAAAGAGGAAAAAAAGTTAGAATGATATAATTTGCAGCTAACATCTTTTCCTATATAACTGTGTTTTAAAAATACGTTGGTGTTAGGTGCTGTAGAGTGTGGTTTGACTTTTTAAAAATTTTTAATTATTATTATTAATTTTAATGAAAATTTAAAGAGACTTTGGCTTTCCAGTCATTCATTATTGCACTTTTCTCCCTGCCCACCCCTCCCCTCCAGTACATTCTTTTCTTTGAAAAGTAAAAGAAAAATTCTTTCATTGTTTTACAATCCCTCCCCACAGGTCACACCACTATGCAGCCTTCGTTCTGAACTCTTTGTCATAACCATAATACCCAATCATATACTGCTTTTAAACTGTTCTCTTCCTCATCTGTTTCAATGCAGTGTACATAATTTATCCAGTTTTTTCTCAGTCTCATCCTGTTCTACAACAGCAGCAGTATGCAGTATTTGTCCTTTTTGTGACTGAGATATTTCACTCAGCATAATGTCCTCCAGGGTCACCCGTTTTGAATAATATTGCATGAGTTCTTTGTTTTTCAATGCAGCATAGTATTCCATTGTGTGAATATATCACCGCTTCTCTATCCATTCGTTTGTTGATGGGTTTGTTTTCAACTCCTTGCTATTGTGAACAAAGCCACGATAAAGATGGGTGTGCATATATCTGCCTCGGTGGCAGTTATGGTTTCTTTAGGGTTTATTCCTAGTAGAGGAATTTCTGGGTCAAATGGTATTTCTATTTGCAACTTTTTGAGAAAGAGCCATATAGCCTTCCATAGTGGTTGCACCATTTTACTCTCCCACCAACAGTGAATAAGGGTTCCAGTTTCTCCGCAACCTCGCCAGCATTTGTTGTTTGCTGCTCTGTTAAATTTTGCTGTTCTTACTGGGGTGAGATGATATCTCATAGTTGTTTTGATTTGCATCTCTCTAAGAGCTAGGGATTTTGAGCATTTCTTCATGTATTTGTTGGCCATTTGAATGTCTTCTTTGGTGAAGTGTCTGTTCATATCCTGCGCCCATTTTTCAATTGGGTTGTTTACCTTTATCTTGTTGTGGTACTTGAGTATTTTATAAATTCTAGATAAAAGTCCCTTATCTGACATGTCCTTACCAAATGTTTTCCCCCAATCTGTGGTTTTTCTTTTTACTCTGTTGGAGAAGTTTTTAGATGTGCATAGGGATTTGATTCTTAAAAGGTCCCATTCATCTATTTTATCTTCTTCTGGTTGTAGATTTTTCAGGATGCTTAGAAGACTGTTTATGTTGTGGATTAAGACTTCTAGAGTTCTTCCAAGCTTTTCTTTAATGAAGTTTGTAGTCCTTGGTTTCAGTCCTAGGTCCATGATCCATTTTGAGTTGGTTTTGTGTGTGTGTGTGTGTGTGTGTGTATGTGTGTGTGTGTGTGTAGTGAGGTGTGAATCTTGCTTGAGTTTTCTACTGGTAGTTTTCCAATTTTGCCAGCACCATTTGTTGAAAAGGTTGTCGTTTCCCGACTTAACTGATTTCATCTCTTTGTCAAAAATCAATTGACCATAGGTAGATGGGCTGATTTCTGGATTTTCTATTCTATTCCATTGATCTATATGTCTGTCATTACACCAGTACCATGCTGTCTTGACCACCATGGCAGTGTAGTAGGATTTGAAATCAGGGAATGAGATGCCTCCTACCTTATTTTTCTTTTTAAGGAGTGCTTTGCTTATTCGGGGCCTTTTTCCATTCCAAATGAAATTGGAAATTGCCTTTTCCATCTAGTTGAAGAATGGAATTGGTATTTGTATTGGGATTGCATTGAATGTGTAAATTGCCTTTGGTTGTATTGTCATTTTCACAATATTGAGTCTTCCTATCCATGAGTAAGGGATATTCTTCCACTTCCCCAGGGCTCTTTTTGTTTCTTGTAGTAATGTTTTGTAATTTTCTTTGAATAGATCCTTTGTGCTTCTGGTTAGATTTACTCCATGGTTAGATTTACTCTCCTTGCCAGAAGGCAGGAGTGTGGTGGTGGGAGTGCGGGAATCTTGGCAAGCTTTTGGAGTTGACTGCTTTTCTGGAAATGTGTTTGACGTGCAGGTTTGCTCTGTCCCTGGAGTGAGGCTAGCCAGCCCGGGTCTAGGGTTTGAACCAGGAGGCGGCCTTAAGCCCAAAGGGCCCTCGGGCCAGGTTTAAATTGTCTTCCTGTCAAACATTCTTCTAGGTGGTATAGCACTGGTCTGTGTGTTGCTGTACAGAGGTAACTCGTGGTTGCTGTGATGCTGAAGCCTGTGACAGTGATGTGCCAATCGTGGTAATGGGCACCCGTGGTGGACAGTGTTGGCTGGAGCTTCCCGACTAAATCAAGCCTGGAAGCAGGAGTGGCATCCACTTCCAAAATGGCTTGCCTCTGGAAACTCTATGTACGAACAGTGCTCAGGCTGTTCGTTCATAGGGTCGCTATGAGTCGTCTATGACTCGATGTCATTAAACAACAACAACGTTTTATCTTGTGATTAACCATTGTGAAGGGTATTGTTTTTCTAAGCTCCAGTTCTGTTTTCTCTTTGTCACTATAGAGAAATCTAATTGATTTTTATATGTTGATCTTGTATCCTGCCCCTTAGCTGAATTGGTCAACGATGTCCAATAGTTTCCTTGCTGAGTCGTTATGGTTTGACTTTTAAGATCCCATGCACAACAGAACAAAACACTGTCCAGTCCTGTCCCATCTTCACAACCGCAGCTGTATTTGAGCTCATTAATGAAGCTACTGTGTCAATCCACTTTGTTGAAGGTCTTCCTGTTTCTCATGGACCCCTCTCATTCACCAAGCTTGATGCCTTTCTCCAGGGGCCAGGTTCTCCTGGTAATGTCTCCAAAGTATGTTGCCACCTTTGCCTCTAAGCACCATTCTAGGTGCTCATCTTTCTAGACAGATTTCTTCATTCTCTGGTCGTCCATAGTACAGTCAACATTTTTCACCAGCAATACCATTCAAAGCCGTCAATTCTTGAGTCTTCATAGTTAGTCATCATCTGTCTTTCAGATGCATAGGAATTTATTGAAAACAGGAGGGCTTGGACCAGACTTGGATCAGATGAGCTGATATGCTGCTCCTTAGCCCCTTAGAGTGGTCCTTGGCAGCAGATTTCCCCATGCAACTTGTCTCTTAGTTTCTTTTTTTCACCCCTCACTGTTACGAAAGCCAATTTTTATTGCTCTTGGTTAACTCAACAAAGAGAAGGCCTAGAGGCACATCAAAGTCCAAGAAAGCAGTGTCCTTGCCATTGCTGGATTCTCTGTCCTTTGGGAAGCTGGGCCTCCTCCCATGTGCTTGTGGGCAGATCCCTACCAAAGTCTAGGTTCCACTCAGTCAGAGCAAGGCTCCTCCTAGGACTGCCTGGGGTTGAGGGGTACCCGCCGACATGAGCCTTAGCTGATGTTAGCCCACACTGGGCTCTTTAGGAGGGCGTATTGTCAGAGATGGCCTCCTTCTTCCAGGAGGCCTTGAGAACCACCAGCTTCTTGGGCAGACTACAGTTGCCTTTCATCAAGACATCATGGTTAGTCTTTTGAATCCCAGCCTCCAGATTCTTGCTGAGCTTTTGCTGCTGCACCATGCGCGCCTTCTTGGGGGCAATGATGTGGCAGCCGTTCTTCTGACCTGGTCTGGGTTCCACTCTGAACCTGATGCTACTACAGCCTGGCTTTTAGCTGGCTTCTGTGCCTGGAACTTGCACAGTCCCTGCATCATTGCTGCACGGCTCCAGGAGGCATCTTTTAATTTCTTAACTGCTGCAAATATAGGTGTTGATTGTGGATACAAGTAAAATGATATCCTTGACAGCTTCAATCTTTTCTCCTTCTACTATGTTCCGTATTGATCCAGTGCTGAAGATTTTTGTTCCCTTCATACTGAGTGGTAACCCACACTGAAAGCTACAGTCTTTGATCTTCTGCAAGTGTTTCAAGTCCTCTTCATTTTTGGGTTTTTGTCTATTTGTATTTTTTTAAAAATTAATTTTAATGGAAGTTTGTAGAGACTTAGGGTTTCCAATCATTCATTGTTGCACTTCAAGTCCTCTTCAGTTTTGCAGGTAAGGTTGTGTCATCTATGTAAAGCAGGTTATTAATGAATTGTCCTCCAATCCTGATGCCTCCTTCATTTTCATGTAGTCCAGTGTCTCAGATTATTTGTTCATACAAATTAAACAGGTTTGAAGAGAGCACACAACTCTGATGCACACCTTTCCTGACCTTAAAGCATGCAGTGCTCCCTTGTTCTGTTTGGATAGCTGCTTTTTGGTCTATGTGTAGGTTTCACAGGAGAATCATACAATGTTGTGGTATTTTCATTTTTCTTAATTTTAGCCATAATTTATTATTACATTAGCCATAAATTATTATCCACATAGACCTTTCATAATAAGACAAGTAAACATCTTTCTTGTATTCTCTGCTTTTGGTTCATCAGATGGACATCAGCAGTGATATTCCTTGTTTCATAGCCTTTTCTGAAGTCGGCTTGAATTTCTGGCAGTTCTCAACTGATCCAGTTGTTTTCAATTGCATGTGATATTAATGGTATTGCTCGATAATTTCCCTACTCTGTAACATTTCTTTTTTAAAAATGGGAACAAATATGGATTCCCTCCAGGCCATTGGCCAGGTAACTGTCCTCTAAATTTGTTATAAGCTGGTGAGTGTGTTCAGTGTTGCATCTGTATTCCATCAATTCCTGGAATCGTATTTTTTTGCCAGTGACTTCAGTGGAGCTTGGACTTCTTCCTTCAGAACTACTGGTTTGTGATCAGATGCTGCTTCCTGAAATGGTTCAGTGCTAACCAGTTCTTTTTGGTGCAGTGCCTCTGTGTATTCCTTCCATCTTCTTTTTTTTGAATTTTTTAAAATTTTTATTGTATTATTTTTACGTGTACCGTCAAATCAGATCTGACTGGTACAGGAAGAGATTGCCCCCTCCTTCTCCAGCAGAGCATCTGGTGGATTTGAACCACGTACCCCTGGGATTGCAGTCCTTCCATCTTCTTTCGATCCTTCCTGAATCACTCAAGATTTTGCCAACAGAATTGCGACTTGAGGTTTGAATTTGTGTTTTGGTTCTTGCAGCTTGAGAAATGCTGAGCACATTCTTCCTTTTTTCTAATTCCAGCTTCTTGAACTCTTAATTTTAATACTTTGATTTATGTTCTTGAGTTGTCATTTGAAATCTCCTGGTCAGCTCTCTTACTTTAGTCTTCCTTCCCCTTGTTCGGACTTCTTTTCATTCCAGTGCAAGTTTCAGAGATTCATGTACAGAAGTTAGGGGAGCGAGGGATCTTCAATTCCTTCATCTTTGGCGTTAGCAGTTGGTGTAAATTTGAATAATAGTGAAAGTAACTGATTTTCCTCGTAGATGTATAAATGTTATCCGATCATTGACAGCATTTTGCTTCAGGATAGATGTTGACATGATCTTTTTAATGATGAATGTGAGGCTGTTTCTCTACTTTGTCATACCCAGCATGTTGTTATTGTGTACTGTAGAGTTGGAACCAACCCATAGTTGACTCTCTGGTGGGTTTTCAGAGGCAGTTAATCGCACAGGAGATTGCCCAATCTTCTCCCCCGGAGTAGCTGGTGGCCTCGAACTGCATGCTTTCGGGATTGCAGTGCAGCTGCTTGCCACCAAAGCTCCCTATTCCCAGCGTAGATGATTGTATTATTGTCTGGCTCAGAGTGATTAATAGCAGCGCATCTGAGTTCACTAATACTTCAGAGCCCTACCTTTATGTGTTTCATTTCAATACTGACAGCTTACACTATTCCTAGATTCCTACTTTGTACTTTCCATGATTCAATCATTAATGGATATTTGTCCTTGTTTCTTCTCATTTGGCATTGTGCCCCATCAGGAGTTCCCCAAGCTTAGCTCCATTGTGTCCTCAGGTCATTGGGCAGCTTTGCTTTGAGTAGGCCATGCTTCTCCAGGTTTGGAGAGTCTTCCATTGTAAGCAGCTCATCTTGGGCACTACATAGACAACATTCCTCTGTTGGTCAATGTTTTAAGAAGTAGATCTGCAGGCCCTTCTCCCGAGTCTGTCTTAACGTATGAACTGCTAGAAGTTGTTCCCTGTGGTGTCTTCCCTGCATAGGAAATACTGGAGTGTAGCTTTCAGAATTGCAGCGACACACAAGCCACCACAATACAACAAACAGACAGAAGTGCCTTCTGTTGTTATGTGCCGTCAAGTCACCTGCGATTCATAGTGACCCTATGTACAACAGCTCTGAAGCCTGCCCTGTCCTGAGCCAGTCTCACTGACTCTGACAGTATGAATCTATCTCATCTGGATTCTTCCTCTCCTGCACTGTCCCTCCACCTTTCCAAGCATGATGTCCCTCTCCAAGGATCAGGCTCTCCTGGCCACATGCCCAGAGTATGTGAAATAGAGCTTCAAAATCCTAGCTTCCAAGGCGAAACTTGGTTTCACTTTCTCCAAGGCAGACCTATTTGTTTTCTTGGCAGTCCATGGTATTTTCAAGGCTCTTCTCCAGCACCACAGCAAGAAGGCATCGATTCTTCTCCATCATCCGCAGTCACTGTCCATCTCTCCGGTGCACACCTGTACCTCACAGCAGGCCTGTGTATCACAGTGTGACCTGCAGGGTCTTATCCCATCCTCACGATCTTGGTTGTGTTTAATCCCATTGTAGCAGTCACAGTGTCAATCCATCTGGTTGAGTTCTTCTGGTTTAATTATGGTAGACTTTTCTTTAAGGAGATAGTTCTTTTCATTCATGTTTTGAGTTGTTTATGATCTCTATGAGTCAGAATCTACTTAAGGTCAACTAAGAACAACAGGAAACAAGAGTATCTATCTGACTTATTTTTGCTATTATGTGCCATTGAATCAGAAAGACCCATAATTAACCTTCCAGCGGGTTTTCAGAGACAATTTCTTCCCCCCCCCCGAGTCAATTTATCTTCAACCACTGTAATTGATAGTATCATGATAGACAGTGAAGAGATTGAGATTGTTAAAAGCTTTAGTTTGCTTGGCTCCACAATCAACCTTTGGTACCAATTTGACAGGAAATAAAAAGATTAATTGCATTGGGGGAATCTGCTGCTAGGAGCTTCTCCAGAGTATTGAAGATCAATGATGTCAGTCTAGAGACTAAGGTATGCCTGATACAGGCCATAGTCTTTGCAATCACTTGCTTTGCATCAGGGAGCTGGGCAATGACTAAGAATAATAGGAGAATTGATGCCTTTGAGCTGTGGTATTGGATAAGAGTATTTAATATACCATGGACTGCTAGGAGAGCAAACAGGTCCATCCGGGAGAGGGTGAAACCAGAATTCACCTTGGAGGGAAGGATATTGAAGCTTTGTCTGACATACTTGGGCATGGTGCAAGGAGGGACCAGTCCTTGGAGATGGACATCATGCTTGGAAGGGTGGAAAGACAGCGCAGGAAAGGAAGATCCAGAATGAGATGGATTGACTCAGTTACTGGAGTGATGGGGTAGGTGTGTCAGAGACAATGGGGTTGACTCAAGATAGAGCAAGGTTCAGAGCTCTTGTATATAGGGTTGCAAGTGACTCGACGGCACATAGCAACAACCTAGAATATTTCACTGAAACGTGAGCTCCCATTTGCTTTCCGTTTTTCTGCAGAGAATAATAAAAAGCACATTGCTTGCCCAGAACACCTATAGATGTTCTATTGAGCGATAGTCTCCCTGGGAGATACCTAGACCTAGAACACTGGATGTGAGCCCCTTCGTCTTCTTAAGGCTTGCCATGTGCTCACCAAAGCAGCCATATCGACTTTCATTTCCACCAGAAATACCAGAGTTCCTGCCTTTCCCATTACATCAATTGCAGTTAATGGCTTAACGAAGACTTTGCCAAATAAAATAGGTATAAATAAATGGTAATAGATTATTTTAATTTATTATAACTTGTATTTCTCTGATTCCTGAGGAAGTTGAGCATCTTTTCATATTTACTAGACATTTGCTTTTCTTCTTCTGAGAATATACTCTTTATGTCTTCTGCTAATATTTCTTTGTGAGATATTTTATTAATTGGTTCATAGGTATTTTCAATTATGGATTTCAATTCTATACTGCTTGTGCAGATGGTAAATTCTTTTCTCCATCTGTCTCTTACTGTAGCACTTCTCATTGTAGCAGAAATATATATTTAAATGTAACCAAACATAAAAGTCCTTTATTTTTATAATATGTCCTTTTTGTATATTTTCTTTTCCTTCTATAAGGTTATACCTCAATATTTCAACCTAAAACTCTCACATCTTTTTTCTTACTATTTTATTTAGACCTTAATTTTTAACTTTTAAAAACCACCTTTATTGTGATATAATTAATATGCATAAAATTAATTTATTTGAAGTATGAATAATTCAGCAGTCTTTGTATATTCACAAAGTTCCGCAAATGATCTAAGTTTAGAATATTTTCATCTGTCAAAAGAGAAATAACATAACCATTGACTTTAATCCAAAGAAACTGTTTTTCTTGTATACAATCCAGATTCTCCAGAGAAGCAGAAGATAATAGATAGACTTATTATTGTTTTGTTTATTGTAAGGAATTTAACCATGCCATTTTAGGAATTGGTCAATACAGAAGTTTTAGGCAAGCCAGCAAGCAGGGACCAGCACCTGAGATAATGTTCTCCGTTGTTAGTCTGAAAACCCAAAGGACAGGCTAACAGGCTTGGCTCCAAACTCCAGTAGGGTTTCTATGGTATAGTCTTGAGGCATTTGGTGAAATAAGTTTCTCTGCGTGGCCTTTTGCTTTGGTTCTGTGAGAAAGAGGAAAAAAGAAAACATCTTGTGAGAGATTTCCCCTGGACCCTGAGATGTTATTACTGCTGCCCTTGTTATCTGGGAAGAAGCCAGTCGCTGTAGTAGAAAATGTCTGTTATTATGCTAATACTTGAGTCATTCATGAGGGATTGGTCAATCAGTTACCATTAAGTTACCTCATTGAGGAGCTCAGATAGCCTAGCGCTTAAGGAAGTGTGGTGCTAGCGGGAAGGCACAGGGTTTTCAATCTACCAGCTGCTCTACAGGAGAAAGATGAGCAATCTCCTCCCAGGGGATTGATTTACAGCCTCTGCAAACTTGATGGAAGGTCAGCTACAGGTTGGTTTCACTCAGTGGCACCTAAGAATGACAACACACTAATAAAGTAATCAAATATACCCAATAAGACTGAGCCACATGCCTGTATAAGGAGCCAAGCCCACAGAGATGGAGAAGAGGTAATGGGAAAGAGAAAAGCAACTAGTGGAGGGTGGAGAGGGGAGAAAGAAGGATGAGGGGGAATGAAAGCAAGAGAGAAAGGAAGGAAGACAGGCATTCAGGGTGCAGATGACTGTGTGCAGGCAAGAGGAGACCTGTCCTGGGGGAGGTGGCTTGTCCTGGGGGAATAGGCCTGTCCTAGGAGGCCTGTCCCAGGGAAGAAGACCTGTCCTGGGGAGGAGGCCTTTCTTAGGAGGCCTGTCCTGAGAGGAGGAGGCCTTTTCTGAGGGGAGGAGGTCTGTCCTGAAGGAAGGAGGTCTGTCGTTGGGGAGGAGGCCTGTCTTGGGGGATGAGGACTGTCCTGGGGGGATGTGTACTTACATGCACAGCTCAAAAGAGGAAATACATAGAGAGAGAAAGCTGTCAGATGTCCAACAGTGAAGGAGAGCTTCCTAAAGTTTATCCCCTTCCTATGACTTCCAAGTCAATTCTAACCCCATGCTCCCTTCCCTAATAATGTATAGAACTAAAGGCACAGACATATCGCCGAAGACATCAGCAAGAAGAAAGGAGCTGAGGGGGACAGTGGTTGCTGCCAGCAATAATGGACCAGGTATATAGGTGTTTGGAAAAATTGGGAATCTGGGCCATGTTTGACTTCTGGTCCTGAGACAACTTCATGTGGCTTCTCACTAATGACACAATACATATAAGACAGACTTCTCTTTTGGAAACTTTTTGTTTCTAAGATTTTTAACTGACTTAATGAGGTCCACCTACATTGTTGTTGTTGCTGTTGTTGCTATGTGCTGTCGAGTCACTTGCAACTAACAGCCACCCTATGTACAGGAGCCTTAAATGCTCCTCTATCCTGTGCCAACCTCATTGTCTCCAACACACCTACTCCTTGCAGCCCAATCACTGAATCAATCCATCTCTTCGAGGGTCTTCCTCTCCTGCGCTGCCTCTCCATTCTCCCGAACATAATGTCCCTCTCCAATGATCAGTCCCTCCTTGCAACATGCCCAAAGTATGTCAGAGGAAGCTTCAGAATCCTTGACTCCAAGGAGCCACCTACATTACTGAGGGCAATTTTTACCTAAGGTGTGCTGATTATAAATGCTAATCATACGTAGAAAATACTTTCAAAGCAGCATCTGGGCTATTGTTGGCTGAACAAATGGGCACCAGAGTTTAGCCAAACTGACACAACAATGTGACCATCAGTGTTTGCTCCTTGCCAACTTGCTGTCACACCTTCTTAAACCCTGCTTCATTTCCAAATAAAGACAGTAACCAGTCACACTTTTACCCAGCTTGGTACAACCAACTCACACATCTCCTGGAAAAGGATACAAAGTTCTTGAGTCATATTTACTTTTTTCTTTGACATCCTGTGACTTAAATATTTATGTAAAGTTTATACACCTTATGCTATATGATTAGACAATATGGAGTTTATCTTTCATGATCCATCTTGAAGTACAATATTTTGACAGGATAATATTCATACACATACAAGGAAGACCTGCTAATACCACTGTCATTTAGATAAATGCACCCACAACCAGAGCCAAAGAAGAGGAAATAGGAGATTTCGACCAACTTTTGCAGTTAGAGATCTATCGAACATGCAGTCAAGGTGCATTAATAATAATGAGTGACTGGTGTGCACAAGTTGGGAACAGAGAAGAAGGATCAATATTTGGAAAATATGGACTTAGTGACAGAAATTAAGCTAGGTATAGAATGGTAGAATTTTGCACAGTCAATGATTTGTTCTTTGCAAATACATTTTATAAAAATCTTAAAAGCAGGCTCTACACATGGATTTCACCTATTGGTATCCATAGGTGTCAGACTGATTACATCTTTGGAAAGAACCACTGGAGAAACTCATTATCAGCTGTGAAAAGTAGGCCAGGTGCTGATTATAGAATAGACCACACACTAGTTATTTGCAAGTTCAAGCTGAAGCTAAGGAAAATTAAATCAAATCCGCAGAAACCAAAATATGGCCTTGGGTCTATCCCACCTGAATTTCAAAACCATCTCAGGAACAAGTTTGAGGCCTTGAATACAAATGAGCAAAGACCAGATAAGTTGTGGGAGGATATCAAGAATATAATCCAAGAAGAATGCAAAAGGTCATTACAGAGACAGAGGAGGAAGACAAAAGCAGATGTCAGAAGAGACTCTGATTATTGTACTAGAGTGCCAAGAAGCCAAAGTAGAGGGAAGAAATCAAGATATTAAGGAGCTGAACAGAAGATTTCAAAGGGCAGTGTGGGAAGACAAAGCAAAGTATTATAATGAAATGTGCAAAGAGCTGTAGTAAAAAAAGCAAAGGGTTGAACTCATTATTTCTTAAGCTGAGGGAACTGAAGAACATATTTAAGCCTCGAGTTGCAATACTTAAGGATGCTTTGGGCAGAGTATTAAATGATCCAGAAAATATTAAAAGAAAATGGAAGGAGTATACAGAGTCGTTGTACCAAAAGGAATTGGTGGACACAGAAGAATTCCGTGAAATAACATATGAGCAACAGCCTGTGGCGATGAAGGAGGAAGTTCAAGTTGTTCTGAAAGAATAGACAAAAACAAGGCCCCAGGAATTGACAGTATACCAACTGATATATTTCAACGAACAGATGCTGCCCTAGATGTGCTCACCAAGTTGTGCTAAGAAATCTGGAGGACAACCACCTGGCCAACTGACTGCAAGAGACCTATATTTGATCCCATTCCAGAGAAATGTGATCTGACAGGGTGCAGAAATTATCAAACAATATCTTTAATATCACATGCAAGCAAGATTCTGCTGAAGATTATCTAAAAATGACTGGAACAGCACATCAACAGAGAACTATCAGAAGTGCAGGCTGGGTTTAGAAGAGGTCGTGGTACTAGGGATATTATAGCTAATGTTAGATGGATTTTTGCTGAAAGCAGGAAGTACCAGAGGAATGTCTGTCTGTGTTTCATTGATTATGCAAAGGCATTTGACTGTGGTGACCACAACAAACTGTGGCTAACTCTGAGAAGAGTGGGAATCCCAGAACACTTGATCATGTTTATGCGAAATGATGTAATTAGGCCTCCCATTAAAAAAAAAAAACAACAAACCAACAAACAAAAAAACCCCACACATTTGGTCGGCAGTATGGGGCTGGAATCCAGTTTGGAAGGCACTGCAGCAGCAAGATTCTACAGAGGCTTGTTTGCTGGTTCTGGTGAGGATTAGGGTGAAATGTTGACTCGTTAATGGGTGGGTGTTAGATGATGTATTTTGCCTCCTATTTAAAACGGCATTTGGGCCCTTGGACCTGTGGCCCTCAAGCCTGGTTTTAATTGCTTTTGGTCAAACATTCTTCTAAGTGATATAGCACTAGTCTGTTTATTTGCTGTACTGAGGTAACTCGTGGTTGCTGTGATGCTAAACATTGTGACACTGATGTATCAAATACGACAATGGTGAACAGTGTTTGGTGGAGTTCCCCAATGAAAACAAGCTTGGAAGCAGCAGTGGTATCCACTTCCAAAATAGTTTGCCCCTGGAAACCCTATGAACTTGGAGAAATGATGAAAGTTATACAAGTGTTCAGGTCTTTTGCTCAAAGGGTCACTATGAGTCGTCTACGACTCGACCACACTTAACAACAACAATGACAACATAGAGAGAGCTCAGTTGGCCTAGTGGACAAAAAGCGATGCTACCCAGCCAAGGGTGGGTGACTTTTAATCCCCGGCCCTCAGGCCTGTCTTTCATTGTTTTTGTTCAAACATTCTTCTAGGTCGTATAGCCCTGATGTGTCCTCTTGCCATACAGCAGTAACTTGTGGTTGCTGTGAAGTTGAACATTGTGACACTGATGTGTCAAACGAATTAATGGCAGACAGTATTTGGTGGAGCTCCCTGATTAAAACAAGTGTGGAAGCAGGAGTGGCATCCACTTTCATAATAGCTTGCCTCTGGAAACCCTATGAACCTGGAGAGAGGATGAAAGTCACACAAGTGTTGAGGACTTTCCTTCATAGGGTTGCTATGAGTCGCCTACGAATCGATGGCACTTAACAACAGCAAAGAAAATGAGCAGGTTCATCCTGGAGAGGTTAAAACGGCTGCTTTTTGGAGGCAAGGATTCTGAAGCTACATCTGACATATTTCAGACATGTTGCAAGGAGGAACCAGTCCTTGGAGAGCGATGTCATGCTTGGGAAGGTGGATGAACAGCACAGGAAAGGAAGATCCTCGATGAGATGGATTGATTCAGTGACTGGGGTAGGTGTGTCAGAGACAATAAGATTGGCACAAGATAAAGCAGGGTTTAGGACTGTTGTACACGGGATCACTATAAGTTACAGACGACTCTATGGCACATAACAACAACAATAATAATGTCTTTCCTAGCCATCTGAATAAGATCTGACCATGTGGCTTGGTGGGAATATGCAAATGAGGCATGTTAGCCTGTCCACAAGGGAACTGTGTATTTCACCATTCCACAAGGGAATTGGCCAGTCTCCACAATGTACAAGGGGATAGGGTAGTCTTGCCAATAAATTGAACAGCTCTAGCCACAGAATTAGAAGAGACCTCTCCCTGCCACCAGCAAAGAAACCTCTCCACTAGGAAAAGAGCAGCTGTGACTGCACTAACTAGAGCCCTGACATGAGCTGGAACCATGGGACTGCTACACCATTGAAACCTGAGCTAAGAGCCTTTGTTGTTGTTGTTGTTATGTGCCATTGAGTCACTTGCGACTCATAGCAACCCTATGTACAAGAGCCCCAAACCCTGCTCTATCCTGTGCCAACCTCATTGTCTCTGAAACACTCCCACCACACCAATCACAGAATCAATCCACCTCATTGAGGGTCCTCCTCTCCTGCACCGTCCCTCCACTCTCCCAAACATGATGTCCCTCTCCAAGGACCAGTTCCTCCTTGCAACATGCCCAAAGTATGTCAGACAAAGCTTTAGAACCCTTGAGTCCAAGGAGCAGCCCAGTTTTACCTTCTCAAGGACAAACCTGTTTGTTCTTCTGGCAGTCCATGGTATAGTCAACACTCTTCTCCAGCACCACAGCTCAAAGACATCAATTCTCTATCAATCCTATTCACTGTCCAACTCTCTGATGCATAGCACGTAATTGTGAAGACTATAGCCTGGATCAGGTGCACCTTAGTCTTCAGCCTGATGTCATTACTCTTCAGTACTCTGGAGAGGCCCCTGACAGCTGACCTTCCCAGTGCAATTCATCTCTTGATTTACTAGCTGCTGGTACCATGAGTGTTGACTATGGAGTCAAGCAAACTAAAACTGTTAACTATCTCAATCTCTTCACCATCCATACTGATGCTGCCAATTGGTCCAAT
>NW_006399805.1:16941636-16950836 GCF_000299155.1 Elephantulus edwardii
TGGGGTGAGATGATATCTCATAGTTGTTTTGATTTGCATCTCTCTTAGAGCTCGGGATTTTGAACATTTCTTCATGTGCTTGTTAGCCATCTGAATGTCTTCTTTGGTGAAGTGTCTGTTCATATCCTGTGCCCATTTTTCAATTGGATTGTTTACCTTTATCTTATTGTGGTAGAATCTTTGTTTTGTTTTCTTTTCTTTTTTAAAAAAATCTTTGTTTTCTTGATGTTGAGCTTCAATCCGTATTGAAGCCTGTAGTCATTGACCTTCTGCAACAAGTGCTTCAGGTCTTCCTCAGTTCCAGTAAGCAGGGTTATGTCATCTGCTTAACACAGGTTGCTGATGACTCTTCCACCAATCCTGATGCCACATTCCTCCTCATACAGCCCAGCGTCTTGGATGATCTGTTCTGCATACAGATTGAAAAGGTACGGAGACAGAATACATCCCTGATGGAACCCCTTCTTGATTTTGAACCAACCATGTAGTGTCTCCTTGCTCTGTTCTGATGACTGCCTCTTGGTCCAAGTATAGGTTTCACATAAGCACAATCAAATGTTCCGGGATTCCCATTCTTCTCAGAGACAGCCATAGCTTGTTATGATCCACACAGTCAAAAGCCTTTGCATAGTCAATGAAGCACAGATAGACATTCCTCTGGTACTCTCTGCTTTCTGCCAAGATCCAACTAATATTAGCTATAATATCCCTAGTACCACAACCTCTTCTAAATCCGGTCTGCACACCTGGCAGTTCTCTGTTGACATATCGCTCTAATCCTTTTTGGATAATTTTCAGCAGAATCTTGCTTGCATGTGATATTAATGACATTGTTCGATAATTTCCACACTCTGTTGGGTCCCCTTTCTTTGGAATGGGAACCCAAGGGGTTTTTTTACAATTGGGAGGGGGTGGGGCATAATTTGTAGGACTGAGAACTTTGTAACTGTCCTAAAGCTGTGGCACTTATGCCAGAGACGCTGTCCCGACTGTGTTCTACTACTAACCTGGAACCTTTAAAATTTCCTGACATGGTCCTGTGTGGTCTGTGAGCTATTACATCAGATTTTGGATCCAGCAAAGCAGTTAGACTAGTGTTGAGAGGAGCAGAAAAAGGTATAGGAGCGGGGGGACCTGTGCTTTCTTGTGCCTTAAGGGCCTTTTGCGCTTGGCCTTGTGGGTAGCATTTCCCTGGGGGGGGGTGAGCATGCTCAATTTCATGACATGCGGTCAGACAATGTCCACTTCAAGGAGATCAGATCTGGTCATGTGATTGCCCCTTCTAAAGCCCAAGGGCAAGCCAAAAGCTTTTTGCCAAAAGAGAAGTAGTTCTCTGCAGTTGTTTTTGTTATGTGTGTCTGACTACAACTCATAGTGTCAATGTAATATATGTATATGAAGCTCTGGAGGCCTATTGGTAGGAAGTTGCACTGCCAACCCAAAGGCTCACAGTTCTAATCCACCATCTCTTTCATGGCAGTAAGATGGGCAGTCTCCTCCCATGTGATTTACAGCCTCTGAAAGGCAAGTCCCAGTCCAGAGGCATCTAGGGAAGCAGAGCCCAGCTCATCAGCAGGGAGGCTGCTGGCTTCAGAGGCTGATACATTCAAAGGTGATTACTGAGAAGCAGGGCTGCAGATGGCTGGCGTTAGGTACAGCAGAAACTAAAGTTAGCAAACATAGTAGGCCACTGGCTCACATCTGGGCATCATGCACCAGGTAGATTCAGCAAAAAATTAGAGAGCTTTTTGCCAGAGCCAAATGCATATCCCATGGCAAGTCAAATCCCTTAAGTTAATCAGACATGCTTAATCATATCTTTCCAGTTCTGTTTATAATCCTGCCTTATTAACACTATGTTGTTGTTTTCGTTGAATACCATTGATTCAGAACCGACACATAGCTCAAATCCACCCATAACTGACCCTCTGGCAGAGGCAATTAATCACACAGGAGAAGACTGCCCATCCTTCTCCTATGGAGTAGCTGACGAATTTTAACTGCTTGCCTTCAGGATAGCCATGCACCTTCTTGCCATTAGGCCACCAGAGCTCCCTTTACCATTATGTGGTTGTAGTTGTTAAGTGCCGTCAAGTCATAGACGACTCATAGCGACACTATGATTTAACATTATAGGTGTTGGAATTTATAGCACATAGAATTGATGGACACGATGTACACAAAATTAGCCATGAAAGGGTTGAGTGGGTCTCAAACAAGAAAAGGCTCTGGCAAGTCCAGGCTGCCATGCAAACTATTTTCCACTTGAGTCATATGATAACAAAACCTAGTGAAGCTTGGAGGGTCCGTAACAGGGAAAGACGGTGCTTGGAGTCTAGTCAGACCCTTGCCAGTGAGTTACAGAACAGACCCTAAGATTTTGCCATTCTCTGCAGAGAAGAGAGACTATAGAAGATGACAGCCTTCAATATGGATTACAAAAAAAAAGACAAATATCCTCACCACTGGACCAGTAAGGAACATCATGATATGGAGAAAAGACTGAAATTGTCAATGATTTCATCTTACTGGGATCCACAATCAACACGCTTGATCCCAGCTGTTAAGAAATCAAAAGACATGTTGCAACAGAAAAGTCTGCTGTCAGGGTCCTCTCCAAATTACTGAAGAACAATGATTTTTTGTTTGTTTGTTTGTTTTTTGTGGGGAACAATGATGTTTTTTGAAGACCAAGGTGTGTCAGATTCAGACCCTGATTTTTTCAATCACTTGATTTGTGTTTGAGAACTGTGCAATGAGTAAGGATGACAGAAGAAAAATTGATGCCTTTAAGCTGTGATGTTAGAGCACTAAATATCATGTGGACTGCCAAAACAAACAAACATGTATGTCTTAGAAAAAGCGCAGCCAGAGTGCTCCTTAGAGGCAAGGATAGCAAAACTTCATCTTAGATACTTTGGGCATGTTGCTAGGGGAGGCTATTTCTTGGAGAGGGACATCATGCTTGGAAAGGTAGAGGGTCAACAAAAGAGGGGAAGAACCTCAATCAGATTGACTGACAGTGACTGCAGCAATGAGCTCAAGTGTGTCAGAGATGATGAGAATGACACAGGATAGGAGAGGATTCAGATCTGCTGTTCACAGGGACAGTCTGGTGAAATCCTGGATTGCAGATTTTCCTAGTGCAACTCATCTTTTGATTTCCTAACTGCTGGTGCCAAGAACGTTGATGTGGATTTGAGAAAAATGAAATAATTAACAACTTCAATCTTTTCTTCATCTATCATGATGCTGCCTGTTGACATGGTGGTATGGATTTTTGTTTTCTTAATGTTAAGATACAATCCGTACTGAAGGTTGCTGTCCTTGATCTTCTGAAGCAAGTGCCTCAATTCCTCTTCAGTTCTGGCAAGCAATGTTGTGCCACCTGCTTTATTACATACGTTGTTGATGAGTCTTCCTCCAATCTTGATGATACTATGTTCTTCTTCATAAAGTCCAATCTTTTGAATTACCTGTTCAGGATATAGATTGAGAAAGTTTTGGGTAAAGGATAGATCCCTAATGCACTCCTTTTTAAAATTTGAACCATGCAGTGTTCCCTTGCTCTGTTCTGACAACAGCCTCTTGATCTCGGTATACATTTCATATGAGTGCAATCAAGTATTCTGGGATACCCATTCTTTTCATTGTTAGCCAAAACTTGTTACGATCCACACAGTCAAATGCCTTTGTATAATCAGGAAAGCACAAATCTACATTCTTCTGGAACTCTCTGCTTTCAAGCCAAGATCTGACATCAGCCATGCTGTCTCTGGTGCCATGACTTCTTTTAAACCCAGCTTGTTTTGGCAGGTTTTGCAGTTTTCTGGCAGTTCTGTCAAAGTACTGTTCTTGTTGGCTTTGGATTATCTTCAGCAAGATTTTGCTTGCATGTGATACTGTTCAATAGTTTCCACACTCTGTTGGATCACATTTTTGGGGGGAATGAGGGTAAATACGGATTTCTTTCATTCAGATGGCAAGATAGCTGTCCTCCAGATTGCTTGGCAAAGCGTGGTGAGCACAACCAGGGCTGCATCTGTATGTTGAAATATGCTGATTGGTAGTCAATTAAATCCTGGAATTTTTTTTACCATTTCTTTCAGAGCAGCTTAAATTTCTTCCTTTATTAGCACTGATTCTTGATCATCTGCTACTTTCTGAAACTGTTCTGTCAAGTCTTTTTCGGTATAGTATCTCTGTGTAGTCCTTCCCTCTTCTTTTGATGTTTCCTGGATTATTTAAGATTTTTCCCAGATAAGCATCAGATAAGCATCCAAATATAACAACTTGCAAACAACAAATGCTGGGTGGTTGTGGGCTTTTAGCCAGCATGTCAGTGGTTCAACTCTACCAGCTGCTTCTCAGGAGAAAGATGAACAGTCTCCTCTTAGAAAGACTTACTCCCTGGAAACCTGAAGAGGAACATCGTTCTGTCCTGTGCCATCCTCACACTTTCTGACACACAAGAGCCCACTGCAAATGAATGAAAATTCAAAATATCTTTAAATGTTCATTAAAATTAATAAAAGAAAAAAGAGCTCTTTGCAGCAGTCACTGTGTCAGTCCACCTGGTTGACGGTCTTCCTCTTTTGCCAGCCTCCACCCTTAGGAACATCATGTCCTTATTTCCTGATGGCTGGCACCAAGGGTGTTAATTGTGGATCCAAACAAGATGAAGCTGTTGACAATTTCAATCTTGGTAAGAATCTTTGGGGTTTTTTTTACATTGAGATGCTATCCATACTGAAGTGTGCATTTCTTCATTTCTGCAACAAGTACTTCAAGTCTCCCTCACTTTCAGCAAGCAAGATTGTGTCATCTGTATAATGCAGGCTCTTGAGTCTCCCTTCAATCCTGATGCCATGCTTCTCCTCATTGAGTCCAGCTTCTCAGAGAATTTGCTCAGCATACAAACTGAATTCATCATTGTCCAAGTTCATAGAGTATCTGGAGGCAAGCTTTTTCAGAGGTGGATGCCACTCCTGCTTCCAAGCTTGTTTTAATTGGGAAGCTCCACCAAATGATGAAAGCTATACAAGTGTTCATTCATTCACTGGGTCACGAGGAGTCATCTATGACTCAATGGCACTTAACAACAACAACAACATACATAGTGGAGGAAAAAATACAACCCTGACACACTGTCTTCCCAATTCCAAGCCCTGCTCTGTTCGCATGGCAGCCTCCTGGTCCAGCGATAGGTTCCTCATGAGTTCTAATATGGTTTCACTTGGCCTATTTAATCATAACAGTACATCTCACTCCACAGGTCAGGAGGCAGTGTAAGGAATCTACCAGTTTCTGAGTATATCTCGTCCAATTACACATTCCAGAGCTGAAAAAAGAACCAAAGTGAATTTAGAGACTTATTAGAATGCTGAAGAGCAATGATGTCATTTGAAGACTAACGTGTGCTTGATTTAAGCCATGGTCTTCTCAATCTCCTGCTACATATTAGAGAGCTGAACAATGAGTAAGGGTGAAAGAAGAATTGATGTCTTTGAGTTGTGGTGCTGGAGAAGAGTGCTGAATATCCCACAGACTACCAAAAGAACAAACAGATACATTCTGGAAAGGGTGTGACCAGAGTACTACTTGGAGGCAAGGATGACAAAGCTGGGTCTTTCATATTTTGGACATGTAGCTAGGTGAGACTGAGATTGTTAACAACTTTAGTATGCTGGGCTCCATGGTCAACATTCTTGGCACCAGTAGCCAGGAAATAAAAAAACATATTGTGATGGGAAAGTCTGCTGTTAGGGATGCCTCCAGGGTACTGAAGAGCAATGGTATCACTCTGGAGACTAAAATGCATCTGATACAGGCTATGGTCTTTGCAATCGCTTGTTATGCATCAGAGAGATGGACAATGACTAGGGAGGATAGAAGGAGAGTTGATGCCTTTGAGCTGTGGTGCTGGAGAAGAGTACTGAATGTACCATGGACTGCCAGGAAAACAAACAGATTCATCTTGGAGAGGATTAAACCAAGCTACTCCTTGGAGGCAAGGATTCTGGGGCTTCGTCTGACATACTTTGGACATGTTACCAGGAGGGACAGGTCCTTGGAGAGGGACATCATGCTTGGGAGGGTGGAGATTCATCCTAGAGAGGGTTAAACCAGGCTGCTCCTTGGAGGCAAGGATTCTGGGGCTTCGTCTGACATACTTTGGACATGTTGTAAGGAGAGACAGGTCCTTGGAGAGGGACATCATGCTTGGGAGGGTGGAGGGACAGCACAGGAGGGGAAGACCCTCTATGAGGTGGATTGATTCAGTGACTGAGGTGATCGGGATGGGTGTGTCAGAGGCAGTGAGATTGGCACAGGATAGAGCAGGCTTTAGGGCTGTTGGACATAGGGTCGCTATGAGTTGCAAGCGACTCGACGGCACATAACAACAACAGCTAGGTGAAGCTATTCCTTGGAAAGAGACATCATGTTTGGAAAGATGGGAGATGAGCGAGGGAGAGGAAGCCCCCCCCCAATGAGATGGATTGACACTGTGACTTCAGCAATGGACCTAGTGTCTCAGAGATGATGAGGCACAGGACAGGGCAGGTTTCAAGTTGGCTATTCATAAGGTTGGACGACACTCAGGAACAACAGACTCACTGTGAAGTATATCTGAGCTAAAATACTGATGACCTGACCCATAGAACTGTCTGCTTGGACCAGATCACAGTGAATATGGCTACACTGGGGTTGTATCTACTATCTTGTGATTTTTGTTTGCATTTTCCTCCACAAATTTCCTCCCTTCTATCAGATGAATAAAATTTTCTTTATCTACTTCTCCCTCTGGTGAAGTTATTCTACTTTTATTCCTTTAGTGGTTACTGTGAATAGGGGAGTTCTGGTGGCCTAGTGGTAAGGATCTGTTTTGCCAAACTGAAGGCACAAGGTTTGAATCTACCTCCTGTGTGATTAACTGCCTCTGAAAACCTCCTGGAGTGTCAGCTGTAAGTTGGTTTGACTCAATTCTCTACAACATCAATATTTTAAATATGCTTGCATACTTTAAAAATAAAAAAATAATTTATATAAATATATATTTATCTCCTTCTTTAGAAATAACAATGAGGACTGTGGAAATCCATCTCATATACTTTGGGTACGTGGTCAGGAGGGGCCAGTCCTTAGGAAAGGACGTTATGCTGGGAAAAGTCGAGGGCCAGTGAAAAGAGAGGAAGGCCTTCAACAAGATGGTTTAACACGGTGACCTTAACAATGCACTAACCGTATCAGAGATGCTGCTGAGCGTGGCACAGGGCAGGGCAGGGTTCAGACCTTCTGTTCATAGGGTTGCTGTGAGTTGTAGTTGACTTGATGACACCAAAAAGCAACAAATAATGCTTTCTTTTAAATAATACTCTATCTTTCTTATTATCTAGCATTTGAACTCTACT
This sequence comes from Elephantulus edwardii, assembly GCF_000299155.1. Classification (NCBI taxonomy): domain Eukaryota; kingdom Metazoa; phylum Chordata; class Mammalia; order Macroscelidea; family Macroscelididae; genus Elephantulus; species Elephantulus edwardii. The sequence continues at coordinate 16,949,049 of NW_006399805.1, forward strand.
TTTGTTTGTATCTCCCTAATCTGTTTTTATTATTATTGTTTTAGAGAGCCATTGTTGTTGTTGTTAAGTGCCGTCGAGTCATAGACATTACATGCTGAAATCTACCCACTCCACTAATTTCTTCTGCTTTCTGTTGTCTCTTCTTGCATCCTTCTTTCTACTGAGCTCATGTTTCTTCTTCCTGAAAGATAGTCCTCAGTACTTTTTTTCCATTGAAGGTCTGTGAAGGTACAATTTCAGTGCGGTGTTGTTTTTGTCTAAAAAGAATTTATTTGGATTTTCTGTTATGTCCCTGGGATATTCAATACTCCTTCCCAACAAAATAATCCAAAGGCATCACTTTTTCTTCAGTCTTCCTAATTCATTGTCAGCTTTTGGATGCATAAGAAATAATTGAAAATAACAAGGTTTGGATCAGGAGCATTTTAGTCTTTAAACTGACATCTTTGCTCTTAACACTCTGGAGAGGTCCTTGAGGGATTCCACCAATGCAACACATCTTGATTTCTTGACTTCTGCTACAGTTGATGTTGATTGTGGATCCAAAGGAGTGTCAGTCCTTTCTCCAGCTGTCATTGGTCCAGTGGTGAAGAATTCTGTTTCTTGGATGTTGAGGTGTAATCCATATTCTAGGCTGTCGTCTTGGATCTTCTGCCATAAGTGCTTTTGAGGTTTCTTCACTTTTTGTAAGCAAAGTTCAGTCATCTGCATAATGAAGGTTTTTAATGAGTGTTCTTCCAACCCTGATTCAATATTATTCATATAGTTCAGCATCTCAAATTATTTGTTCAGCATACAGATTGAATGTGTATGGAGAAAGAATACAACCCTGACACACATCTTTCCTAATTTCAAGCCATGTAGTATTCCTTAATCTGTCCACACAACTGTTTCTTGGTCTATGTAAAGGTTTTGCATGAGCACAATTAAGTGTTGCAGGATTCCCATTCTCCTCAATGTTAGCCATAGTTTGTAAGGCAAAATCTTCCTATGGGAAAAATTTCTAGTGATGCAGGAAGAATCAAAAGACAATGGAAGGAATGCACAGATTCACTGGACAAAAAAAGAATTGGTCAACACAGAATCATCTCAGAAAGCAGCATCTGATCTGATTAAGTACTTGAAGGAAGAAGTGCAAGCTGAAGTGAAATTTGCCTCTTGGACTTGAGAAATCATGTTTTTTTGTTTGTTTTATTACTGTTGTTGTTATTATTCTTTTTAATGCAAGTTTACAGAGACTTCGGATTTCCATTCATTGTTGCACTTTTCTCCCTGCCTACCCCTTCTCGATTTTTCTTTTTTTAATTGAGATTTAACCAAGATGCTTTACAATAATGGGTGTCTGGAATGCAAAAGTTGGGAATCAGGAAGAAGGATCAATAGTTGGAAAATATGGACTTGGTGACAGAAATGAGGCTGGGGATAGAATGATAGAATTCTATACAATCAATGATTTATTCATAGCAAATACCTTTTATAAGAAATATAAACACAGGCTACACAGGCTATATACATGGATTTCACCTGATGGTTGTTGTTGTTGTTATGTGCCGTCAGGTTGCTTGCGCCTCATAGCAACCCTGTGTACAACAGCCCTAAACTCTGCTCTGTCCTGTGCCAATCACACTGTCTCCAACACACCAATCCTGATTACCCCAACCACTGAATCAATCCACCTCATAGGGGGCCTTCCCCTTCTGCACTGTCCCTCCACCCTACCAAGCATGATGTCCCTCTCCAAGGACCTGTCCCTCCTTGCAATATGTCTAAAGTACGTCAGACGGAGCC
>NW_006399805.1:16951891-16967412 GCF_000299155.1 Elephantulus edwardii
CAAATATAGATCTCTTCCAGTCAGTTGGCCAAGTGGTTGTTCTCCAGATTTTTTGGCACAACTTGGTAAGCACATCCAGGGCAACATCTGTTAGCTGAAATATGTCAATTGGTATACCATCTATTCCTGGGGACTTATTTTTTGCTATTTCCTTCAAAGCAGCTTGAACTTCTTCTTTCATCACCATAGGCTCTTGCTCATATGTTGTTTCATGAAATTCTTCTATGTCTGCCAATTCTTTCCGATACAGTGACTCAGTATATCCTTTCCATCTTCTTTTAATACTTCCTGGATCATTTAATATTCTTCCTAAAGCATTCTTAATTATAGCAACTTGGGGTTTGAATTTGTTCTTCAGTTCCTTGAGCTTAAGAAATGCTGAGTGAGTTCGGCCCTTTTGATTTTCTGACTCCAACTTATTGCACATTTCATTGTAATATTTTGCTTTGTCATCTCGTGCTGCCTTTTGAAATCTTCTATTCAACCCTTTAGTATCTTGAATTCTTCCCTCTGTTCAAGCTTAAGCTGAGGAAAATTAAACCAAGTCCACAGGAACCAAAATAGGACTTCGAATCTATCCCACCTGAATTTCAGAACCAGCTCAGGAACAGGTTTGAGGCCTTGAACACTAATGAGCAAAGACCAGATGAGTTGTGGGAGGATATCAAGGGTATCATCCAGGAAGAGTGCAAACAGTCACTGCAAAGAGAAGAGGAAGAGAAGACCAAAATGGATGTCAGAAGAGACTCTGAAAATTGCACCTGATGGTATGTACAGGAAATCAGATGGATTACATCTGTGGAAGGAACTGTTGGAGAAGTTCAATATCAGCAGTAAAAACTAGGCCAGGTGCTGACTGTGGAACAGACCATCAAATGCTCATATGCAAGTTCAAATTAAAACTAAAGAAGGTTGAATCATATCCACAGGAATCAAAATGTGACCTTGAGTCTATCTCCCATGAATTTAAAAACCAACTCAGGAACAGGTTTGAGGCCTTGAACACTAATGAACCAAGACCAGATAAGCTGTGGGAAGATATCAAGAATATTGTTCATGAAGAACACAAAAAGCCATTACTAAGAAGGAAGAAGAAAAGACCAAAGTGGATGTCCGATAAGACTGAATATTGTACTAGAGCGCCTAGAAGTCAAAGCAAAGGGAAGAAATAAAGAAGTTCAGGAGCTGAATAGATTTCAAAGGGCTGCTTGGGAAGACAAGGCAAAATATTACAATGAAATGTGCAAAGAGCTGGAGTCAGAAAATCAAAAGGGCCAAACTTGATCAGCATTTCTTATGCAGAAAGAACTAAAGAATAAATTCAAGCCATGAGTTGCAATGCTTAAGGATGCTATGGGCAGAATACTGAATGATTCAAGCAGCATTAAAAGCAGATGGAAGGAGTCATTGTACCAAAAAGAGTTGACTGACACAGAAGAATTTCAAGAAACAACATCTAAGCAACAGACAATGGTGATGGAGGAGGAAATGCAGGCTGCTCTGAAGGACTTGCTAAAAAAAAAGCAAAAAAAAAAAGCCCCAGCAATTGATGGAATACCAATTGACATATTTCAGCAAACAGATGCTGCCTTGCATGTGCTCACCAAGTTGTGCCAAGAAATCTGGAGGACAACTACTTGGCCAACTGACTGGAAGAGAACCCTATTTATTCCCATTCCAAAAAAAGGTGACCTCATAGAGTGTGGAAATTATCAAACAATATCACTAATATCACACACGAGGAAAATCCTGCTGAGAATTATCCAGAAAAGACTCGAACAGCACGTTGACAGAGAACTACCAGAAATACAGGCTGGGTTTAGAAGAGGTCGTGGCACTAAGGACTTTATTGCCAATGTCAGATGGATCTTGGCAAAAAGCAGAGTACCAGAATAATGTCTATGTTTCATTGACTATACAAAAGCATTTGACTGTGTGCATCACAATAAATTGTGGCTAACCTTGAGGAAAATGGGAATCTCAGAACACTTGATCAGGCTTATATGAAACCTCTACTTGGACCAAGAAGCAGTCTTCAGAACAGAGCAAGGAAGCACTGCATAGCTCAAAATCAGGAGTGTGTCAGGGATGCATCCTTGTCCCTGTACCTTTTCAATTTGTATGCAGAACAGATCACTCGGGAAGCAGTGCTTTATAAAGAAGAGTATGGTATCAAGATTGGAGGAAGACGCATCAACAACCTATGATATGCAGATGGCACAACCTTGCTTGCTGAAACTGAAGACCACCTGAAGCACTGGCTGCAAAAGGTCAAGAACTGTAGTCTTCAGTATGGATTGAAGCTCAACATCAAGAAGACAAAGATTCTCACCACTGAGCCAACTGGCGGCACCATAATAGATGGAGAAGAGATTGAGGTTGTTAACAATTACAGCTTGGTCGGCTCCACAATCAACACTCTTAACACCAGCAGTCAGGAAATTAAAAGATGAATTGCATTGGGAAAATCTGCTTTCATGGACCTCTCCAGAGTGCTGAGGAGCAATGGCATCAGTCTAGAGACAAAGGTGCACCTAATTCAGACCATGGTGTTCACAATTACTTGTTATGTTTCAGAGAGTTGGACAATGACTAAGAATGACAGAGTAGATGCCTTCGAGTTGTGGCGCTGGAGAAGTGACTGCCAAGAAAACAAACAGGTCTCTCTTGGGGGGGGGTAGGATTTTGAAGCTCCACCTCACTCACTTTGGGTATGCAGCCAGGAGAGATCGGTCCTTGGAGACGGACATCATGCTTGGAAAAAGGTGGACAATGCAGGAGAGGAAGACTCCAGATGAGACGGATTGATTCAGTGACTAGGGCGATGAGAGGTGGTGCGTTAGAATTAGTGAGATTGGCTCAGGACAGGGAAGGATTCAGAACAGCTGTACATAGCGTTACTATGCATCACAGGAGACTCAGTGGCACATAACAGCAGTAATATAGTATGACAGTTTTGGAAGCAGGAGTGGCATCCACTTCCTAAACAACATGCCTCCAGAAACTCAATGAACATTGATAAATGTCGATAGTTGTAGAGGGGCTTCAGGCCTATTTTTCATAGGGTCACTATGAGTTATGCTCAACTTGAAGGCAATCAAGAACCCTCAGACATCAGATGGAATCAGCTTCACGCTAAGGCTCTTAACCATAGGCACCAACAATTCTCCCATCGCTTCTGACCCAGCAAGGAGCAGAGAAACCACCTGATGTTCTTTGGAAGTACGCAGTTTTCCCCCCAGACTTGCCTATCTTCATGAAAATTTGCTTCTATTTCCCAAAACTGCTTCTATTACACATAAACATGTCTATATTCTGAAACAGTGACCCTGTGTGTTCTGGTCTTCCTTCCAAATGCCAGTGTAACCTCATGACATCAAGGTTTCCTGGTTCTCCCACTTGACCTTCTCAGGAACAGCCACCTGGGTCACAGGTGACCATGTGCAGAAGCCTGGTTCTGAGGAAGCTGACCAGGCTGCCGCCCCTGGGGTGCGATCAGAAGCAGCAGCAACAAAGTGAAGGCCCAAAGAACACAAACCATCACACCTGGTGCCGGTTAGATTTTATTTTAACAGGGTGTTTTGTGTTCATTTGCCTTTCAAAATATCAGTTATATCATATTAGAAGTGTAAACAGGTACAAAATATACAGTACAAAGAAACAATTTTCTTAACTAGTCTATTGCCTAATAAAGTATGCTGAGGCTGCAGAATGAATGAAATTCCTGGTCTCTCCAAGGTATCCATTTCAGGTAAGAGGACCAGTGGCTGCTTTAACAAAACAAGAACAGATATTCATGTGGTCACGAGGTCTGGGTGCGTGTCTCCCTTCACCCAGAGACTGTTGGACACAGGTACAAGCAGGACCTCCCCTCACCTCTGGAAAGTCCTTGTGGACAACCAGCTCCCCCACACACCGAGGTGTTATGTCCAGAAATCTGAAGACTTCACCTGCGTGAGTTAGGTGTGGGGCCCCTCTGAGGGCAGCGCCTAAACCCTTCTCCCTCAGACATGCTCAGGAAGGGCCTTTTCAAACCATGGTTCATCACCTCCTGGCAGCTACCCTGTACCCAGTGAGGGGCAGAGATGCATTCTCTTCGAACAATTTATTTCTTCCTCGACACAAGTCACACCCGTTCTGCCTGCTACAGCCAGGGAGGTGCAAAGGAGAGCCATGGGGATCAGAACATATGACACAAAGGGCCCAAACAGGCCCTGGCTGGTGTGGACGAGCCTTATCTGGGCTCTGTCAGGGACAGGGGATGCTGGGCCCACGCACGCCCCGGCTGCAGAACCCCATCTCCAGACCTGACAGCACGTTTGAGGCCAGATGGGAGGCAGGGCAACAGGCCAGGCTCCACTCAGAGGAGAGATGTTGGGAGTCTCCCGTCTGCTGAGTGGACCCAGCTGCCCACACTTCCTGACACAGCCCACTGCTGGCCCAGTGTGGCCCCTGGTTCTGACCAGTCACCTGCTAATGAGCCCAATGCGTTACTCACTGGGAGACCAGGTGAGGCCCCTGTAGACACAAAGACATGCTTCAAAAACCAAAGTATGCTGCGAAATTTAAACCGGTGCTACTACTATTTTCCAGCCATTTCTTCAAGAATTAAGTAATCAAAGTTCCATAATTAAATTATGTAAAATGGTGCTGCGCTCAGTTCCAGATCAGAGCTCTGCTTTGCTTCCAGAAGCCATCCTGCAGGGCGGTTTCTCTCCTCGTTGGCATCTCTGCCTCCACTGGCCACACAAGGGCCATCCTTTCCAGACCGTGGTTATCTGTGGGGCCCCCGCAGCTGGCTGGGGTGTCACAGACTACTCCCATCGGTGGGCCCCAGGACACCGAGGCCACACGTCCAGTCTGTTACCAGGTCAGTGACAGTGCTGGGGCCCTTGGAGCCAGGGCTCTTGAAGGGGTCCAGGGGTGCGGCTGGCAGGGGCGGGGGCGGCTGGCCTCGCACAGGGCCCTTGGCCCCCGTGTGGTTCCGCTGGTGTTTGCGCAGGTGGTCCTTGCGGATGAAGCTCTTGCCGCACACCGTACAGGCGAAGGGCCGCACGCCCGTGTGCGTCCGGTAGTGGTCGATGAGCTTGGAGCGCTCGGTGAACCGCTTCTCGCACTCCGTGCAGGGGAAGGGCCGCTCGCCAGTGTGCAGCATGCGGTGTCGGATGAGGTGCGCGGGGCGCGTGAAGCAGCGACCGCACTCCCCACACCGCAATGCGCTTGCGTCCCCTCGTGAGCCACTGGCCGCTGAACCTGTGCTGTTTGCCGCGGTGCCCACCGTGCCGCTGCCCGCTCCTGCCCCTTCCGGCAGCCCACAGCTGCGCTGGTGGGCCGCCAGGCTGACCTGCAGCTGGAAAGTCTTCCCACATGTGGAGCAGGTGAAAGGCCTGCCCCCAGGAGGGGTGGCCGGGTGCTTCTTCAGCCCTTGCTTGTGGCCAAAGCCCTTTGTCCAGCCTTGATACTTACAGCGCTCACTGAAGGGCCTGGGGACCTGGCTGGGGTCCAGGACAGCCTCCCCACTCTCCGGGGATGGGTAGGGGAGCCCCTCGGGCCCTGCCCGTGGGTTCAGGCCCACAGAAGGTTTGCACCTGAAGTTCCAGCCCCACCGGACCCCACCGAAGAGCCAGTCTCCAGCTGGGGCCTCCTCCTGGGCCACCGCAGGGCTGAGCTCTCGGACGTCACGCTCTGGCCGACTGGGCTCCCGCAGGCCCAGCACCGGGTCCTGGCTGGGGAATGAGCCAGCCTGGCTCTCCCAGGCGCCCTCCTGTACTGGGCTGGGGAAGAACCTTGTGGCCTGGTTGGGTCCAAACAGGGTGCCATGGGCTTCCAGGTCAGTAGGGTGCACGGGTGTGGGTACCACCTCCTCTTCCTGGACCTCTGTTTTTATCACGATTTTTACATCTGCTGAGAAAGACAGAAAAGCCAAGTATTGTCTGTCCCTTCCACACCCACCAAACCCACCACCTTCGGGACCGTCAACCTGGCACTATTAGCACAAGTGGCAGTGAAATCTGCACTTCAGGTCCTGTGAACCCTGGCTGTTAGGGTTTCTTGTGAATCCACTCTAGTTCTGGCCTGGGACTCAAGACTACCATGCTGTTCTGCCCAGCTGTGGGCTTGGGGAACCCCACCCCACTCCTCTGTGGTGCCTGTGCAGAGGGCCCCTCCTTGTTGGGCCTGCAGCAAGCCCATGGCACTAAAGCATGTGCTCTATCCTAAAGAAATGGATTTGAATTTCACACCCTGATATTGTTTTCAGGGATCCAGACATTTTAAGGTAGAGTCTGATTGTAATGGCCAAGGACATTCCATGTGAAAGTAACCTTTCAAGTAGGACAGGGGAGCCTAGAACACTCAGCTAGTGTCATGTCCACTCTGGCCTCTGGACCTGTTGTCAGCAGTGATAGCTGGCTAAAGATTGGTTCCGTTTTCCACACATGAGGAGCTAACTATGTGAGGTTGGTGCATGCTCTCAAGCAATCAGGCTCAGATAGACTGATTACCATGTCAGAGGAGACAAAGAACAGGTGCAGAGTCGGCTGGCTGACAGATCTGGACAGGTCACCAGGGAAAGGGACAGTGCCTGGGGCAGCTCCCTGAGTCCTAAGTACCTTCTGTGGAGGCTGCGGTGCTGAGCTTCAGAGCCCCGTCCGAGCAGGCAGAGGAGGGGTGGTGGGGAGGGAGGTCTGTCTGCCATGAGGTGGGTGGGATGGTGGTGAAGCTGGAATGGACACCTGAAAGGAAGAGACCAGTTTGTGGGTTTGGTGAAAGGAGGGGGACAGCAGAAGAGAGGCAAGCTCTGAGATGGCCTGCAGACCACCAGATGGGCAGGCCTCCCCTGGACCCAGCTCCCTTCACTCTTTTCTCTGGAGCACTAGGAGCCCAAATAGGAGGATTCGTCACGTGGGCAGGTTGTGGCATGCTGGGCATGGGTCAGGATGTGGACCTCATGGTGGACAGATGCTCGGAATGAGTGCCCACGACATATTTGCCCACAACATGCTGGGCGCGGGTCAGGATGTGGACCTCACGGTGGACAGATGCTCAAAGGGAGTGCCCACGACACAGCTGGGAGCAGGTAAGGATGTGGAATTCATGGTAGAATGATGCCCAAGACACACTGGGCAAGGGTCAGGATGTGGACCTCACAGTGGGCAGATGCTCAGAGTGCCCAGGACACTGCCAGTGCTCCATTGTCCACCTGCCTTTGCCATTCCCATGCTCCTGGTCCTGGTCACTCACCAGGGGTGGTATCAGTGGAGAGGTCTCCTGCTCCGGAATCAAGCTGGCTCAGCCCCCAGGGCTCTTCTCCGATGTCTGGCTGCCCAGTTGCCCAGGCCTCCACTCCCAGAGTCTGTTGCTCCTGGAGTTGGAGTTCACTCTCCTGCTTGATCTGCATTAGGAGGTCTGGGGCAGGGACTGGGGCACCAGAGCCTGGGAAAGAGAGTGTGTGTGAACAAGCAGAGTATGTCTCGAGGTCGCAGGAACAACGCGACAGGAATCCACATCAGCAAGAAATGGGCACAGCTGCCTCCCAGGGAGTCAGACTGCAGAAGGGCTTGGCAGAAAGAGAAGACAGTAGTAGCAAGTGCGGACCGCCGGCCTTGTGGGCAAAGCCTGAGGATCGGTGGTCCTGGGAACATGACCAGATGAAGGGAGTGAACATGTGTGTGCCGAGGCTGAACTCTGCTTGTTGGAGTTGACAGGCTACCAGTGACAAGCCCCTTCTCCCCATCTAAACACAAGTGTCCTGACAGAAGTGAACCCAAGTCCTAGTCACATGTTTAAGTGAGCTCAAAACTAGATTCCAGATATTGGCCCTTCCTGGTAACATGCCCAAAGCATGCCAGCGGCAGTCTCACTGTGCGCTGACCACTGGTCAACAGTCCATCACAGGCTGCAGGACAGGTCAAACACTATGTCACCACGGCTCCTCCTGCGATTTTTGTAATTTAAAGGAGGAACTGAAGATACATACACTTAGACAACATTTGCATGAAATGAAGTAAGGGTAAATATGAAGACTGAGATGTGACTTCATTCAACAGCTAGGTTTTCAGGACATAATGCTGAGAAAATAACTTCCAACTTAGAATAGAATTTTATATCATAATCTCATTTATTTGTTAAGAATCTAAATGAAATCTGTATCAATCAAATCTAGCAAAGTATTTTTTAAAAAGACAAGGTAATATATTAAGAACATGTTGAGTTTGTCCCAAGAACTCGAGGATAAGTTTCCATCACAGTTTCACAATTCACAAAGCTAGCAGAACTTAGGGGGGGGGGGGAAATTAACAAATGAATGGAGGAAAAGATAAATCCTCTCAACAGACGCAGAGGCAGCATCCAGAGCTCTCATTTCAAGTCTACAGTGAGTTAGTTATGCAGACACTGCTTTCAGACTGCTGAGTTGATGCAAATGCCATGAAAGTGTAAAAACATTTGTATTTCAGGGAGCTCTGGTGGCCTAGTAGCAGGAAGCTGCACTGCAACCCCAGAGGTGCATGGTTCAAATCCATCAGATGTTCTGCTGGAGAAGGAGGGACAATCTCCCCCTGTACCAGTCAGATCCATTAAGATGGTACACACAGAAATAACAGTAATAAAAATTTGTATTTCTAAAACATGGATGACCCATAAATAAAGGAAAGAAAACAGGCTGTGAGAAAGCCTAGCAGTACTGGAGATCATCTGCCTTCAGTGCCTTGACGTCTCCAGGAGCCTCGTGGTCACGGAATGTGCCCAGCTGGGTGGAGGAGCGAGAAGCCTGGGCTTCAGCAGGGGTGGGTGGATTGAAGGCTCTGCTCTCCCTGGAAGGAGCAATTGGTGGAGTCGAACCACTGACCTGTCCATTAACATCAGAGCACACAAGGCATGCACCTGACCATCAGAGCTCAACAGAGGGTGGTGGTAGTACGTGCGGTCAAGTCTGAACTGACTCATAACTGACTTAGCAGAGTTTTAGGGGCTGTAGATTCATGAGAAGAGACTGCCCATCTGACTAGATAAGGCAAGTGTTCACAGGTGTCATTGAGTTCAGTACATACCACAGCGTACCAATGGACAACAGAGTTGAACCCTGTCCTATCCTGCGGCCATGCTCACAATATCTGACAGCACAAGTGTCAGCCACTGTGTTGATCAGTCCATCCGGCTCAGAGTCATCTTCTCTTCTCCTGTCCCTCCACCTTTACAAGCAGGATGTTCCTCTCCAAGAAATACCCTCTCCTAACAACGTGCTCAAGGTATTCAAGATGAAACTGTCATCTCTGCCTCCAAGGAGTACTCTGGCTATACTCTAAGATATTATCTGCTCTTTTAGCAGTCCATGGGAGGTTCAGAACTATTTTCCAACACAATTCAAAGGCATCGAGTTTTGTAATCCTTAGTCAATGTCCAGCTCTCAGAGGCATAGCAGGTGACTTAAAAGACCATGGCCTGAATCAAGGACACCTAAGGCCTCAAACTGACACCATCACTCCTTAGTAATCTGGAGAGGTCCCTGACTGCAGACTTTCCCAATGTAGTACATCTCCTGATCTCCTGTCTGCTAGAGTAAAGTATACTGATTGTGGATCCAAGTAAGATGAAGTCATTGACAACTTCAAACTTTTGTTTCTCACAGAGTTGATTAGTAGTAGTCTCTAAATATATTAGACTTTATATTCCACATGTTACAATTTCTATACCAAAGTCTTTATGTACTAGACATAAAGGGGGAGGTTTCTCACTTTATATGAGGTGGCCAATTTTCTCATTGATTTGGTGACTGGTTTGTGAGCTCGTCAATCATATGAAAGCTGTGTTAAACGCTGTCCTCATGAAAGTGTAAATATGCCCCAAGGCTGGAGTCTTGGTCCAGTGGTTCCTGCCATGTTGGGCTCTTCCTAGAAGACCTTACTTGCTATTTCCTCTCCTTCAGTATGAAGCCAAAGCCAGAGTCTCCTGCAGGACAGGGCCCCACTTTTGCTTCTGTCTTAAATTTGATCCCTTGGAAATGTTGCCTCTTTGGGTCCTAGAGCTGTCAGTCCAGCCATTTCTGCTTGACTATTTCAAAGAGTAACCCAAGAAGACAAAGCAAAGTATGATGATGAAATCTACAAAGACTTGGAGTTAGAAAACTAAAAGGGAAGAGCATGCTCAGCATTTTTCACACTGAGACAAAGGAAGAAAACTTCAAGTTGCAGAGTGAAAAATATTAAGGACAAATCTTAATTGAATGGTGCAGGAAGTATCAAAAAAAGATGCAAAGGATATACAGAGTCACTACATAAAAAATGACTGGTTAATAAGATTATAAAAAAGATTCAAATATAACTTTGGAATAAAAAATGAAATAAAACATTAAATCAGTGGGTATGAAAAGCAGAATCATACAATGGGAAGAAATGGTGAACTAAGCAGAAGAGAGATCAGGATAAATCACTCAAAACTCAGCAGAGAGTTTTGATAAGGACGCTGGAAGAGGCCCCCACACACGGCTGAAAGAAGTTCCAGAAGAGACAAAGGATGGAGTAAGAAACAGCATTGTGAATCTACACAAATGGATGGAAAAAATCAGTGATTAAACCAGGATAGAGAAAAGAAGTTCATGCCAAGGCACAGAGGAGTAAAGCTGCAGATAACCAAAGACAGATCCACAGGAGAACAGAGAGAAAAGACAAATTACTTGCAGAGGGACAGCAATTACTTAGCACCCTCATTATAGCAATCACAGAAGTCAAAATCAAGGGGCCTATTATCTTCAAAGAGAAGATAGCAACCTAGAATCACATCTTTAAATTCAGGGACAGAACAGAGATTTCCAGATACATATGAACTCATATACAAACACAAACTGAGAATTCACTGCCAACAAACCCTCAGAAAAAGAGTTAGGACATGTGGCAAAGAATGACTTATGCTCCATAACTACTTCTGCTGTGCTACGTCACTGAGTGGGAACCAACCCATAGGTGACCCTCCAGAGGGTTTTCAGAGGCTCTCACTTGGCCAGGAGAAAACTGCCCATCTTTCTCCTGTGGAGCTGTTGATGGATTCAAACTGTGTCCCTTTGGATTGGCAGCTTGACTCCTTAATCCTAGGCACCCTAACTTGTTAACTACTGTTGTTGTTATGTACTATTGAGTCAGAACTAATACATATAGCTGACTCTCCAGTGGGTTTTCAGAGGCTGTAAACTGCCTAGGAGATGGTCTATCTTCTCCAAGTGCAGCAGCTGGTGGATTAGAACCACGCGTCTTCAGGTTGGCAGCACAGCTCTGAACCAGTAGGCCACCAGAGCTCCTGTAACTACTACTTGTTGTGTGCTCTCAAGTTAGAACTGACTCACAGTTGACCCCTTAATGGGTTTTCAGAGGCAGTAAACTGTATAGAAGGATTTCTCCCCAGAGAAAAGCTGGTGGATTCAAACCATGTGCCTTTGGAATTGCAGCTCAGGGTCTTATCACGAGGCCACCAGTGCTCCCCCCATAGCTACCAGTAGGCCTGAATGAAGATTGCTTCTTGGTTGAGGACACAAGGCTGACTTTGTGCAAAACTGTGGATAAAATCAAATTTGGTCTCTGATGTCCTCTTCTCTCTGGTGTTCCCCTCACTCATCTTTTTCCTAGAAGAGCCTGTTTGCTGTCCATTCTCATGCTAGAAACTATTAGTTGCTAGAGAGCTAGCTGAACAAACGTCAGTTCTAACTCAACTATACAGATGTTCAGACTCACACAATCCTATGTGGCACGCTCCGTGGCTCTAAGAAGCAGCCCACACGCCCTGGCCTCTTGTTTCCGCCTGTTAGTTGCCTGCCCTCCTCCCAGCCCCTCACCTGGACTAGGATCCACAGGAACATCTGGAATCTTGGGGCCAGGGCGACGCCAGCTGCACGGTTCTTTGCCTTGTTCAATCTGGGAGAGTACCTCAGGCTTGGAGATAGCATAGTCTGAGAGAAGACAGAAAGGTCAGCAGCTGCAACATTCAATTCAGAGCTGAGGACAGGAAGCCTGGGATGTTGGCCAAAACCCAAGAATGACCCAAAAGCAAAACTTGGTTAGTATAGAGCAGTAGATATGTATCACCGTCAGGGGACAAGTCTGGAGACACTGCCGGCTGCCGTAAGAAGGTAGTGGCCAGTGGGCAGAGGCTGTTGCTAAAGTCCTACAATGCACAGGACAACCCCAATATCCAAGGAGTATCTAGGTTACTAATCCTGTGGTTGAAAAAAATACTGGTGAAATCTCTATAGCAAGAAACAATATTTTTCTATAAACTGAAATATGGCCTCATGCCTACACCAGCCTCTTTCCTCACCAAGCATGCATTGTGACCTAGGGCCACATATAGAAAGCAGCATGAGAACTGGCCCAGGAACAAACAGTGCAGGCTCTTCCTGGACAATATCCAGTGAGCAGGGCAGGAGCCCCTGGTATGAGGAGGCAAAGCCCTGGATGAAGAAGACATGTGTGCTAGTAACTAGTCTGCCATGTTACCCACTGGTAGGTGGGGAGTCGCGTTAAGCCACACATTGTCTGTCTAACTGCTCTGAATGCTCTAAAGAAGAAAATGAACGAATTAGGCAGGGAAATGACAGCAGCAGGAGCCGTCTCCAGCCAATTCTCAATAACAAGAACTTCCACGCTTTGGGGGGGCACACCGATTTCACCCACTGGTGGAGGGAGCTCAGAACCTGGCCATCCGGCTCCTTTTTGGTAGAGGTAGAGAGAACTGTGGCCATGGTCCAAGTTCCCAGTATTTACAGGTCCCTAAGAGGAGAAACCAGCAAGCAGAGTCCACCTCGGACACCAAATTCTACTTTGCAGGAGTGAGCATCGACCTTACCCAGGGAGACCAGCGTCTCGTAGTTGCCCCTCATCACGTGCTTGTACAGCTCCTTCTGCCACTCGTCCAACTTCCCCCACTCCTGCTCAGAAAAATACACGGCCACGTCATCGAAGGTCACGGGCACCTGGAACACAAGTGCCACATGCGCTCGCACACACACTCCCAGCTCCACACTCCCCCACCCCAGGGTGCCCATGCTGACCTTGGGCACCTCGCCCTTGCTGCCCGGGGGCAGCCGCAGGATCCAGAAGTTCCTGTTGCGGAGCAGGTTCTCCATGTTCTCCAGCCGCCGCTGCAGCAGCCCGTACTCCTGCAGCAGCGTCCCCAGCACGGCCCACTTGCCCTCCAGCTGGTTGCCGAACTCCACGGCCGTCTTCTCACAGTCGGCCAGCTTCTTCTCAGCCATCCCTGTCCGGCCTTCGAGGGAAAGCAACCTCGCAGCTTGAGATTCAATCTTCCTCTCCATAGCCTGGATGGTGGCTGCCATTGTCCACGGAGAAATCTTTCAGAAACAAAGATGCCATCAGCATTGTTCATCACCGTGTTCCAGAATGCCCAATTCCCTAGGCATGGAGTGCTGGCTGGGACAGAGATTCCTATATTTCTGCCACAGCCCCACAAGATGAGGTCCCCTCCTTCGGGGACCTCATCTACCACCCGAGGAGCACTCCTGCTCCTCCAGTCTCAGTGCACATGCCAATCTCAGCACCAGCCTGGGGTTGGTTCCATCACGTTCTCAGTGCTGTGAGCCCTTGGAAGGTGGTACTGCATTCCACCACGGCTCAGTGCCCATGCAGCTGTTGTAAGGGACTGTGGCTTAGCTCAGCTGGAACATCTTAGTGGAGAAACACTACAGTAGACTTCATAAAGCCCAGAAGGCACCTCTCTAATGGTCACACGGTATCTACCCGCTGACAGTGACGTGGCAGGAACCAGCTGTGCACTGGCACAGCACAATCAAACAGTGCAGCTCAATTATGTTTTTCCAAGTCTACCACATCCCTTTTAAACAAACCTAAAAACCTAACAGCAAATTCCCCATCCTCCAGAAGAATTTTATTTTGTTCCCTAAAAGTGTCATTCCCACAATGTCAGCTTTTTGCACCTGCAGCCAGGATCAAGGTGACATCCAGAGTCTGCTTATGGAGTGAGGCTTGTACATGTGCCGAAGTCCTCAGAGATGTGGCATTCCCCGAGGCAGAGCCATCCTTACTACGGGGGATGCTTGGCACACAGTGACAGATGGTTAGGTGGGGAACTGACAATGTCCCACATTTAAAGGCTGGGCCTTGAGACTGGCGATTCTCTCTGTCAATGGTTAAGGATCTAGGACCCCTTATACAACCCTGTAAATTATGCCTGCACAAATCATGGTGACTACAGATAAAACAGAAAGTGACTGAAGCTGGCCATCTATATCTGTGGATTCAACCAACCACAAATGAAAAAAACTTGATGGAAGGAAAAAGGCAATGAAGTGGTAGAAAGAATCCTCCACAGGCTTGAGAGTAAAATGCAACTCACATGGCATCTCTGTGCACCACTTAATTAAAAGATGACGTAAGAGTTCAGGGGAGCAGAGGCATTCTATTTGGGAGGCACTTGAGCATCTTCGACTCTTGGTACCCTGGAACTGTGGATGCTGAGCGATGACCAAACTAGCAAGTAGTACAAATCATCCAGAGAGTTACTGGTGGGCATCTCTGGAGGTAGCAATGAAATGCGCTTGAGCGAGGACATAACTGCCTAGGATGGGGCCTGAGAGAATGTGCCTGGAGGCAGTCGGGACCAGACACCCTCTGATGTGAAGGCCATGCAGGCTTCAGCTGGATCTCAACTTCTTTGGGTGGGCCTCCTCACCTGGCTAGCTTACTGCTGGTCCAGAGGAAGGCCACCAGCCATCAACAGCCATCTTTTCTGCCTCTTCCCACTCCTCTCTGGCCAGCCTGTGTCGACAAAATCTTCACCAACTAGCATGTCACCCACAGAAATCTTCATTCTCAGACTGCACCTGTGTCACTGCAACTTTTACTTTGTAAAAAACAGGCCTCTGAAAACTGCTCATTTATTAACAAAAGCTACAGAGACATTAAGGCATAGCCATTTCTTTCCTATTTAAGAGGGAGGGGGCCCTGGGCATGGCCTGGATAGGCAGGAGGGGGTGTCTTATATGGTCCTCGGGGAAGCAGTTCTGGCCTCAGGAGCCACGGCAAAGCAAACCCACGCCTGCAAGTGCTCAGTCACAGCCCCATGATGAAGTCCACGTCTCCACCCGGCCTTCCAGGCCTCGTCCCTGGAAGGATCCTTTCTGTCGCCAGCACACCCTGTGCTCCCTAGCTGTGTGCTTTGTCCTGCACTCCTCCCACCTGTCCTCAGCCCGCTGACTCCAACCTGGAAGGCAGCATGGCCGGGGCAGCGGCCAGTGGGGACAGAGGCCGCCGCCGTGCAGCACTCACCTTCCGTCCTGCACTAGGTGCCCCCACCACACCTGGCCCCCAGCACGCGCCGCAGCCGTGCGGCCCGGCAAGTTAGCAACTTGCTAGGCCCTGGGCTCGTCTTTGTCTGGTGGGACAGCAGCAGTGCCGGCCCCCCCGGGCTGCGGTGAGGACATACTACCGAACACCAGCACGGCGAGCAGAGCTGCTCTGCCCCTCGCCGCAGCTGTCCCCGGGCAGCACCGCGCGCGC
>NW_006399805.1:16967832-16976499 GCF_000299155.1 Elephantulus edwardii
TGGGAGCGCGGAGCCGCAGCGCGGAGGACGGAGGCCCGCGAGGCTTCCTGGAGGCGGCGCGGCGCACAGCGCCCCCTGCAGGCCGAGCCCGGAACGGCAGCGCCGTCCTCCCGCTCCGCCCAGACGAGCGTGGAGAGCGGACGGGCCCACGGACACTGCGGGCAGACACGCAGGCCACAGCGCGTGGACACGGCGCGCGCAAGCCAACACGTAGGCACGCGATCGGACACGCGGCATGTCGGAGCGGCCAGCCGCATCTCTCGCTCTGGAGGCCGCCAGTTCCCAAGGAGGACGCTCCGCGATGGCCACGCCGGGCTGGCTGCTGAGAACTCAAGTCCTCTGCAGGGCTGGGCCTGGGGATTGTTTTGACAGCTGTACTTGTGTCTTCTGGGTTTGCGGTGGAGCCAGCTCTTGCTGGTAATCATGATAGGCAACCACTTTGCCCTACTACAATGGTCAACTTACTTCTGTTTCAACCACGCGCACACACCTTAATGGACTGCGCAGCCCGCGTGCGGTCTTTCTCCGAGCTTCTCTGGGGATGCCTGAGCAGTGACAGCTCTGCATGCACTGCAACACACGCTCCAATCACTTTTCTCAAGCGTTGAGGCGGTTTCCCTATATTTGCCAACTTTTTAAATTGGTGTTTGTGTTTCACAATAAAACAGTAATTTTAAAAGATAAATAGAGGAAAAGACAAGAAAACTGCTTGGGGGCACACGGGAGCAGCGGAGGGAGGGCTCCCCGCGTGGCTATGGAGATGCGCTCCGGGGCAGGGCCTCACTTAGTTCCTAGGCCTGAGCCCGCCTGCGTGGTGCCTAAAACCCTCCTGGCTTTCTCTTCTTCAATAGCCTGGGGTGGGTGTGTATGTAGCAAGGAAACAGACCTGGATCCTTCTCCTATGCGTATAAAAGAGGTATGTCCCCACCCTGGGCCAGGATGCATTCTGGGCTCAGGTGAGTGGTCTGTGTGTCTCCATCATCTTTTCCAAGAAAAAATGTGACCAAGTTGGTTTCTCACCATAGGAATGCCTTCTTTGGAACAGAGAAAGCCAAGATTCCTCAAGGAGGTTGGAGCCAGAATAGCAGTGCTGGATTAAGCCTTTGCACTTGGCAAAAGTCATTTTGATAGTTTTGCATAAAAAGAACTGGGAAAGGCTGCTTTCATCCTCAGGAACCAGCGGCTGCGTGAACTCAGAGCGACCCTTGGAGCAGCAGATGAAAACCTTGCCTGATCCTGCATCATCCTCATAGTCCCCAAAGACAAGAGTCCACTGTGACAGCATCTCTGATGGCCGACCCTCAGAATACATACAGATATCAACTCTTGGCTTTTCATGGCCCTCCACTTCTAAATTTCTGGTTCCCTCTGCCTCTCCTAGCTCAATCTCTTCAATGTCTCAAGAGCATGAAGGATTACACTTCTATAGTTTTCCATACATTCTTTCTTCTCTGTTTGCCCATCCAGAGCTTCCCTATCTGCCCTGGACCAGGTGATGCCCTGATTCTTCCATGAAGTGTTTCCACACCTGTCAACCTGCAGTAAAATCTGACTCATCTAAACAAAAACAGCTTTTAGGTTTTGGGTCATTTATTTGGCAAACAGAGAAAAGTACAATACCAGGTGATAGTGTTCTAACCCTCTGAACAGATTGGAAACGTCTTGAGAGCCGGAAGGGGCTTTGGTGGTGTAGTGGATAGTCTGTGGGATGTCCTGCTCACCAAAAGCCTGCACCTCTCTGTGGTTGGAATCCACCAGTGTCTCCGAGGTAGAGAGGTGGGCAGTTGTTCCTCTGTGTGATGCACAGCCTGAGAAACCCGATGGAGGGTCAACTAGGCATTGGTTCTGACTCCATGGCAATGAGTCGTTTTCTTACTTTGTTTCTCTTTTTGGAGAAGGAACTATAACTTTGTTTCTGTTACTTTTATAATCCGTAATATAGAGTTGTTGTTGTTGATCAAGTCAACTACAACTCACAATGATCCTATGAACAACAGATCTGAATCCTTCCCAATCCTGCGCCATCCCTATAATTTCTGATATACTTGATCCCATTGATAGTCACTGTGTCAATCCATCTTGAAGTTCTTCCTCTCTTTTGCCGACCCTCCACTTTTCCAAGCATATTCTCTTATTTTTTTTCTTTTTTTTTTGAGACAAAAGCTTGCCATCTTTTATTCTATGGCTGTCTGGCTGCACTTCTTTTTTTAATTTTTTTTTTTGGCTGCACTTTTAAAAAATATTTATTATTAATTTCAATGAAAATTTACAGAGACTTTGGGTTTCCATTCATTCATTGTTATACTTTTCCCCCCTCCCAACCCTCGCCCCCCCCCCAGTACACTACCCTCTTGGAAAAGTAAAAGAAAAATTCTTTCATTGTTTTACAAACACTCCCCTAGGCCCACTCCACTCTACAGCCTTCGCTCTGGACTCCTGTCATGACAAAAATACCTGATCACATATCTCTCTTAAACAGTTTTCTCCCTTATCTGTTTCAATGCAGTATACATTATTGAACGCATCTTTCTCAGTCTCCCCGCAACCCCAAGGTCAGTTCTGTTTTATAACAGTGGCACCATGCAGTATTTGTCCTTTTGTGACTGAGATAATTCACTCACCATAATGTCCTCCAGGGTCACCCATTTTGAATAATATTGCATGAGTTCCTTGTTTTTCAGTGCAGCATAGAATTTCATTGTGTGAATATACCACAGCTTCTCTATCCATTCGTTTGTTGATGGGCACCTGGGTTGTTTCCAACTCCTTGCTATTGTGAACAAAGCCTCAATAAACATGGGTGTGCATATATCTGCTTGGATGTCAGTTATGGTCTCTTTGGGGTTTATCCCCAGTAGTGGAATTGCTGGGTCAAATGGTATCTCTATTTGCAACTTTTTGAGAAAGTGCCATATCGCCTTCTACAGTGTTTGCACCATTTTACACTTCCACCAACAGTGAATAAGGATTCCAGTTTCTCCACAACCTCGCCAGCTTTTGTTCTGCTAAATTTTGCTATTCTAACTGGGGTGAGATGATATCTCATAGTTGTTTTGATTTGCATCTCTCTTAGAGCTCGGGATTTTGAACATTTCTTCATGTGCTTATTAGCCATCTGAATGTCTTCTTTGGTGAAGTGTCTATTCATATCCTGTGCCCATTTTTCTATTGGATATTTACCTTTATCTTGTTGTGGTGCTGAAGTATTTTATAAATTGTGGATATAAGTCCCTTATCTGATACGTCATTACCAAATATTTTTTTTCCCAGTCTGTGGCTTCCCTTTTTACCCTGTTGGAGAAGTTTTTGGATGTGCATAGGGATTTGAATCTTAGAAGATCCCATTCCTCTATTTTATCTTCTCCTCGTTGTAGGATGATATCCTCTTCTAAGGACCACCGTCTCCTAACAACATGTCCAGAATATGTGAGACAAAACTTTACCATCCTTGCTTTCAAGGAGAGATAAGAATTGCTTGACATTGAATCATTTCAGGAAGGAGCATATCTATTCAAGAATCAATGGGAATGAAGGAAGAAGTTCAAAATGTGCTGTAGACATTGGCAAAAACTAAGGCCCCAGAAATTGATGGAATACCAAATGAAGTATTTCAACAAATAGATGCAGCCCTGCCAGCACTCGCTAGTCCATGCCAAGAAATTTGGAAGACAGCTACCTGGTTGACATATTGGAAGAGATTAATACTTGTTCTCATTTTTTGTCAAAAAAAGATTATGGGAAGCCAAACTTTATACCAATATTATATGAAAACTCTTGTTCAGGAATTGAAGGAATTACAGATATATAAATTAGGATTTCTCTTGTGGCAGATCCTAGAAAATGAGCTGTTTGTTCCCTGCAAGACAGGAGACAGCAAGGGGCCCCCTACAGAGGGAGTGTTGCTTCCTGAGCTAGAGTTCACCCTGAGACATCAAGGTTAATAGTTAAGGGTAAACCAAATTCTTGCATTCGTGAACCCCTCCTTCCTGAGTCAAGCAGAAGGTTTTCAATAGAAAGAGATTGGCTTCATTTGCATTGAATTCTCTTTGTGATTTACTTCCTGATAATTTTCAATAAAGATACAGAGAAGCTTGGCTTGGGGTCTTCAGTGGAGAACTGCTGGCCCCCTGTTTTATGCTCTCTGCTCTATCACATTCCCGGCTGTTTGTCTCTTTATTAATAATTATAAAATTATTCTATTCTTTGGGATCCTCGGTCTGCAACAAAAGATGATAAAACAGAATATGGAAAATAGAGAACAATATCATGAATATCACATGCAAGTAAAATCTTAAGATTATTCACAAACAGCTGCTATGCTATGGCATAAGGGCTATAACTGCCTATGTCATATGTATCTTAGTTGAAAGCAGAGAACACCAGAATGACGTTTATTTGTGGGGTTTTTTACTGTGATGATTATAACAAATTATAGCTAACATCGAGAAGAATAGTGCTCATGCAAAACTAATACAACTGACCTGAAAAGACAGGGTAATGATGGGCAGAGTTCAATGGGGTTTAATTTTAGAAAACACTATGTATGGGAATGATTTTATGAAACATAATGTGAATTAAGGAAAGTATGAAACACATGTATGTGGACTTTGTATACAATATAATCTAAAAGAAATTTAAAAAAAACAAAAAGAGTACTATACAAAAAGACATTAAAAAAAAAAAAAGCAAAAAAACCAGAACTGATACATAGACTAAGAAGTTCTCCAAACAGAACATGTGAATACTATATGGTTTAACAAGGTAATACTATATGGTTTAAAGTCAGGAAAAGTGTATGTTAAGGTGTGTCCTTTGTCTATACATATTAAATCTATATGCTAAGCAAACAATTTGAGAAACTGGGCTACATGAAGAAGAATGTGGCATCAGGATCTTAGGAAGACTCAACAATAACTTGTATAACGCAGGTGATAATCTTCATTGCAAAAAGTGAAGAGGATTTCAAGCACTTGCTACAGAAGATCAAAAACTATAGCCTTCAATTTGGATTGCATCTCAGCATCAAGTAAACAAAAATCCTCACTATTGGACAAATCGGCAACTTTGTGATCGACGGAACAAATACTGAAGTAGTCATAGATTTCATTTTAGTTGGATCCATAATCAATACACATGAAAGTGGTCAAGAAAGGAAAATAATACTGCATTGGTAAAATAT
Organism: Elephantulus edwardii; assembly: GCF_000299155.1. NCBI lineage: Eukaryota > Metazoa > Chordata > Mammalia > Macroscelidea > Macroscelididae > Elephantulus > Elephantulus edwardii. The sequence continues at coordinate 16,973,012 of NW_006399805.1, forward strand.
GCTGGAAAGGACCTCTCCAAAATTCTAAATACCTTTGATGTAATTTCAAAGACCCAAGTGTGCCTGATCCAACTCATGGTATTTTCCATTACTTCCTTCGGATCTGAAAGCTGGGTAATGAATATGGATGACAGGAGTTTGGGGGTGGGTAGGAGGTTTCTTCATAATTTTAAAAAGTGGCTGCTCATTCATCTAAGTGAACTGCTTTTAGAACCAGATACACAGAGCCAACAAAGAGTCTGACTTTGTAGGAAAGGGATAAGTTGAGTCTGAGAGTACAAAGAGAGCAGTAGAATGACAGCAAAGACTGGCCTCTACTAATGCCACAGGAGGAAACCATCCCCTTCAACAGCATCCACAACACAAGACCAATTCCCATGAGGTCAGACATGCCCTTGCTCCCATGCTACTGTACCTCTTTCTACTAAGTCCAACTGTCCTACTCAGTCCAAAATACACTGCAGTAGCTAAACAGACCTCACAGAACTAGATTTAGGATTATGCGGGTTATTAGGGAATTTAACAGGGTACAACTCAAGTTGGCAACAGGATACAATTTCCTAGTCAGGACAGCATCTAAAGTGTACTCACAGGTCCTTCACTCTTTCAGCTCTAGGCCAGGGTTACAAAGCTCTCTTAGTCCTGTGAAGTGTGTGTCTCTACCCCCACCCCACTCCTCTGACAGGCTTGGATGAAGTGTCCTGGCTCTGCCTCCACAAGGCACAGTCCTAGGTCAGCTTTGTCTCATGTTGGGTCTCTAGTTTTTTACTGCAGCTGCTAGAGCAACACAGAAATCTCTCGCTCCAAAGGACACATGCGGCATTCTCTGCTTCTTCCTTCCTGGTAGTGAGATTCTCAAATTTCTACTGCTGAACCTGCTCAATTTAAACCTGGTGCAATGGCTAAACTAGAAAATTCTCTTGTTAGGAGTTGTTGTTATATGTGCCATCAAGTAACCTGCAACCCATAGCGACCCTATGTGCAGCAGCTCTGAAACCTGCCCTGTCCTGAGCCAGTCTCACTAATTCCGACACACCAACACCCATTGCCCCAGTCACTGTACCAATCCATCTAATCTGGGATCTTCTTCTCCTGGGCTGTCCCTTCACCTTTCAAAGCATGATGTCCTTCTCCAAGGACTGGTCTCTCCTGACCATGTGCCGAAAGTACGTGATACAGAGCTTCAGAATCCTAGCCTCCAAGGAGAAACTTGGTTTCACTCTCTCTAAGACAGACCTATTTGTTTCCTTGGCAGTCCAGAGTATGTTCAAGACTCATCTCCAGCACCACAAATCAAAGGCATCAATTCTGTCATTCTTAGTCATTGTCCAACTCTCTGAAACATAACAAATAATTGCAAAGATCCTGGCCTGGATTAGGTGCACCTTAGTATCTAAACTGACGTTACTGCTTTTCAGTACTGGAGAGGTCCCTGACAGCAGATTTTCCCAATGCAATTCATCTTTTGATTTCCTGACTGTTCCTGATTGATTGTGGGGCTGACCAAGCTGTAATTGTCAACAACGTCAATCTTTTCTCCATCTCTCATGGTGCGGCCAATTTTCCCAGTGGTGAGAATTTCTCTCTTCTTGATGTTAAGTTTCAATCCATACTGAATACTACAGTCCTTGATCTTCTGCAGCAAGTGCTTCACATCTTCTTCAGTTTCAGCTATTAAATAATTTGGGGCAAACGCACAGGAAAGGAGAGACAAGGTAATGTTAAGATCATAAAGCACCTTGCAGTTTCTGCTGGAATCTTGCAAAACAGCCATTAGAGCGCTGCCTGAGCCCACATAATGTAAGGCTCCAGCTGAGGACCAGGGTTAGTCCTCATTCAATCAGAGCCAGGAGATGTGCATGTTACCTCATAAGGAAGATCCAGCAGAGGACAAAGGCTAGTCTTCATCCAATTAAAGTAAAGAGATGTACATGTTGTCTTAGAAGGAAGCCAATGACGTGCAAAGAAGCTGATGTGCTACTGCATGTGAGACTTGGTGACTTCACAAATAGCTGACCTGAATGGGACACTCTACTAACATCATTCCATTGTCTAGAGACCTTAATTTGCGTAAAACCCATCCTAAAATGCTATGTATTGTTGTTGTGTACCATCCAGTCAGAACAGACCCATAGCTGAGCCCCCAGTGGGTTTTCAGAGGCAGTTAACCGCACAGGAGACTGCCCATCCTTCTTTTGCAGAGCATATGGTGGCCTTTAACTACGTACCTTTGGGATGGCAACACAGCTCCTTGGCATTAGACCACCAGAGCTCATACTTATTTATCCTTTCCACTCCTTTGTTCACTGTGGGAAAAGTCCTTTTCCTCTCTCTGAAGTATACTTTAAACTGCCTTTAGTTTCACTTTCGCTCTTGCCTCCTGACCCAGAAAGTCAAAGGTTCCTGATCTTAATGACCATTGAGTTTCCAGGGCTCTGATCACCCTCCAATTGCTGCACCAAGGACTTGGCCCATATCGGAATTACATCAAGTCAGACAACAGCTCTTTTCTATGGGTTGGTTCAGACTCAATGGTTGTTGTTGTTATGTGCTGTCGAGTCACTTGCAACTCATAGTGACCCTATGTCCAACAGCCCTAAACCCTGCTCTATCCTGTGCCAATTGCATTGCCTCTGACACACCCATCCCAATTACCCCAGTCACTGAATCAATCCACCTCATAGAGGGTCTTCCCCTCCTGCGCTGTCCCTCCAACCTCCCAAGCATGATGTCCCTCTCCAAGGACCTGTCTCTCCTTACAACATGTCCAAAGTATGTCAGACGAAGCCCCAGAATCCTTGCCTCCAAGGAGTAGCCTGGTTTAACCCTCTCTAGGATGAATCTGTTTGTTTTCTTGGCAGGCCATGGTACATTCAACACTCTTCTCCAGCACCACAGCTCAAAGGCATCAATTCTTTTTCTATCCTCCCTAGTCATTGTCCAACTCTCTGATGCATAACAAGTGATTGCAAAGACCAATGGTACACAACAAAATTGCTGTACACTCTCTGGTGCCTCTGTGGTGCTGACCTTCCTATTGTCTCCCATCCAACTCAATTATTTGACCAGGCAAGGGAGACTGAAGTCAGGGCACTCACCATATGCTAAAATCCTTATCGATAGACTAACATATCATATTTGCATGTTTCTGCCCAGCCATGTGGCAAAGCCAAGGGCAATGACCTAGGAAAGCCATTTTGAATCACAGACCTATTATTCCACACCACTACTGTGCGTGTCAAAATAAAGGTGTCTTTCTTCGGTGAAGATATTACTCTTTTTTTTCCTTTTAAAGTCAAGAGGTAACAAAGTTTAGGGATGTTGGGGTGTGGCAGAAACAGGAGGAAAGGCATGCTTTACTTGGAGATGAGGCACCTTGAGATTGCCAGCTTGATATTGTTGTTGTTGTTATGTGCCATCGAGTCGTTTCCAACTCATAGCGACCCTATGCACAACAGCTCTAAACCCTGCTCTATCCTGCGCCAACC
>NW_006399805.1:16978409-16995988 GCF_000299155.1 Elephantulus edwardii
AAACCTGTTCCTGAGATGATTCTGAAATTCAGGTGGTATGAAATCAAAGTCATATTTTGGTTCCTGTGGATTTGGTTTAATTTTCCTCAGCTTCAACTTGAATTTGCATATGAGTAATTGGTGGTGCTTGACATTAGTACTGCCGTATTAAGCCTTGCTAACCTCCAACCTAAAATTTTTTAATTTTGTTTTCCTCCTAACTGTGCTTATTTTGGTTTCTGTAAAACCACTTGCTGATAAGCAGATGTGGAAGGTTACTGCAGAAAGCTGCCACCATTGATAGCGCACTTGCTTTGAAATAATATAAAATGTCTGGCTAATTGGTTAAGGGGTGGTCTGTCTCATCTTTGTGCGGGAGACTACAACCCTTGGCCATGAAATAAGGCTTCTAATCTGTAAGAGAATGAGTGTCCCATTAGTGGGTGCAACAGGGGAAAACAGACATTAAATAAGATGAGACAGCAACTCCTGGCAGCAACCAGGACCAAACGACTGTGATAGGAACACCATATAAAATGCTAATCTTTACATTTCTCTCTTCTGAGTCTTGGAACCCTTGTGATAGCCTCAAATGCTTCTTCAATCAGCAACACTCACACCTCTCCGGGTTAGCAGTGTCTCAGGGTCTGAGGAGGGCTTTGCCCATGTGATATCGAGTGGTCTCCCTCCCAGAGTGCTGGGGTGACCAACAGCAAAGCATGTATAGACTCTGGCAGGTTGGAGCTGTTGCTGGGATTTCATTTGCCCCATAGTCAAGAGGTAGAGACCCTCAGACGGCTGTGAGAAGAACCGATGCAGGGGTCTGGGATGAGAGCAGGCGGAGACACTGAGGACCCTTAGTTCATGCGGTGGCGGTATCCCCAACGCCCATCTTCTCTGTTTCTAAAGGGGTGTCCCTACAAACAGGATAGTTAGGCCCGTCAGTTACTGGGGCCTCCGTCTGGGGTTCACCTGGGTGCAGATGCATGGCGGCCGAATTAACAGGGGCAGAGAATGACAGCCCCTTGGCTCGCTCACACATCTCGCGTTTAATAGTGCTCCTCCGGCAAGCCGGGGGCTGCAGATGCTACCTCGGAGAGAGCAGGGGACAGGACAGGTGTCACTGCCGGGCACTGCCACACTACGTGGGACCAGACCTAGATGCGCCTGCTACTCCCAGAAAATCTTATACCTGGAAGCTTCGCCCCAGAACTCCCCAAACTACGACCCTGATCCCGCTGAGCCCTCCAGGAGGAGACCATACCCACTCGCTTTCAGATGGAGGCAAACTGGCCAGTGACCATGCGAGGAAGCTTAGTTCCGCCCCTGGACCGCCGGCTAGTGTGGCAGAGTCTTCTGGGAGTTGTAGTCACCGTCCCTGCCCCCTCTCAGGTCCCCCTGTCCTCCACCCGCCTGCCCCGCACCTCTCGTAACCAACCCTGCGCCCGCCCCCGCCCCGCCCCCGTCCCCCCGAGCCGGGGCCTTGGGAGTTGGAGGTTCTCACCCCGCCCAGAGCCGGCCCCGCCCATCAGTGCTCTGGCCCCGCCCCTTCCTGCGCCGGTACCGCGGAGCCCGCTGGGAATGTCGCTGCTCAGCTCGCAGCTTCACCCCTCGTGACAAGTGCGGCGGCGCCTGCTGGGAGAAGCCGCTCTGTCCCCGCCGCGCCTCCATACTGTGCCGCGATGCCTGCCGGGAGTTGTAGTTCTTTGCTGGCGCTGGGCTGGGGGCGCTGGGAAGGCCGTGACGAGTAGGCCTACCACCGTGTGTTACGCCTCGGACCACCGTTCTGGAAGCTGCACCAACCGAGGAGTTGGCAGAGTCCAAATCTGGGCATGGCGCGCCAGGTAAGAAGGGTTCTGCGATGCTGGACCCGCGGACAGGCAGATGGCTGTGCCGCTTGTAGCCTGTAGACCCAGGCCCACAGAAGATCCCAACCTTCCTCCTCTCTCCCCGCCTACATCCAGCCTCCCTCGGACAGCCTCTAACTCTCCGGATCCCTTTCTGAACTTGGGCTTCGTTCTCCCAGATCACTAGTTCCCCAGCTGAGGGTGGAGAGCAGAGGCAAAGGGTTGACTGAGTTCATTCCTGGCGACCCAGGGGCATCTGGGAGAACCTGGGACAGCAGGAGGGACCGGGCGATAGTAGGGGAGACCTTGAGGACAGTAGAGGGGACAGCACAAAGTGACTGGAGCCAGCAAGGGGGACAGAAGAGGGTGACTGAGACGGCAGGGATGACCCGAACAGTAGGGGTGGGCTGGGACAACAGAGGATGACCTGGGGCAGTAGTGGGGTCCTGACGAAAATAAGGGGGACCTGGGACAGCAGGGGTGACTGAGAACAGTAGGGGAGCTTGAATATGGGGTGTGTGTGGGGGGGGTACCAGGAATAGCAAGGAAATCTGGGACAGTAGATGGTTCCAGGAGACAGAGCCTGATAGACCAAGCGGGACTTTGAAAGGTGAGGGCCTCTGGACCCTGGAGTTTGATTTTCCTGCTGCAGCAGTGGGTTTCTACAACAGTGAGACTGCTGCAGAGCTGCAGAGATGTGAGGACTGGGAGGGGTTTCCTCTGCTCCCTCATGTTTTTCTTCTCCCCACATTTCTGGGCAGGGAGAGTGAGAGTGTCAGCCCTGACCATGGTCAGCTAAGCGACAGCTTGTGAACATTTTGTCCTGGAATGGTCATCTGGGTGCCCAGAGGCAGGGCTCTGCAACCATCTTAGCGTGCTTGAGGGAACCAGGCATGCTAGCTTGAGTTGAAGGCTCAAGTCCAAGGGCTATGGGGAGCCTGTGATGAGCAGGAAAAGTGGCTGCCCCTCAAGTGCTGATCTGCAGAGCTGCTGGCCGCAGTCACACTGGAAGCTCTGTGTCCCCACGTCGGTGACAGAATTCCCTCTGCCATCTTCACAGTACCCCTAGGAGGTAGGTAGTCAAGGGCTGCAGTGGGTTCAGTAGCTCAGCCATGGTCAGAAAGCTGACCTGAAAAACAAAGTGGGGCTCAGATCCTTCACTCAGCGACTGGAGCCAGGCTCTCCTCGCTCTAAGCATCCAGAACCTCCTAGCTGCAGAAGGGACAAGTCAATGAGGCAAGGTGTCAGGGATCCAGGGGTTCATCTGGAGATGGAAGACTTCCTGCAGGGTGGGCTCTGGTTCTGTTACAGACCTGCCCGTGGAATTACTGGGAGTCCTGATACAGGTTGCTAGCACAGATTTTCTGGGAGTGCATGAAACTTGGTAAAGATTTATGTCTCAGGAGGGATAGGAAACCAGCTTTCAGCAGCTTAGGATGCAATGCATTTTTTGCTCTTTTGGCCGATCTCCAGTAGCTCTCCATGGAAACTAAAGCTACCTTGCTGAAATTCTCCCACCTTACACTGAGAAACCTCTGCTGTGGGATATTCTGTGCACTCAGGACATCCAGGATCAGGTTCTTAAGGGCTGCTACACTTTTTATTTTTATTAAAGGGTTACTAGGAATGGCTGGCTGTGTTTGTTGCAGATAAACCTGCAATCCTCCCTACAAACTTGACTTTGTGGAAGTACTGTAAAAAGAGCGAGGAAAGCATGGAGACGGCAGTACCTGATATTTACCAACTACACAGGGGACTGTTCCCATCAAGAACATCTACAGCACAAAACCAATTCCCATGAGGTCAGACATGCTCCCCCCCCCATTGTTGTTGTTGTTGTTGTTTACTGTAGAGTCAGAACCAACCCATAGCTGACCTTCTGGTGGGTTTTCAGAGGCAGTTAATCGCATGGGTGGAGATTGCCCACCCTTCTCCTGTGGAGCAACAGCTTTTTGCCACTAGGCCATCAGAGCTCCTTCTGCTAATTCCAGCACTTATCCTATTGTTCTGCTGGGTCCACAGTCTGTTACAGTAGCTACATAGTCCTTACAGAACTATACTTATGCTTATGGGATTTAGTAGAGAAGTTAACAACTTAGAGCTCAGGTTGGCAACAGTATACAATTTCTCAGTTGGGGTTGCTTCTGAAGTGTGTCTCAGCCTTCAGCCTTGCAGCTTTAGGCCAGTGTTGTTATAAAGCTCTCTTAGGGCTGCCAGTTACAGCATTTTCAGCCCCTCCCCCCCACCTCTCCATAACTCCTCATCCCAGTGTCCCAGCAAGCTTGGGTAAAGGCCCCTGGCTTTGGCTCCATGAGGAGCCAGGTCAGCTGTGTCACACATCAGGTGTCTGGTTTGCTGCTGCTGCTTCCACTGCTGCCCTCAGGTTGGCCCTGGTCTGATAGGTACAGGAATCTGTCACCAAAGGACACATGCTGCATTCTCTGCTGCACTTTTCTTGGGGTAGTGATTCTCATTTTTTTTTTTGCCACAAATTTGTTCATTTTCAATCTGTCAGAATGGCCAAATTGGCCATTCCTCTGTTGGATAGACTAACATACTCTGTTGACCAGGCCATGTGGCAAAGTCGAAGGTAATGTGGCTAGGAAAGCCATTTTGAGCAGTAGACCCACTACAACATAGAAATTCTAATTTAAAAGCAAATATTAGTAGCTCACTTCCAGTTACAGTCATGGAGTGAGATAGCCCAACCTTCACTCAGGGGCTCAAATCCTGATGTGCTCCCAGGATGGATGGGACCCCATAGAGATAGTGTTTGCTTGAATGCAGGGTTTCCTGAACCAGCCCAGAAAGACAGCTTTCTCCTAAAAGTGGCCACCTGAATCAGATTTCTAGCTTCTGGATCTAGAAGAGAATCAATTTCTACTTGTGGTTATCTTGGTTATAGCAGCACTGACAACCATTGACCTCTTTCCCCATGAAATAATTTTAAATCTTCAATATAAATTATAACACAAAACTTACAGAGCTGGAGCATTAAAAAACCTCTGTTGTAAACCAAGGACATAGAAAAGATGTGAACGCTAGGACTGAGGAAAAACAGACCGTGAAGCAGGGGACAAACAGCTCGAAGCCTAAGAAGACTTAAGTCCCAAACCCAGCTTGCTTGTAACTAATGAAAATCACAAAGAGAATTCTGTGCAAATGAAGCTAAGTGCTTTTCTATTGACATATTTATGCTTGACATAGGAGGGAGGGGTTAGCAAATCCAAGAATTGTGAAGATGCCTTAGGTCTGCCTTGTCACTTGACTCCTGTGACCTGTCTCAGGAGGAATTCTAGTTTGTATTTGCACCTTCCTCAAGTCCTGATAATTTGATTTATCATTTAGGTTAATATTTAGTTTGATATTTGGCTTCCCACAAACCAATAAATCTGCACCTTAATTTTCAAATACTGCTATACATATTAGTATTCATGGGAAATATTTTTATCAGTCTGATAAAATGAGAATGTTGTTGGTATGTACCATCAAATTGCCTGCAACTCACAGTGACCTTAAGTACAGTAGCTCTGAACCTTGTCCTATCCTGAGCCAGTCTCTTTCCAACACACCTACCTCATTTCCCCAGTTACTATGTCAGTCCTTATCATCCAGGGTCTTCTCCTGCACCGTCCCTCCACTCTTCTAGGCATGATGTCCTTCTCCAAGGACTGGTCCCTTCTGGCCACATTCCCAAAGTATGTGAGACGGAACTTCAAAATCCTTGCCTCCAAGGAGCAGCCTGGTTTTACCTTCTGCAGGATAAACCTGTTTGTTCTCTTGGCAAATGAGAATGTGTTGTTGTTGTTTAATGCCGTCGAGTCATAGACGACTCATAGCGACCCTATGAATGAACAGCCTGAGCACTGTTCGTACATAGAGTTTCCGGAGGCAAGCCATTTCGGAAGTGGATGCCGCTCCTGCTTCCAGGCTTGATTTAGTCGGGAAGCTCCAGCCAACACTGTCCACCATGGGTGCCCATTACCACGATTGGCACATCACTGTCACAGGCTTCAGCATAATGAGAATGTAAGAAAATAAAAATTAATGAATAAAAAAAAAAGCAGGCGTGGCAGCTTTTTATCTTGCAAATAAATAAAAAAGTCTCACTCTTCATATCAGTTTCATTTGTAAACTTGGTTTTTTTAATCTGTGGTATCAGGTCTCCAGGTCTGTACACACTCAAAGGAGCATTGCTTGGTGGTGGTGGTGAGTCTGCACTGGCAAATCTAGGATGGACTGAGGTTCCAGGCTGCTAGAGCTCAAGGCTGTCTCTCCTGTAGACCCCTATTGCTGCTCCCTGCTTCTTCCACTCCAGGTTCCCCTGTCAGTCCCTCGGTAGAGGAGGTGGACCCAGCCAACCATCTGTGCCCACAGGTGCATATAACCTTCAAGGATGTGGCCGTGCGGTTCTCCCAGGATGAGTGGCGTCTCCTGGAGGAGGGGCAGAGAGTGTTCTACCAAGACGTGATGCAGGAGAACTATGCAGTGCTGGCCTCCCTGGGTGAGGGCTTGGTTCTGAGGAGGGTGTCCTCTCTAAGTCCACACACACAGCATGACCCAAACCACAGGGGTTGCCAGGGAAACTGCATTTTAGGACCTTAGCGTGTTCTTCCACAGTGGATGCTGTTCAGAGGGCCCGTATAATATGTCCTACAAGTAATGTCTATACCCCACGCAATATGTACACAATGTGTTACCTGTACCCTGGTGATGTATGCATTACATAGAGTGTGTGTGACACACCATGGATGTCACATGTGTGATGAGTAATGTGAACACCACGTCCAACGTGTGCATCACATGTAGCATACATACCTCTGTAGTTCATGCATTACCTATCCTGTAGACACGTGTGTTACACATGAACCAGCACATCATGGGTGCTATGAGTAACATGACCACCACACCAACCTGTGTACTACATGCAACACACAGACCCTGTAGTGTGTGCATTACATAAAATGTGTGCACACGTGTGTGATATGTAAACAAGCACTTTGGCTATATTATGAGTAACATGAATACACCTCACCCAACATGTGCATTACCTGTAATACATACATCCCAGTAGTGTGTGTATTACATATGTATGCCATACGTGTGACATGTGAACCACTGTATCGTGTTACAAGTAACATGAACACCACACCAACATGTACGTTATATGCAGTGTAGTGCGTGCATTGCCTATAATGTGTGTATCACACGTGTGACATGTGAAACATCACAGCATGTGTCACGAGTGACATGAACACCACACCCAGTGTGTGTGTGCATTACACCCCTATGGTGTGTATCGTGTGAACACCACATGTGTGTAATGTGAGCTCCCACAGCACGTGTATTACGAGTACCATGTGCATCACATGTCATAGATATTAACCTGACAGTGCATCTGTTTTTTATTTGTAATGTGTGCACCACACGTGTGTGGCACATGCAGCATCTGCATGCATCCCTTGTGTTACAAGTAAATTGTATTGGATTCAGCTCACGCATCAAATAGTACATGTAAAATCTACATATCACATACAGAATGGGCAGCACATGTGTTTGATACATGTACCATTACACCACATGGTGGTGGTGTTGAGTACTGTCCAGTCAGAACCATCCCATAGCTGGCCATCCAGGTGGGTTTTCAGAGGCAGTAAATCGCACAGAAGATTGCCCATCCTTCTCCCACAGAGCAGCTGGTGGATTTGAAGTGTCTGCCTTCAGTGTTGCAGCACAGCTTCTTACCACTGGGCCACCAGAGCTCCCTTTGCACATACTTATTAATTACAGTGGGTGATGTGTAGTGTCCATGCCACCATATACAACTTATGTGACACGTGACAGGTAGTGTATGGGTTCCAAGTAGCAAGTGTGCCTCCTGTGTATGCCAAATGTAATATCTTACTGAATGTGCATGTGTGCGTGTCATGCGTGTCATGTCTAGTGTGTGTACCATATGTCAAATGGGCACCTTTGCACCTACATGTCTTAGGTGGGAGGGAGATGGAGACCAGCTTCCACCTTCAGGGTGACTTTCCCCTCATTCCCGGACCAGGGACAGCTGAACGCCTCCCACTCTCTGCTTTCCTGTCACCAACGGAGCCTGAGGGGACCATGAGAGGTGCGGACAGTCCTGATGAGGAGCCAGACCCTCATGGCCGAGGAGGCTCCTGGAGTAAGTTGTGTGGATGTCACGCCCTCCCACCTGGTCCTCAGCCCTCTGGCTCTTTGGCCCAGCCTTCCCACCTCACCCCAGCCCCTCCAGGTCCTCACTACGTGCCCTCCCCACTGGGAGTGTATAGTAGTGTCTGTTTGACTGAGAAATGCTAGAGGACAGCGGGGTGGCCTTGGAGCCACCTCCCTGTCACCAGGCAAAGCCCAGTTTCTTGCTGCCTGTACAGTCTCTGACCAGCAGCTCGTCATTAATGCTCATTCCCAGACCATCCCCAGATGAAGAGGGCCACAGGGGAGGCGTCCCTGCTCCCTACCTCCCAGCCCTTCCTTGGCCACTCTTGTGAGGTGCCTTGGTGAGGAGTTGCACAGGTGTGTGGCTCAGTGGTCAGCCTGCCTTTCTGCAGGAGGACCTCCAAGATGCAGCCTGCCTCTCTCTGCCCTGGTGCAGCTGGTGAAGGGGATCCCAGAATTCCTGTTCAGGGAGGTCCCTGAGAGCAGCGGGGACAGCTCAAGGGAGAGCCCAGCAGGTGAGTCACTGCCACAATTTCTACCCTGAGGACTCTGCTTTCTTGACATGAAGAGGTAGAAACAGGTAGAATGGAGTCCTTCATTTTCATGATGTTGGTCAGTAGAGAAGGTTGAGGGCTGGTGTGCTGTGCATCTGATCTCCAGAGTGTCTGATGCCCTCAGTGTCTCCACAGGCCTGACTTGTTGAGCCAATCTTGAGTCTGTCGAAGCCCAGGGGACTGGAGAGACCAATCTGTGACCAATCTTTTTTTTTTTTTAATTTTTTTAAACAGTTTTTTAATTGTAATTTTAACAAAAGTTTACAGAAGTTGGATTTCATTCATTCATTGTTGCACATTTTTATCCCCTAACCTTTCTTTTCCCCTCCCCCAGTTCCCTTTTTTGGGTTTTTGCCTGTTTGTTGTTTTTGTTTTTAATTAATTTTAATGAAAGTTTACAGAGACTTAGGGTTTCCAGTTGTTCATTGTTGCACTTTTTTCCTTGCCCACTCCCTTGCCCCCCCCCATTCATTCTTCTTGAAAAGAAAAAAAAAAAAGAAAGGAAAAAACTCTTTCATTGCTATGTAATCCCTCCCCCAAGTCCACTACGCAGCCTTCACTCTGGACTTCTGTAATGATGAGAATACCCATTCATAGATTCCCCCCCCTTTTTTTTAAATTTTTTTTCATATATCCCTTTTAAACAGTTCTTTCCCTCATCTGTCTCAGTGCAATATGCATCATTCCTCCTTTCCTTTTCTGTCTTCCCTCAACCCTGCTGTCAGTCCCGTTTTACAACGGTGGCTGTATGCAATATTTGTCCTTCTGTGACTGAGATATTTCAGCATAATGTCCTCCAGGGTCATCCATTTTGCATAATATTTCATGAGTTCCTTTTTTCCCCCCAATTTTGCATAGTATTCCATTGTGTGAATATACCAGAGCTTCTCTATCTATTTGTTTGTTGATGGCTGACCAATGTTTTTACCACTGGACTACAAAGAAGTAGGAGGGAGCTTTAGGGACCTTCCCTGAGGTGGGCCTAGGACAAACCCCCAGGAGCCACTTCCCATATTCAGGAATATTGGGAGCTGGAGAGGCCAGACTTCTCAGGGTCATTCTTTTCCTGCAGCAAAACCTGCTGGTACACCAGGCTGTACAGGGAAGGAAGGCCCAAGGGCCCTGGACAATGAGCCCCCCACTGTCCTCCGCAGCCCTGATACTGAGAAGAGCTGTTGGAGCCAGGACAGAGGAATTCTGGGGCCAGGTAAGAGCACCTTGTGGGCCTTGGCAGCTCAGGAGAGATAAATACTCAAGTCAGGAAAAAGGTTAAGGAGGATGTGGCTCTCCTCAGACCCCAGGAATGCATCCACAGGGAAAAGGGACTAGGAAATCCTCCAGAAGCCTCAAGCTTCTGCATCAAGCACCACCTGCTTCAGTGACAGCTCAGTAAGGGAGAATAACCACCAAATAAAACACTGACAAGCAGAATTCCATGCATGGAAACCTGGAAGTCTCTGAGTTAAACACAGTGAAAAGGGGGGCCTTGAGGAACACTTAGAGCCAAGTAGAAGGAGCTGGGAGATAGGCCTTTGGGGATGTAGCCAAAGGAGCAACCACATCCTAGTCACAACACTTAGAAATAAACCACGAGTTCACAGCTCAGGAGGCATTCGGCACAGTCAGTAAGCGCATCTGGGTTGGTTCACTGGTGGGGTTACAAGGGGCTGCCGCTTCAGCTCTCCCTGCAGGGGCTCACCCATCTAACACACCCACCTAACACTCCAAAGGCCCAAAGCAAGCCTAGATGGTATCAGTGTGGCTCGTGGTGTGTGGTCAGCAGATCTCTGTGTTCACTGGATCCCTGCGTACCTTAAACAGGAGGGTTCCCATGGACAAGTTCCATTCCACGTGTGGATTTGGCCGCCCCACATTTGGAATGGACACAGCAAGGAGCTCAGGTCGTAATCCCAGCAGCTGTGAGGAAGGAGGAGCGCTGAGAAGTGATGCTCTTGATGCTGGGGCATGTGTGTGCTGGCTGAGTCACTGTCCCCAGAATGCACCTACTTCGTCTCTGTTGCCCTGTAGGACTCTCTCCTGGGAGCAGTCCCTTGCAGGGTCTCATTGACTGCCTGAGAGAAATCCTTGTGCCAGGGTCCCAGCACCCTGAAGTTCCCCCAAGCAGACTGCGCTCCTACCCCACTCTGAGCAGCTGGAGGCTCCCTGGGCTGGAACTGGGGTCTGGACAGTCCCCCCAAGAAGGTGAGTCCAGTATATCTGTTCATGGGTGAGACTCTACTCCCCAGTGTGCTATGACCACAACCAGCTGCATCTGAGGCCTGCTGATTTCCTAAGGAGAATAAATGTCACTAGAAATGTCATCTAGAAAAAGCTATCAGAGAAGTGCACGTCTGGCTGTGCTGGGCTCTTTGTGCTCTGCTCTACCCAGTGTGGAGGCTCTGGACAGAAGGTGGTCTGTCGTGCAATGTTGATGTTAAGGCAGTGTGGTCTAGGAGGCCAGTCCAGCTCCCAGGCGGGATACCACCCAGCAGTGCAGACGCTGAGGGTCCACTGTGAACAAGAGTGCCACTTCCCACCTCCAGGGTCACTGTGAGGCTTAAGTGCAGTATGTTTGTGAAAGCTTTGATAGGGCATGCGCTCTGTCATACGGGCTTTTCAAGATCCCTGGGAGCTAGGAGAAGTAACTGGTGGGCCTTAGTATTTCCTGTTACATCTTTTTCCCTTGGAGTTTTAAGAGGCACCAGGAAGTTGTCTTTAGTCAGGCACAAACAGACAGTGGCTCATGTAGCGTTTCTATAGACAGAGCCAGGCCCTCACTGCTGAATGGACAGGCTTGGGAAGTGGGCACCATGTGACATTTTGTCCCTTTTCCTCAGTGAAGATGGAGGCTGCTCCTGAGACCTGTGTACTCCAGGGTCGGTTGGACCATCCAAAGGCTTTGGAAATCTGCCACAGCCACCCCAGTCTCCTAGGAGCAGGGCAGCTGGCACAGCGGGAAGAGCCATGGGCCCAGGAGCGGGATTCTGGAGGTAAAGTTTTCAGGGGTCACTTCTTATCAGAACTGAGCATGGACACAAAGCACCACACTGCGGCACATTGGTCACATGGGGCTGCCAGGCCTCTCTGCAGGACTTGGACCCTTGCAGCCCCTCCCTTCTGCTCTAGTCCTGGACATCTACCCACAGCAGGACTCAGGCCCCTCATCCTGAGAGTCCTTCACTCACTTCTGCTCCAGTCTGTGGTTAGTCTGAAGTCTACCCATAGTGACTGGTCTTACTGATAGGACCTCAGTCAGGGAACCAGTTCTATCCCTCCGGGACAATCCAACACCCCTTTCAAGCAGGGAGGCCACCTTTAGGCCTGTCTCCCTGTCTGCTACTGAGGGGCCCCTGACCTCTTTAGCATGCTCACTCCCAAACAGCGAGCACTCAGATGTGCTGTCTCCCACTCACCTCCTCAGGCCTACAAGTTCATCTCCCTCCAGCCCTCTGAAGCCGAGAGCAGAACTCCAGAGGAGGGAGGACTGGAGTACACCCAGAAGGCCTGGTAGAGCAGTCACCAGGGTTAGCTAGGCTCTGATGGGTCCCTCCTGTCCCAGCCAGCAGGGCCTCAAGCTCCCCACTGGAAGCACTGGAGGCCTGTCTGAAGGGCATTCCCCTGAATGGGTCATCAGCTCCCCAGCCTCCCACCACCTCATGGTCCTGGGGCCCTCAACAAAGAGCGCTGGGGTCTCCAAGGCCTGAGCTGAGGCCCCACGGAAGACACAGCACAGGTAGGCTCTGAATTCACATTACCATTGGTCTCTTGTGAACAATGGGCACATGTAGAGTATGCTGAAGTCTGCCCTGCCCCCCACCTAGGCCCCAGACATGCCCCACAGATGGTCCCACTTGGTTCTTCCTCCTTTAGCACCCAACTTGATTGATTCTTTTTTTAAAAAAAATTATTATTATTAATGTCAATGAAAATTTACAGAGACTTTGGGTTTCCTTTCATTCATTGTTGCACTTTTCTCCCCTCCCAACCCTCCCCCACAGTACATTACCCTCTTGGAAGAGTAAAAGAAAAATTCTTTCATTGTTTTATAGTCCCTCCACCCAGGTCCACTCCACTATTTAGCCTTCACTCGGACTCCTGTCATTACAAAAATACCTAATCACATATTCCTTTTAAAGTGTTTTCTCCCTCATCTGTTTCAATGCAGTATACATTATTGAACCCATCTTTCTCAGTCTCCCCCAAACCCCGATGTCACTCCTGTTTTACAACAGTGACACCATGCAGTATTTGTCCAACTTGCTTGATTCTTATGAAGTAAACTGGAGTTTCTCCATAGCCCAAACCTGAGAAGAAACATGGTGGGTAGTACTTGGGTTCAACCAGTGCTTGGAGTTTTCTGTGACACTGACTCTACCATTTTTCCACAGAGGTGATCATGGGGCCTCTTCTTCCTCTGGGCTTGCAGGGGCCTGTGAGAGACCACATTAATTGTCTCTCGGGCCTCCGTGGCAGCCCTGCCAGTTCCTCTTCACTTAGCAGCTCTGATGGGCACTTGGATTTCAGGATTCCTGAGGGGAGCCGAAGATGCCACCCTGGAAGAGGTATGCTAAGACTGGCTCAGGAGGATTCGTTGTGGGGAGAAGCTGGCCTTCACTCCTAGAGCAGACAGGAATTCTTCAGAACTCAGGTTGTTGGGGATGTCACCTAGAACGATAAAGAAGGGTAAGCCTAAAGCACCCAAGTCTTCTCAGTCTCAGTCATCAAAGTGAGTTCTTGTACCCTCACTGCCCTCTACTTGTGGAAAACTGACACAGTCTGTGTAAAAGCACCTCAGAGAAGTGACTAGGGACCTCAGCCCATTCGTGACCTCAAGTGTGCCCTCAGAGGTTCTTTAGGGGAAATCAGGTCTCCCATCAGAGGGTTTATTATTAAATGCCCACCTATCTCAAGTCTGTGTTCTCAGGATTCATCAGTGGCTTCACTCTGCCTTCAGGTGGTTTGTCAGTGACCTAACATCTGCCCTCAAGGATCTTCTCATTAACCTTGTGTCTGTCCTCAGGGGAACTATCAGTGACCAGAGTCTCCCATCAGGAGTTCCAGTAGCGATGTCTGTGTGTTCTCACTGCCAGTGACTCTTGTCTGCCCTGGGCATTCTCTCGATGATCCAATGAACCGTGTCTGCTCTGGGAGTTTTCTCACTGACCTGAATCTACTCTCAAAAATACTGTCATTGGTCTTGAACCTTCCCTCAGGGGTCTGTCAGTGACCTTAGTGCTTTGTCTTCTTGTGTCCTGTCTCAGGGCCTCTAGGTGGCCTTGATTGTTCTTACATCTGCCTTCAAGAGACTTCTTGATAACATCATATCTGCCATCAGAAAGACTTTGTTATTGTTATGTGCTGTTTAGTTGTCTGCGATTCATGGTGACCTTATGAATAATAGCTCTGAACCTTGACCTAGCTTAAACCAATCTCACTGTCTCTGACATACCTACCCCCATTGTCACAATCACTGTGTCAATCAGTCTCACCAAGGATCTTCTCTCCTGTGCTGACCCTACACCTTTTTGGGCATGATGTACTTCTCCAAGGACTGTTCCCTCCTGGCCACATGCCCAAAGTGTGAGATGGAGCTTCACAATCCTCCCACATTGAGAAGAGAGACTTTAGGTGCCTTTATTTTCTCAAAGAGGCTATTGATGACCCCATACCCTCCCGCAGATGGGTTATCAGTGGCCTAGCATCTGCCTCAGACGGCTTGGTGACCTCAGGTCTCCCCTTGGGTTCTTCCAGTGACCTTGGATCTCTCAGATGCTTTGTCAGTGACTTAGTATCTGTCCTTATGGATTCTGGTGCTAACCTTAATTCTTAAGGATTCTGTTGGTAACCTTAATTCTTCTTAGAGAGGCTATTGGTCCACTAGAGTCTGCCCTTGGGAGATCTGTCAGTGACCTCATGTCTGCCCTCGGGTTCTACTTGGGTTCTTGGATCAGTCCTTAGAGGGTTTGTCAGGACCCTTGGGTCCACCCTGCCCTGGACAGGGTTTTCTCCAGTCCATGGCAGTGCTGTTCAGAACATGACTGCCTTTTTTCTCCCATCTGAATAATCCAGGTATCCTTTACCTGACCTGCAGAATCCTGACCTCCTCAGTCACTGGGCGTCCTAGATAGCACCCACTCTGAGGGCTCCTGTACCCCAGGAAGCCAAGTCCCTGTGCTCCACTGATGTGGAACTCCCTTTGCCCTGCCCAGATACAAGACACTTTTCTTAACTTTTAATTCATTATGTGGTCCCTTAAAAGAGCTGTGGTGGCATAATGGTTAAGCGCTTGATCACTAACCAAAAGCTTGGTAGTTCAAACCTACTAGCTACTTTGTGGAAGAAGATTTGACAGTTTACTTATATGAAGGTTATTGTCTTGGACACTACAGGCTGTTCTGCTCTATTCCCTAGGGTTTCGGTGACTCAGAATCAACCTGCAGCGATGGCTTTAGTCCGTTTTTTTCCTCTTTTTTAAATGCTCACTCAGTTTTGTCTGAAAGCTGTGGAGTGCTCTGTAGGAAACATTAGCACACGTATCCCCATGTGCGCACACTCCTCATCTCATATATGGGGACTGTGAGTCCATTCATGGCGACTCTCCTTACAGTGAGGAAGGGTGTACCCGTTCCACTTTCAGATGCTCCTGTGGGAGATGCCATCCATTGCGAAGGTAGCTACATGTCGTTTCCTAGGCCTCGATGCTTCCTGATGTGGGGACATCCACAGAGATGGCAGGCAGTGTAGGCTTTCTCCAGGACAGGGTGCCACAGCATGCTTGCTGGTATAGACATCCAGAGGATGTTAACAGAGCCTGGGTCAGTATGACCAGGCTGGCTGAGCAGAGCTGACTCTGTACAGGGCACCACAGTGTGCTCATTGGTGCAAGGGCACCCACAGAGAGTGTACACATGTCCAGGTCAGTGTGTTCTCGAGAATGTCTGTGTAGAAAGCAAAAGAGATTTATTTCCAGAAAACAGTTAGTTGATTTTAGAGATTGGTAAGTCCCAGGTCTATAAATGAGTCCAAGTCATCAGCATTCACGAGTGTAGGCTTCTGGCTTTGAGACTGCTGACTTTAGAAGCAGGCACATGACTGATAGAGAGGCTGATGAGTCTAAAGTTGGCACGATGGCAGACTGTTGGTTCAAGTCTGGAGACTATGAGCCAGATAACGAGATGTTGGTGCCACAACTCCTTACCTCTAAGCCACCAGTGCCCTCAGTAACATCATAAAAGTTAGAATTTCCAGCACATAGGGTCATTACTTTATGCTGAGGAGCAGGGCCACACTGACAAACACAGTGACTACCACAGCAAAGTTTCCTCCAGATAGGGTGCCCTAAAGTGCTTGCTGATGCAGAGAACGTGTAGAATGTAGCAAGTGGCTGGGGCCGCCCTAGAATGGGGCACCCTGGCATGCTCAGGGGCCCACCTTGTCGTTTAGGACTGTGGATTCTCACATTTACGTTGAATGAACTTGACCTTCTAGGAAGCCCAATGGGAAGCATTCTACCCCAAGGCCTGGAAAGATGCCTGAAAGAGAGTCCTCAACCCAAGCCACACCCTACCTGGTCCAGGCCCTTGGTCTCAGAGCCAGAGGCCTGGATGCAGTCTGAGGAAGGTAGGCTTCCAGGCATCTGTTGGCTGGAGATTCAGGCTGTGCGATGAATGGGTGGGATGGAGATAATCTGGGGCCCAGGTGGTCAGGTGCCAGGTCAGGCCTGGGTCCTTGGGGCTGACCACTCCTACTCTGATGGCCCCCCTGCCTGTGCTCACTGTTCTCTCTGGGGGGACATTCTGACCTGCTCAAAGTCATCTTCCTGACCATTTGAACAGACTGTGTTTGACCACCAGGGCTTCAGATTCTCAGGGAGTTCCTGGTAACACCCACTCGGGCTGGGATCCTGGCCAGACCTGCTTGCACTCAGAGGCCCTGACCACCTTCTGGCTGACAGATGGCAGCAGCTCTGTGTTCTTGTTTCTCAGGGCCAGCCACCAAGCTCTCCCCGCTGCACTGCCTGGAGAACTTTCTGGAAGGGATGTTGCCCGTGCAGCCCCTGCGCTTTGCTTGCTTAGCCAGCCCTAGCTCCAGCCCCAGCCCCAGCAGCTCAGAAGAAGAAGAACAGAAGCTGGAGCCTAAGCCAGGAACCCCGAGTCTCCAGGGTGAGCACACCTGGGGTGTGAGAGTGGGATGTCCAAGACACAGAAGCCCTGAGTCTCCATGGTGAGCTCACACGATGTCACAGGACCCTGACTTTCAGAGTAGACTCACCCTGCTGCTTCCCCAGCCATAAGACAGCAACCTTGGGAAGACCCAGAGGACAGACCTCAGGGCTTCAGGGTCTTTTGGGGGTACAGTTTCCTCCATGCACTGGGGCTGGGTTAGAGTTAGAGCTTGTGTTGACCTCTGGCCATGCTGGAAGTCCCTGCTAGGGTTTCAGATCCCTTGTTACTTACACTGACTGCTCTAGACCTTTGTGCCTCAGTTTCCCCTGTGAGTGACCAGGGGCTGCGTGGGTTAAACACATGGGTGGTGGGGTGGCCTCTTGGAAGGCTTTCCCTCTCGGAAGCAGGACATCAGCAAGTGGGGAGATTGTTGCTCAGCCCAAGTGCTAGACTCCCAGCAGGGTTTGCACCACAGGAGAAGCAGGAGGGAGGCCGGAGGGTCACTGCTGGGGTGACCAGCATGAAGCTTCACCAAGGTGGGGTTAGTTGGGCAGGTAGGCCTCTATTCCCATGCCTCCGCCTCATGCAGACTGGTTACCCAAGACCTCTCTGTCCCAGGAGCTCAGCAGGGCCAGCAAGGCAGGTTCATAGGACCCAAGGAAAGCTCAAGAAAGCATCTGGTCAGGTGTCTACCTGCTGTCTCCACCCTGTTATCCAGGACAAGTGGAGGCTACAGTGTGTGTAGGAGCCCCTGAGCAGTCTCTATGCCCAGAAGCCTGCTCGTAGCACCCTGTCCATAGCACCCTGTCCAAGCACCCTGCCCATAGCACCCTGCCCATAGCACCCTG
>NW_006399805.1:16996088-17020658 GCF_000299155.1 Elephantulus edwardii
AGCACCCTGCCCATAGCACCCTGCCCATAGCACCCTGTCCAAGCACCCTGCCCATAGCACCCTGCCCATAGCACCCTGCCCATAGCACCCTGTCTAAGCACCCTGTCCAAGCACCCTGCCCATAGCACCTTGCTCATAGCGCCCTGCTCATAGCAGCCACAGGCCATGCCTGCAAGACCAGGAGGGGTGCTTGCCTTACATATTGTCTGCAGTCACATGTCACAATTCTGATGTCACCTGTGTGTCATGTGTTGAATGTCTCACCTCATGTCACCTGCATGTCATGTCACACCTTGTATGTTGCCTGTTTGTCATGTCATACCTAACATGTTGTGCATGTCATGTGTTATATATATATCATAGCCACACATCACATGTTTTTACCCCCTGTCGCCTTCATGTCACATGTTGCACCTCACATCACCTGCATGTTGCCTGCGTGTCAGGTCACATATTACATGCCATACCTTGTGTCACCTGCATCACATGTTGCACCTCACTTGTCTGTCACATGCCATCTGAGGTCACACACTTCATATACTACCTTTCTGTCATATGTCCACCTTGCACGTCACCTGTGTGTTACTGTCACCCCTTGCGTGTCTGCTACACACCTCACACATTGCCTGCCGCATCTTGTGGCACCTCACATTTGCATATCATCTGCGTGTCACTGTCACACCACACATGTTGCCTGCAGCTTTCAGAATGCTCTAAGTCTGATTTTCACTTTCCAGGCCATTTCTCAGGATCCTTGCGTCAGAATTGCTCGCTGTCCTTGCCTGAGACCCGACTGCATACCTCCTTGCCCTCTGCAGGATCCACTGGTCCTTCTCACACTGCCCTGAAACAGGGACAGCGCAGGCCCTGCCAGCTCATCAGGCCTGCCCATGGACCTGATGCCTGGAAGCCCAGGGACCTGGAGCTTGGATGTGGCAGCCCACCTGTCACAGGTGAGGTGGTAGCCAAGCACACCTTACAGGAAATCTCCAGGGATAAAAACAGTCCTCCTCACCCACAGACTCTGAGCAGCCCTCTGGCTCCAGCCAACTTTGAGGGGGCACACCTCACCACGGTCTTGCCCAAGTCTCCACTCCCTATCCCTGGTGGGTCCTCCTGGCCACCATGCTCCTGTAGGGACCTCCAGCAGGAGCTGCACAGCCTCAGAACCATCCTCTCGGGAAAGCTAGACTGGCTCACTGCCACCCTGGCCAGCCTGTCTCAGGACATGGTCGCCATCAAGGACCAGGTGAACCGGCTCAGGCGGCACCCACAGGGCCACAGGCTGAAGGGCTGGGGCTCCTGGCGAAGGTCCAGTGCTTACAGATGCCCACCCTACCGGAGACCCACAGGCCCTTCCAGGCCCAGACCCAAGCTCCTTCGAGGCCCAGGGGAGGGTGGCTCCACAGGGCCCCCCATGGGGAAGCGGCCACCTCCAGGTACCTCAGCATCCTCAGCCATACCTTCAGGGTCCACCTGCGGCTGCATAGCCAGAACTGTGCAGCCCCCTAAGAGCTCCCACCCATCTGAAGTGCCCAGCACTGTATCTCCCCGGCCTGCCCCGCTTTCTGAGGCCATTGCAGCCATGGGACCCCCACATGCAGTAGCCACACCAGCCACCATCCTAACTAGGCCCTTGGACATAAGAGAAGGCCAGGTGACCGTGCCCAAGGGGTTCTGGGGAGGCATGCACAGAGACCCGCGGTGGGGACCCCTGAGCTTTTCCCCAGTCCTGCTGAGGATGCCTCTGTCATCCCCACCCCCCCCGGAAGGGCTGTCCCACTCCTCCATCCCAGCATCCATGGAGCCCTTCTCACCCTTCTGAGGCCCTTTATCCTGACTAGCCTGGACCCCAGGGTAATGTTCACTCAGGAAGGACAACAAAGGTGGTCCTCAGCCATCCCCGTCTCTCTCAGCTCAGGTTCGATGAAATGTTACTCAATTTTCTCTGTCCTTCCACTGGCCCTGGCAGTGTGCACACATGTAAGGTGTGTGTGCAATGTTGTATATGGTGTGGATGTGAGGATGGAGCTTGTCTGTCTGCATACATGTGCATACTACACTGTGAAGGTATGTGTGTAAGGATGTATATGCAGTGAATATGTTCACGTGTATGTGTGTGAAGGCATGCAAGGGCTATGAGTGCTGTGCATATGTGTGCATGTGTGTGAAGAGAGGGTTGAACATGCATAGGTGTATATGAAGGCTCCCATAGCAACAGAGCATGTTGCTAGGAGAGAGTTATTCTTGGAGAGGGACCTCATACTTTGAAAGGTGAAGGGTCAGTGAAAGAGGAAGACTCTCAACCAAGTGGATTGACACAGTCTCTGCAGCAATAGGCTCAAGTATTTCAGAGGTTTTGAGGATGGCACAGGATAAGACAGGGTTCACATCTGTTGTTCATAGGTTTGCTGAGTCATACTTGACAGCACTTAACAGCAATATGTGAGGGCCATGGGTGTGCATGGAAGGGCTCATAGCCTATAGACATGCATGACTCTGCAGTTGGGGCCACACACCCACCATCAGACTACCATGGTTTAGCTCTTGTCCGCAGAAGGAAATGCCAGTAGTTGGGCAGACTCCACTGTGGGACAGCACTGAGTCTTGGTCCACACTGGACTAACCCAGGCATTTTTCATGATGGAAATTAAAAAACTAAAATCAACAAGAAATAAACATCCGTTCATAAGACAAAACTAACTTGGCCCTTAGAAATTTATAGGCATAAGTTAGTATGGAAACAAAAAGTTGAAGAAGTCACAAGGAGTAAATTTAAAAGCAGGAACAGAACACATAAACACTATTAATAAGATTGCTAGCCTGTGGTGGAAGGCACTGATCACAGAGTTCGGGGGTTAAAAAGAGAAAATCACTACAGATGTTGCAGACAGTAGAGAATAAGGTGATAGAAATGATGACAGAAACTTTGAACGTTCATGTAAACTGTAATACAAATTTCTACAAAAATACAACTTAACAAAACAGACTCAAGAAGAATTGGAAAGCCGAACAGTTCCCTGACCACTGAGAAAAACTGTGTGGTGATCAAATACCTTCCTACAAAGTGAACTACAGGCCAGAGGCTTCTTTGGTAAATTCTTCCTGATGACGTCGGAGAATATTAATGATGTGCAAGTCATTAAAATCATAACAGAAAAATATAAGGTACTTTGCTTCATTTTATGAGACTTGTTATGTGCCATTGAGTTGGAACCAACTCATAGCTGACGCTCCAGTGGGTTCTTGGGCAGTAAGTCAGATAGGAGGAGATTGTCTCTCTTCCTCAGAGTAGGTGGTGAGTTTGAACTACATGCCTTTGGGTTGACAGACTATACCCAGTAGGCCACCAGAGCTTTCTTTTATGAGGCTGTCCGTACTCTGAGGTGACAAATTGGAGGAGCATTACTTGGATATGACAGCTTGAGGATGGTGTTCACACTCACTGCTATCAACTTGGACTCCTCTAGCTGGCCTTCCAGCATGTTCCCAAGGATATAAATTGTGCAGGAGGAAATTGCCCCTCTTCCTCCTGTGGAGCTACTGGTGGATTTGAACCAACAAAGAGGCTCAGCCTTTGGGTTAGGAGTGGTACTCTCTCCAACCTCTGCCACCAGAGCTCACCAAGGACAGTACAAGAAATAGCTTCAGGCTTACCTGTAGAAGCATATGCAGAAGTAAAGGATCAAATAATCCAACAATATATAAAAGAAGTCATGTGCAGAGATGGTCTCTCACTGCCATGAAACCTCATGCAATCAAGTCATAACTTCCAGCATGTTTCCAAGGCTGTAAATTGTTTAGGAGTAAGTGGCCCATCTTTCTTCTGAGGATCTGCTGGTGGACTTGGATCATCAGAATTGCCACCTTTGCGATAGGGCAACTCCCTATACTGCACCACCAGAGTTCCCTTTGGGTTAATACTTGAGAATTAGGAATGGCTAAGTCTGGCTGACTGGGAGAGATCTTATTTTTTCCCATTCCCAAGAAAGGTGATCCAACAGAATGTCAAAATTATTAAACTATCAATATCACATGCAAGCAAAATATTGCTGAAGATCATTCAAAATTGGCTAGAACAGTACAAATACAGAAGTTCAAGCAGGATTTAGAAGAGTTTGTGGCACTAGGGATATCATTGCTGATGTCAGTTGAGTCCTGGCTGAAAATAAAGAATGCCAGAAGAATATCTATTTATGCTTCTTTGACTATGGAAAGGTATTTGACTCTGTGGTTCGTAACAGCTTGTGGCTAACATTAAAAAGAATGGGAATTCCAGAACACTTGTGTTTATTCTATACCTGGACCAAGAGGCTGTTGTAGAAACAAACCAATAGAACATAAATGGTTAAAAATTAAGGAGTGTGTCAGGGTTGTATCCTTTCTCCATACCTATTCAATCTGTATTCTGAGCAAGTTATTTGAGAAGCTGAACTCTATGAAGAATGTGGCATCAGGATCAGGAAGACTCCTCAAGAACCTGCATTATGCAGGTGACACAACCTTGCTTGCTGAAAGTGAGGAGGACTTGAAGCATTTGTTAAAGAAGATCAAAGAATGCAGCCTAAAATACGGATCCCATCACAACATCAAAAAATAATTCCTACCACTGAACCAATAGGCAACATCATTTTAAATGGAGAAAAGATTGAAGTTAGCGATTTCATCTTTCTTGGATCCACATAACACCCTTGATATCAGCAATCAGGAGATGTATTGAACTGGAAAATTCTGCAGTTGAGGACCCTTTCAAATTATTGAGGGTCAATGATGTCAGTTTGAGGATGAAGGTACACCTGATTCAGGTCTTTTTCAATCACTTGCTATACATATGATAGCTGGATAATGAACAAAGATGACAAGAACTCATGCCTTTGAGGTGTGGTGTTGGAGAATAAATAGTACTGAATATCCTATGGACTGCCAAAAGAACAAGTAAGTTTTGGAGAAAGTGCAGCCAGAGTGCTCTTTGGAAGCAAAGATGATAAAGCTTCTCACATAACTTTGGGCATGTTACTGAGTCTATTCCTTGGAGAGGACATTATGTTTAGAAAGGTTAGAAAGGGTCCTCAGCCAAATGGATTGACAGTGACAGCTGCAGTGGGCTCGAGTGTGTCAGAAAATGTAAGGATTGCACAGGATAGGACAGAGTTCAGATCTGTTCACACAGTTGCTGTGAGTTGTTTTCAACTTGACAACAATGGTTAAGTCACCACAGTAATAAAGGAGAGTGATGCTGTCCTCCCAGGAGGTGCAGAGGGCCCACCCCACAGTTCCTCTAAGTAAACCAGAATGAGAAGGAAAATTCTTTAATAAAGATTGTCTGTCCCTGAAAGATGTTATTGTAAACAGTGATTCAAAGTGACATGCCTTCAAGACAAGGAAGCTACTGTTACCTTTCAGGGAGGAAGGTAAGATGAGAAGAAAGGCCTGAGGGTAGCACAAACATGACTCAGACTTGATTGTATACACAAAGCTGAAAGGGATCTGTGTTCCTCTATGAAAAATAGTAGAGGTGTATTAATGCTAAGTATTAATAACAGCATAATATAGCTGACTATAAAACTAATCCAAACAAGTTACATTTGTGTGTATGTATATGTATGTATATATATATATATATACACACAGACACACACACATATACACAAAACTTGCCATTTTCCCCCCCAGCAGGGTTTGTGTGTGTGCGCAGGAGTTTTAAGCATCTTTACAAAGAAAATATTTAAGTGATCATTTATACCAAGAAAAATAATAGAAACATTTAGAAGTAAGTGCACAAGAGATCGGTTAGAGGAAGCTGAGCACTGGCCATCTCCAGGCTTTGGTCCTCACTGTAGCCCAACAGCAGTAGGAGCTGGTGCTGTTCCCACCCTCCTCCTGCAGAGGTGTCACCAAGGAGCTCTGGTCACAGCTGCTGGTGACTGCCATGCTCTGAGCTGAGAGTCACTGATCCACACTGAAAGCAGAACCTTTAAATCTGATTTACTGAGCTAGGGGAGGAATAAAGGAGAGGTTGTGTTTTAGATCCTGGAAGGTGTATTTGTATGTTGGCTTGATGTCAGATGGGAGGTCAGCTAGCTGACCCAGTAGAGGATCTGTAACCAAGGACTGTGGAGAAGTGCTCAAGGACTCCCTTAGACTGTTTGCAAATATGAGTCTCAGTGTGCTTTTCTGAGGAGATCTTTAAGCTTCTTAAAAGCATCTGGCAGCCTGAAAGGGTTTAGGAGCCAGTAGTCTGCAGGGCTCCGACACCTTCCCTTTCCTGCCTTGTGTGGCCACATTTAATTTTGTGAAGTCTGCCCTGTGTGCTCAGAAGTGGAGTAGCTGCCAGAGGCCCATGTGTGCACCAGGCTGTTTATCCCACAGGTGGCCTGGAGACAGCCTCTAGCCTTGCCCAGGATTGTGCCTCTGCAGGTACCACTGGCAGGCCCGAAGTACCAGCCCTGGATCAGTGTGTGTGTGGGGGTGTTTAAGGTAATCATTCATGGGGAGGGGGAGCATCTCCCCACTGCAACATGTAGCAAGTCTCAGGAGGTTTACACTGGCCTGAGGAGATGCCCTGTCCCCCTTGGAGACAGACTGACCAAGTCGCAGGCCTGAGCTGAGAATACCCTAGTTCTGGGAAGCAGCTGGAGGCGGTGGAGTGGTCCACAGCCAGGTCCCAGGGAGGAGGGTTAGGAAGGAGGGTGCCAGTCTGAACTTGGCGGACAGGGGACAGGGAGTAGGCACCCCATGGCATGTGGGAGACCCTGTGCCACTCAGGAAACATGGGAAATAGGTGCAATGGGGTTGTTGGGGCATCAGGGCCATACCCTGGCTGGAATAGCAGGAAGGTGTAGTGGACTAGGGATAGCAGGGGCTATTGTGTTCAGCTTCATGGACACAGCCCCCAGCCAGGCTGAGGACAAGCTAAGGAGCCAGGTGACATTGGGAGGGGGTGAGGCCCCACTCTCAGTTTGGTACACAGAAGATGATAGGGGACACCTCAGAGGGCCCAGGAACTGGATTGAAGGCAGGAACCCTTCAGAGGAGTGGAAGGACCCCTCAGAGGAACACAGTGATCCCTCAGAGGAGTGGATGACACATCAGAGCGGCACAGGGACCCCCTCGGAGGAGTGCAGGGACCTCTCAGAGAAGTGCAGGGACTGGACTGGAGGCAGGTCACTTGAGGTGCTGAGGGCTCCTATGAGAAGTTTACTTCATCTCCAGAAAAGCTGTCCTCCAGAGTAGGGGCCAGGCCTTCTAGGAACTTCAGTAAATGAACCCCAGAAGGGCCAGAAGCTGAGGCCTCTGTCCTGTTGGCAGGAGCCAGTGTGCTAATTACATTATGTAAGGACTTAGGAAGGCTCACCCAAGAGAGTCATGACTGAGCCCAGCCCTGGAGGCTGTCCTTCCAAGGTGGTTTGAGAGGTCTATCCACACACAAAACCTTCAGTCAAAGCCTCTGTGGTGGTGGGAACTCCCCTTCCCCTCCATCACTGCCTTTCTAGGAGCCACCTGTCACCTGCAGGATGAGACAGTGGAGCTGGGCTCCAACTAGTGGCCTAGGTCCATGCCAGGCTTTGCTCCTAGAGAGTGAGGAGGTCTCTCATCTTATGAGGAGGTGGTGGCCCAGGCTGTGGGCATCTCCCCATCCCCATTGAGGGTGGTCCCTGCTGAGAACATGAGCTGAGACTTCACCACCACAGGGGAGGGTGTGCAGAAAGAACCTGCACAACCAGCATCAACACCTGCCTCACCAGCATCACCCTCTTCCTTGGACGCCCTCACCCTCACACGAGCTCTCAGCGACCCCACCTTGTCCTAACACCAGCTGTTGGAGACTTGTTCCCCAGGGGGAAAGTCCCTCAAGGTTCATGTTTACAGACTAAAAACCTGATCCAGAGATAAAAGATGGAGTTTATTGGGATAGTGTGTGGGAGGAAGATGCACCACTGCACAATTCCAGGGGCCAGAAGCCGAAGAATTACCAATGAAGATGGGGGAAAGCAGCTGAGTATACCCCTATATACATGACCCCAAATATGCAGCAAAATCAAGAATTAAGACCAATGAGAGAATGTTAGCAGTACAAAAACTTAGTTTATGAGTGGGGAATAGTCATTTGCCCTCATTCTAGGAAGAAATCAGATAAACAACTCTTAGCCATTTGGGGGCATTATAGGCGGTGGCATGCACCCATCTCAGCACCCTGCCTGGCTCTCACCATCTGTCAATCTTCGACACTATCCCTCAAACCCCTGGGTTGGAGAGTTAGGACAGAAGGCTGCAGAACAGTAAAGCCTACAGAAAAAGACAACTCCCAAACACGTTAAGCCTATGCCAATTCTGCCCTTTTCCAGCAGGCCCAGGCACTGTCATTGGTCAAGCAATCTTCATGTGAGTCCTACAGATGTAGGGAGGGGATGCAGGGCACTCTCCACACACTCAACCATCTGATTTCTCACCTCAGCAATCATAGCTCAGCTTGTGAAAACATTTTCCTCCACACCATGAGTGAAAAGACAAAGCAGAGGCACCAGAAGAGGCAAGTCCTGGTCATCAATGAAAATGCAAACAGTTTCAGATGGGTAAGGACAGTTTCTGGGAAGAGTCTCTACCTATGTTTTCACCAAATTTTGCCCTGAAGGTTTTTCTGAGTTGCTGACTCCAATGTAATTGAGGGGCTGGGACAGGACTCTAATAGTCCATAAGCTTAGGACCAGTGGTTCCTAAGGAATGATGTCCTCACTGGGGTTATAGCTGAGAGACTTCGGGAGTATTAGCAAAAGCCACAGAGTAGTTGGCAAACTCTTCTCTTCTCCAAGGAGCCAAAAAGCCAAACTCTCTAGTTAGCCAACTACACAGGAAGGTCACAACTGTCCCCCCTGGAGGAAGGTCCCGTGGCAAAGGCAGCAGAGTATTAGTCCAACTTGGGGAAACGTCCTCAGCTGCCGTAAATGTATCCTCATTGTCCTCTGGGGCTTTTGCCTCAATAGCTGGTCTGTGCTTGGATGAGTTTGCTGAAAAAAAAATGCTCTGATGCACTCACTGGAGGGGTTCGGGTCATCTAGTCCACTGGGCAGAGTCTCATGTTCAAGGTCTACCTCAGCCCTCCATGCATTTGATGATACCAGCTGTTGTAAGATTCTAGGGGAGCTGGAAAATCTAAACAACCCCCATCTGGTCAGCCCACTCCTGAACTTCATGTCCAGTAAAATGAGTTCCCTGGTCACTCTCACATATAGCACATAGAAGCTGTAGACCCCTGATTGTTGACCTCTGAGTGGCACACTTGCAGAGGTGTGCTTGCAAGAGTCCAATAGCAGTGTTCACACAGGTAAGGGCATACCTGTAGTTGCTGGACACAAGGAGAGTCCCTGTTTGTGCTAGGGCTTCTCCCCTGGCTATGTGCCCTATAGAAAAGAAAAGCGGATGTGGAGCTCCAGGGAACTGCTGTAGCATTGCTGACCAGCCTGAATAATTTGCTTCACGGAGAGGAAGGCCCAGCTCCTTACTTGACAATGGCCCTTAAGGGCTATTGCCCCTTTTGGCTGGCTATAGAATGTAGCCATTTTGCCAACGGGTCAGTGGACACTTCTTGAAAGGCTCTTGAGCAGACTAATTAATCTACCTCAATATTCCCATGGGGAGACAAAATACTATGTGCAAATATGTGAAAAACACGTGTCCATACCTGTGTCCTTGGCCATACATCCTCCCGCAACTCCTTACCCGACATGGGGCATGACTGGTCATTAACTCTTGTTATTTCTACCAGAGTAATTCCTCTGGAGACAGCCTAACTGCACAGAGTACTAGAATGAGGTTCATGTTCTGAAACCATCCACACAGCTGAGTTCAGCCCACTGTCTACGCTGCCCATCACCACAATCCATGAAGGGTTACCGCTGCTAGCCACCTTGGAGGATTCCCCTGTGCAGCTTCATCTGTATACCACGGATCCTCTGATGTAGGTCCTGCGCCCTCAGTATCTGACTCCTACGATGGAAATCCTGGGCAGTGGGGGTTGCTGCATCATCTATTGTTACGTGTGAGACTGGGCCTAAAATCTGTTGGGGTTCATCACTTAGAGGGCTCGTTAACACAGGCCTACACTGTTGTAGGTAGGCATGCTGTTTGGCAAGAAAATTCACCCATGCTGCCCCAGCTTGGGGCTTCGCAAAGACTTGAAGCCTTCGCAGGGTGGGGATGTGAGGATGCATGTTTATAGGAGTGCCTTTGGTGATAACTTCTATTAGCTGTAAGCTGTCATATACTGCACACAGATGTTCCTTTCTAGGGAAATGTATCTGGTTTCTGCCTCTTTCTACAACTGAGACCGGAATAAAAGTGGGATTCACTGGTCACGTTGCTGTTGCCACAAACCCTGGCAAAACCCTTCAGGGTCCCTGGCGGCATCCAATCTGCATTCTTACCCTAGTCTCTAAGTCCTGGATCTGCTAGACAGCCACTTTGGCCTCCTGGAATGTTAGGTCAGCTTCATTAATCCAATCCCAGACCACTCCTTCAGGTGCTAATTGGTATAAGGGCAGGGTGGTTGTTATTGTTATGTGCCATCAAAGTTGCCTGAAGGGCAGGGTATCTAAGCTAACTGTGGAATAAAAGGCCTTCAATAACCAGAAGAATGTCCATCTCTGCGTCATTGACTATGCAAAGGCATTTCACTGTGTAGATCACAACAAATTGTGCCTAACTTTGAGAAGAGTGAGAATCCCAGAACACTTGATTGTGCTCATGCAAAGCCTATACTTGGACCAGGCAGCAGTCCTTAGAACAGAGCAAGGAAATAGCATGGTTCAAAATAAGGAAAGGAATGTGTCAGTGATGCGTTCTGTCTCCACACTGTTTCAATCTATATGCTGAACAGATCATTTGGGAGGCTGGGCTTTATGAGGAGGAATGTGGCATTAGGATCGGAGGAAGACTTATAAAAAACCTACGTTATGCAGATGACACAACCTTGCTCCCCAAAACTGAGGCAGACCTGAAGTACTTGCTGCAGATGGTCAAGGACTGTAGTCTTCAATATGGACTGAAGCTCAACATCAAGACCAAGATTCTCACCCCTGAACCAACTGGCAGCACCACAGTAGATGGAAAAGAGATTGAAGTTGTTAACAATTTCAGCTTAGCTTGCTCAGCTGCACAATCAACACTCTGAGCACCAACAGTCAAGAAATCAAAAGACAAATTGCTCTGGGGAAAGCTGCTGTCAGGGACCTCTCCAACGTGCTCAAGAGCAACACTATCAGTCTGGAGACAAAAGTACCCCGGATTCAGATCATGGTCTATGCATGGTTTACCTGCTATGCATCAGAGAGCTGGACAATAACTAGGGTTGTCAGAAGAATAGATGCCTTTGAGTTGTGGTGCTGGAGAAGAATATTGGCCATACCATGGACTGCCACGAGAGCAAACAGGTTTGTCTTTTAGAGAGTGAAAGCGAGCTGTTCCTTGAAGGCAAAGATTTTGAGGCTCCGTCTCACATACTTTGGGCATGTTGTCAGAGGAGGGACCAGTCCTTGGAGAAGGACATCATGCTTGGAAGGGTAGAGGAACAGCACAGGAGAGGAAGATCTCAGATGAGATGGACTGACACAATAACTGAATTAATGGAATAGGTGTGTCAGAAATGGTGAGACTGGCTCAGGGCAGAGCAAGAATTCAGAGCTATTAAGCATATGGTCGCTCTGAGTTGCAGGTGACTTGATGGCACATCACCACCACCACCATCTAATATTCCTCATAAGGTTTTCAATTCTTTAGTTTTATTAGCGAGAAGATTAACTGTCTATTACCACCTCTGGAAAAAAATTTTGTTTTACCTAATGAGACAAGACTCGAACATTTAAGAGACAATCCAATGCCTGGTAATTTGGCATTCTTGACAGTCCATCCCTGAAAGTGTTGGTGATCAGAGCTATGTCTTGAAGTAGAGACACAGAATCACAGGTTAACTTCACATCATCAATATAAGCAAACAGTGAGACATTTTTTTGTGTGAGACTTCTTTAGGCTACACCCAAAGCTTGCTTTTTGGAGATCAGTGTATAAAGAATTTAATGCAAGGCTTCTTCTGCTAGTTTCTTTAAGGGGTACCTGATTCAGGCCATGGTCTTTCTGATCACTTGCTATGTATCTGAGAGCTGCACAATGAATAAAGGTGACAGAAAAGAATTGGTGGCTTTGGTCTGTGGTGTTTGAGAAGAGTACTGAGTATCCCATGGATGGCCAAAAGAACAATGAGATATGTCTTGGAGAAGGTGCAGCCAGAGTGCTCCTTGGACACAATGATGATGGAGCTTCATCTCACATACTTTGGGCATGTTGCAAGAAGTTATTCCTTGGAGAAGGACATCATGCTTGGAAAGATGGAGGGCCAGAGAAAGAGAGGAAGAACCTTGAGCACCATGTCCCTCTCCAAGGAACCACCACTGACCAGACTGCTGCAGTGACCACCCGTCACGAGTCTTTCTTGGCTTCCCCATCTCCTACACTCTGCAGGGGTTCGAACACATTGTATAGTACTTTCATGACATTACCTGTACTCACTCTCTGGTCCTAAACCCTCTAGCAACCGAGCTAAGGAATCACTGGTTGCCAATGGTGCATGGGGTAATTCCTCTCCCCTCTTATTTCCTCATTCCTGCCCAGACTCAGGAGCCTATGGAGCCACGTCCACCTGCTCTTCTTCCCACAGACCCCAGAGGCCTCTCTGCCTCAGATTTCAAGTCCTTCCTTCTCAGGCGCTGCTGTCTGAGTTCTGCCCCAGCTGCCTGGCTTCTTGCTCTGGAAGTGGATGCCAAGCTTCTGTAACCATCTCCGACCTCACCCCCTTCTTCCATGGCTACCCTCCCAATTTCAGCTTCAGGTTTCTCTCCATGCCTCCTTCGAGATGTTGGGGTTCCTCGGATTCTACCCAGGTTCCTCTCTCTCGGCCCACATTTGCTTATTCAGAAAGCTCAATCACAACCCCTTAGCTTCAGAAATGTATGAGAATGGTGTCCAAGCCTCCTTCAACCAGGGCTCCTCTGAACTGCTGTCCATGGAGCTACTTCCTCAAGCTGCCACGGAGGTCATTGCAGCATTCTGTGGGACAAGGATGGAGAGATGGGGCTTCCTCCCAACCATTTTAACACCCCAGCCTAATCAGCCCCATCTTTAATAAACACAAGTAACCATTCTTTGCACCTTCTGGAAAGGAGATGCTGCTAGAAGTGTCTCCACCCTGGTGAGTGAGGCTGAAAAGTTCCCCCCCCTAACAAGAGAGTCAGAAGGTTTTCCAAGGATCTGGGATCCAACTGTGCTCAGACTACTCAGACATCCTGGTCATTCAGCATCAGAGCTGGAGGTTCTTTCCAGATGCACCACACCCCAGGCAACAGGGCAGTTCTTTAACCCATGTGCAAAGGGGCATCTGAGAGAGAAGGCTCAGAAGAAGAGTGAGGGCGGTGTTCCCTTGCTGCCAGGGGGCCAGGCAGGTGCAGGACAAGAGACAGACTGGGTGGCCCCCACTGAGTGGACACGCTGGTGCCGCACTAGGTGTGTCTTGCGACTGAAGCTCTTGCCACACTGAGCACAGGGGAAGGGGCGGGAGCCGGTGTGGATGGCCTGGTGACGCAGCAGATTGGTTTTGGAGCTGAAGCTGCGGGCACAGACAGTGCAGGAATGGGGCCGGCTGCCTGTGTGCACAGCCTGGTGACGGCCCAGGTGCGACTTGCGGCTGAAGCAGCGGCCACACTGCGCACAGGCAAAAGGTCTGGCCCCGCTGTGGGCTCTGGCGTGTGCTGCCAGGTTGGGCCAAGAACCGAATCGGTGGCCACACTGCACACAGGAGAAGGGCCGCTCGCCCGCGTGCACGCGACCATGCCGCACCAGGTGCTGTCCCTGGACGAAGCGGCGCCCACAGTCAGGGCAGCACAAAGGCCGTTCGTGGACCAGGGGTGCAGGATCCACAGCGGGGTCCGCAGAGGCGAGTGAGCTGCCATGGAGAGACTGCGGAGACGCAAGGCTCTTGCAGCCCAAGGTGGAGTCTGAGCCTTCGAGGGGCGGGACTGCTGCGGGCGCAGGCGGCTGAACCTCGTGCACCCGCTGGTGCCGCGCCAAGTGCTGCCGGTGCGTGAAGCTGCGGGAACATCGCGTGCACGGGTAGGGCCGCTCACCAGTGTGGATGCGCTGGTGGCGGATCAGGTGTGTCTTCTTGCGGAAGCGCTTGTCGCACTCGGCGCAGGGGAAGGGCCGCTCGCCGGTGTGGGTCTTCTGGTGGGAGCCCAGATGGATCTTCTGGCTGAAGCGCTTGCCACACTCTGTGCATGAGTAGGGGCGCTCGCCCGTGTGCGTGCGGAGGTGGCGGGTCAGGTGCGCCTTCTTGCTGAAGCGCTTGTCGCACTCGGAGCACGGGAAAGGCCGCTCACCCCGGTGGCTGCGCTGGTGCAGCACCAGGTGCACGCGCTGTGCGAAGCTGCGGCCGCACTCTGGACAGGCGCATGCGCCCTCGCCACGGTGCAGCCGCTGGTGCAGAGTCAGAGTCAGCCTGTCTCTGAAGCGCCTCTCGCAGTCTCTGCAGCCAAAGGGCTTCTCTGGGGCGGGGGTCCACCCAGACAGTGCAAGCCCATCTGGCTCCCCGGGCTCCAGTTTGTAGGTGGCAGCCACAGGTCCCAGGTCTGGTGTCGAGAGCGAGCTGGAGAAGAAGGGCAGATGCTGAGGCCATTCCATCTCTGCTTCGGGTTCAGGGTCGTCATCCTCCACCTTCACCTTTCGAACCATCCATTCGTCCCCTGAGGAGGTCAAGGCAGCAGTTTAGGAGGCCGCATGCTATGCCCATCCAGCCTAGGCTACTACAGAGCTGTACAGCCTGGAGTGACCACCCTGAGCTCCTCGGTCAGACGGTCCTTTCCCAAAGCCGCTGGCCCTACTGAGCCCCGCCAGGCTTCTCCCAAGCTGCCAGGCTGCCATCTGGCTGGGGTCCCTAAATATTGTTCAGGCTTGTTCAGATTTTGCCACCCATGGGTGCCTGGCTCACCTGCTTGGCTCCTTCTAGAAGCCTAATGTCTCAGAATCCACATGGCTGAAGCTTGAGGCTCTTCCCAGCCTTCCCTAAGTCTCCCTCCCTTAGCAGTTAGGCAGAGCCTGACACCTGACCTGGAGGCCCCTCCTGACCACCCCCAGACAAGCCCCTGCTGCTCCTTTTATCCCAGATGCCACAACCAGGTGGGAGATCCTGTTTAGGGAGAAGAGCTCAGAGCACCAGTGGCAACCTTCCTGGTATATGTGGCTCAGGAGAAGCAGGGAGAACCTGGGACAGGTTTGTGCAGCTTGGCTGGATCTTGGTTCCTGTCCGCCTCCACCTCCATGCCGTGATGCAACAGCCCAGTCCAGAAGAGCTCAGGACCCAGCATCCAGCATCCACTGATGGCTTGCCTGTGCCACAACCCAGCATAGTGACCTTAGTTATCTCTTTAAATTGAGTTGTCTAGATTGTTTAGGTGTAAAAGTTGGACTACACAGAGTCTCAGGTCCTAATTCAGCTGTCTCTTTGTAACTCACTGGGGAACTACAAAATGCTTCTATGAGCAAGACCTACTAGTCTGCTCTTTCTGGCAAGCTCCCAGAGGGTTTCTTCCTTGAAAACCACTGAACTTGATGCTCTGGGTTCCTCTGGTCCATAGATGCTGAGGCTTGTCCTTACACATACATCCAGGAAGATCATGAACATCACAATTAGAGCTACTCCAGCTTAAAGACCATCCAGTCATCATTTAATCTATGTGCTTGTCACGTGATGGACTCCTTCTAGCAGGTCTTTCTCACCACGGTCTTCTAACATCCATCAGAGGGTTGGGAGGGACTACACACAAAGGTGCATGTGGTCAATCCACACGACTGGGTAAGTTGCTAAGAATGTACACAAGGAACATGGCATTCTTTCTTTTTGCACATAGCACTCTTGTGGGGCTTGTGGTTGTTCTTAGGTGCCATCAAGTCAACTATGACACACAGCAACCCTATGAACAACAGATCTAACCCTGCCCTGTCCTGAGCCATCCTCACAATATCTAATATGCTCAAGTCCATTGTTACAGCCCTATGTCTTTTCACGCTGTTGATGGTATTCCTCTCCTTCTCTGATCCTCCATCGGCTCCACCATAAGGAATGGTCCCTCCTGACAACATGCCCAAAAAATGTGCTACAAAGTTTCACCATCCTTGCCTCCAAGGAGCACCTTGTTCCTTAGACCACTTGATGTCACTTCCTTCAAGGCAGACTTGGTTTTTCTTTTGGCAGTCCATGGTATAGTCAGCACTAGTCTCCAATACCTCAACTCAAAGGCACTGGTACTTTTTCTGTTGGTTTTTTTCCCCTGTTATTCTTATGTAGTGCCCAACTTTCTGATGCATCGGAAATAAATTAAAAGACCATGGTTTGGATTAGGTGCATCTTAGTCTTTAAACTGACATAATTCTCTTTAGTACTTTGGAGAGGTCCCTGACAGATTTTACCAATGCAACACATCTTTTTGATTGTGAATTGAAGAGGAATGAAATTCATGATGTCAATCTTTTCTCCATTATAAAGCTGTCTATTGGTTCAGTGGTGAGAATGTTGTTTTCCTAATGAAATGAAACACAAAATTTAAACCCTGAGTTGCAATACTGAAAGATGCTATGGGCAACATACTGAATGACCCAGAAAGCATCAAAAGAAGATGGAGAAAATATATGGAATCACTACCAGAAAGAATTGACACTGAAAAATTTCATGAAGTACCCTATTAGCAGTAGCCAATAGTAATGAAAGAGGAAGTGGAAGCTTCATTGAAGGCATTGTCAAAAAATAAGGCCCCAGGAATTGATGGGATACCAATTGACTTGTTTCAATTAACAGATGCAGCTATGGATGCATTCAACAGTCTATTCCAGGAAATTTGTAGGACAGCTGTCTGGCCAATGGATTGGAAGAGTTCCATATTTGTTCCCATTCGCAAGAAAGGTGATCCAACTGAATGTGGAAACTACTGAACAATATCACTAGCATCACAAGCAAGCAAAATATTTCTGAAGATAATGAAAAAACTGCCAGAACAATACATAGATAGGGAACTTCCAGAGATTCAAACAGGATTTAGAAGAGGCCGTGGAACCAGGGATATCATTGCTTATGTAAGATGGATCCTGGCTTAAAGTATGGAACACCAGAAGAAGGTCTATATGTGCTAAATTGACAATGCAAAGGCATTTGACTGTGTGGATCACAAGATATGTCTGACACTGAGAAGAATGGGAATCCAAGAGCACTTAATTGTGCTCATGCAGAACCTATACCCGACTGTTGTGTGAACAGAGCAGGGGAACACTGCATAGTTTTAAACTGAGAAGGGAGTGCATCAGGGTTGTATTCTCTCTCCATACCTATTCAATCTCTATGCTGAACAAATTATTCAAGAAGTTGGTTTCTATGAAAAGGAGTGTGGCATTAGGATTAGAGGGAGACCCATCAACAACCTGTGTTATGCAGATGACACAACCTGCTTGCTGAAAGTGGGGACTTGAAGCACTTGTTGCAGAAGATCATCCATTGCGGCCTTCGGTATGGATTTCATCTCAATGTCAAGAAAACAAAGCTTCTTACCACTGGACTGATAGGCAGCAGCATGATGGAGAGGAGATTGAAACTGTCAAAAGTGTCATCTTGCTTGGATATACAATTAACAGCCTGCCTTGGTCCCAGCAGTCAGGGAATAGGGAGACACACTGCACTGGGGACATCTGTAGTTAGGGACCTCTCCAAAATAGTGAGGAGTAATATCTCAGTTTGAGGACTAAGGTGTGTCTGATTTAGACCATGGTCTTTCCAAATACTTGTTATGCATCTGAGAGCTGGACAATGAATAAAGATGACAGAAAAAGAATTTATACCTTTGAGCTGTGGTTCTGGAGAAGACCACTAAATATCCCATGGATAGCCAAGAGAATAAAGAGGTATGTCTTGGAGAGGGTGCGGCCAGAGTGCTCTGTGGAAGCAAGAATGCTGAGGCTTTGCCTCACATACTCTGGTCATGTTGCTAGAAGGGGCTTTTCTTTGGAGAAGGACATGATGCTAGGAAGGGTGGAGGGTCAGTAAAGAAGAGGAAGACCCTCAATCAGGTGGACTGACATGGTGACTACTGCAATGAGTTCTTGTGTGTCAGGAAATGTGAGTATGGTGCAGGCTATAACAGGGTTCCGATCTTTTGTTCATAGGGTTGCTATGAGTCGTACTTGATTCAATGGCACTTAATAGCAACAACAGTGTTGACATGAAGGCTGTAGTCTTTGATCTTCTCCAGTAAATGCTTCAGGTCTTTTTCACTTTTTGGAAGCAAAGTTGTGTGACCTACATAATGCAGATCTTCCTACAGCGCTAATATCATATTCTTCTTCATCGTCCAGCTTCTCGAATAAATTTGCATACAGATTGGATAGGTATGGAAAAAGGATACAATCCTAACATACATCTATTCGGACCTTAAACCATGCAGCGTTCCCTTGTTTAGAAAACTTTAGCATGACTGAGAGTTCTGAGAGTCTCAATCTTTTCAATGTCAGCCAAAATCTGTTATGATCTTTATATTCAAATACCTTTGCACAGTCAATTGTTGTTGTTACATACTGTCAAGTTAAACTGAGCTCATAGCTGACCATTTAGTGGGTTTTTTAAGGCAGCAAATCATACAGTTGGGGACTGCTCATCTTTCTTCAAAGGAGCAGCTGGTGGATCCAAACTGCATGCCTCCCTTTGCATCATGAATAAAACACAAATATCTTCCTGGTATTCTCTGCTTTCAGGCAAGACAAATCTAACATTAACAATATTATCCTTTGTGTCAAGACCTCTTCTAAATCTAGCCTGAATTCTAGCACTTCTCTGCTGATGTATTGTTCTAGCCATTTTTTAACAATCTTCCACAAGATTTTACTTGCATATGATATTAATGATATTATTTTATAATTTACACATTCTACTGGATCACTTTTGTTGAAAATGGTAACAAATATGAATCTTTTCCAGTGAGTTGGCCAAATTTCTTGGCATAGATTAGTGAGCACATTCAGGGTGGCATCTGTTTGCTGAAATATGTCAATTGATATTCCATCAGTTCCTGGAGCCTCACTTTGTAAGGGTAGAATCCTGCAAATAAGGTTTCTAACAAGGAGATTGATCAGTTTTGCTAATAGGTTTAAAATTAGTCATTTCAAAGATGGAGAGAGGACCACTTTGCCACTACTTCTGTAAAGAGACAGAAGCAAAGTGTATCCTTTGGATTGATAATTCCTGCACTAACACCCTCCACGACTCAGAAGACGTGGAGCTGTAACACTGGAAACAGCTGGAGACTAGAAATCACAAAAGATTTCACAACCACTAGAAATCACAAGAGACAGCGGGACCAGGACACCAGTGTAAGATGACACTTCAGGTGCCATGGAGTGAGACAGTTCCTTCAGGTGGAGTCTCGTTGGCCAAGCAGGGTCCTTCCAGGCATTTGTGAACGGGGCTAGGCTTGCCAGATGTGAGTGAGAGAACTGAGGGCTGAGCAGGACGCTTGCTGGACGAATGGAACGTCCCCAGACATGTACGTACGAACACTGCTACCTCCCTACTTATGGGTACGCCAACTAGGGCTCCCAATGGCCACAATGGGGAGTTGGGTTTCAGATCAGGTCAGCCCAGGTTTGGGCTACTCTAGAGCCATACCTTCCCTCTGCAGCCCACATACATACTCTGTACATAAACCTCAGTAAAATTTCAGCTTACAGCCTGGGGTAGAACTGCTCCACTGGATTCCCAAAGCTAGATCTTTTGTAAACAGACTGCCACATCTTGAGCCTTCAGATTTGGGGGGTTGGGAATTCCAACCTTTTGCTTAGCAGCTCATTAGTTATATACTTTACCAGGGCTCCTAGAGGAAGGCACCTCCACCCACTGCCAGGTAGCCAACTCAGAATTGTAACAAACCCCACTGGGGTGCCAAGGCTATAATTCTTTCTGGGATTTATTTATTTACTTATTTATTTTCCACCTGTGGGTCAATTGGTGGATTTGAACCACTCATCTTACTGTTAACATCCTGATTCATAATGCACCATACCATCAGGGTTCCTTCAGAATAAACCTTTGTTGTTATATACCATAGAGTCGGTACTGACTCATAGTTTAACTTTCAGCAGTTTTTCAAAAATAGTAAATATGACAGAAGAATTGATGCCTCTGAGTTGTAATGCTAGAGAAGAGTACTGAACATATCATGGACCACCAAAACAAACAGGTCTGCCTTGGAGAGGGTGGAAGAGGCAAGGATTATGAAACTACATCTCACATTCTTTGTGCACGTGGCCAGGAGGGACCAGTCCTTGGAGAAGGACATCATGCTTGGAAGGGTAGAGGGACAGTTCAGGAGAGGAAAACCCCAGAGGAGATGGATTGACATGGTAACTTGGGCCATGGAATTAAGTATGTTGGAGTCAGTGAGACTGGCTCAGGACAGGGCAGGATTCACAGCCATTGTATATAGGGTTTCTGTGAGTCACAGGTGACTTGATGGCACATTACAACAACAACTCACATGGTAAAAGATTAACCATCCTTCTCCTGTGGACTAGCTAAGAGATTCAAATTGCATGCCTTAGATTGGCAGTGCAACTTCTTACCACTAAGCCACCAGAGCTCCAGGAGGCATTAAACAAACCCTGTGGAATGAAATTACATCACTCAGCAAACTGATAAAATAGTGGTGCTGGAAGGAAGTGAGGGTGAGGTCTGAAGCCTTGGTGAGACTTTCCCAGGCAGAGCTGGAGCACCTTGACGTAAAAATGTGCAGATATGAGGGAGAGGGCTTACCAGGGGAGAGGTAATGAAACCTGGACTTACTCATTTGTCTTCTGGGAAATGCATCCCTACAGTCAACAGGATACAGATGCGAGGTAGGAGAGAAGTTCCAATTCCAGGCCCTTCAATGGCCCCCGCCTCTTTAACTCCTGCTGTCTAGGAATCCCAGTTCCTTTAGGAGTGGAGCTGAACGGGACACTAAGACTCTGCAGAGGCCCTGACCACACCTAGGGCAGGAGACAGGAGACTCACCTGGACAGGAGCCCCCTGCCTCAGCCTTTGGTGGTGTGGCTGCCCAGCCTGCTCCACTGGGGGAATCCTTTTGTTCCATGTGGACACCATGCTCAGGTCTGGGAGCCTCGAGTCCTGGCAAAGAACAGGAAGCCTCAAAATTGGGTGCTATCACACAGGGACTGGAGGTGGGGTGCTCCCAGGCCAGCAAGGTCCACCCCCAAGACACTGCAAGTCTGCACCCTGATCCCTGTTGGCCTGGGCCCCCCAGGCAGGGTGAATGATAAGGCTGTGCAGGTGGAAGAGCTTCTGGAAAGTGTGTGACCAGAAAATTCTGCTGAGAAGGACCCTCCACGCCCAAGGTGTCCCAGAGCAAGGACTCTTCTGCTCAGGTGATGAGCTCTGCTGCCCCCTTCTGGGAGCTCTTTGCCCAACACCCACAGGGCTGCCTGACTCACCCTTTTACCCTGGTCACTGTTCTCAGAGGCCCTGCAGGGCCACTCAGCTCCCTCATCCTGGCTCCAGAGCTGACCCTCTAAGGAGCTACATCAGTTATTTTATACGTGTGCTGTGCTGACTGCCTCTGCCCACACACATGCACACCCTTACACATGTGTGTCACATGTACATACAGAACATGGAAATGTTCCAAACACTGAAACTGCATATGGTTAGTGCTTAATTAAGTATTTAAGGGAGAATCCTTCCATCTACTTACCTGAACATGAGCCTAGCCCTCTCTCTTCCCTAGCATGAGACACCTGCTCCTGGGCACCATGGGACACTTCCCCGGACTCACTCTGGGGGGCTGGCACTCGCTGTCCCTCGGAGAACCCTGTTATAGGTGGAGGGAGGAGTTCAGTGAAGCCTCAGTCCTGTGCAGGACTGGGTTAGAGGTGGGGTTTTCCCCTCTCACCCCACCCAAGGGCCTTCTCAGTGTGCCCCAAAAGCACAGGATGCCCTGCCATATGACCAAACGACAGCCTGGGTTTCCCAATAGACAATCAGGTGTCTGCCTAGTGTTTAGAATCAGGGAAGGAGAGAGGAGAAGCATCCAATGAAATGCACACACCTGGGCCAGCTGACTGATGAGAACTACACTCTCTCTCTCTCACACACACACACCCCAGACAGGTACTCAGTGAGGGTCACAGACGCACACACACAGATAAGTGCCTGGTGAGGACCACACGTTTACACAGCACACACACACACACACACACACACACACACATGAGACAGGTACCCTGTGAGGGTCACACACACGTGCTCACACAGATAAGTACCCGGTGAGGATCGCACATGTGCACACAGAGATGAAGCATGTACCTGTTGGGAATCACACACAGAGAAAGGACAGGTATGCACTGAGAATCACGTGTTCACACACACACGTGTGTAGAGAGACAATACAGATAGCCAGTGAGGCGCGCGCGGACACACACACACACACACACACACACACACACACACACGGGAAGGGACAGGTGCCAGTGGGAATCACACACGTGCAACACTCATGTGTGCATACAGAAGGGAGAGGTGTTTGGTGACAACCACACACATAGGGCTCAGCACTCCTGAATGTGCCAGGCCTGAGGCCTCAAAGGCTAACTGGGAAGCTGTGCTGCAGCTGAGCTGGGGGAACACAGCAGTCCTGGCCCTCCATCCTCCCACCTCCGCTTTCCGGCTCAAGCTCACCCATGGGGCTAAGGCCCTCTAAAGACTCCCTCATGGCCGCAGCTCTTCTTGGGGACAGCCAACTCTGCGAAGGGGATGCATGGTGTTCAGTCTTCAAGGACAGGCGTCAAGGAGGTAAGTGTCCTCAAGGACCCAAAGCCAACCAATGCTACTGCCAGCTAATCAATTCCCACTCGCAGTGACCCTGTGGAAGAGTGGAATCGCCTCACAGGGTTGCTAAAACCGCAGACTGCCAGGTCTCTATCGACAGAGAAGCTGGT
This sequence comes from Elephantulus edwardii, assembly GCF_000299155.1. Lineage (NCBI taxonomy): Eukaryota > Metazoa > Chordata > Mammalia > Macroscelidea > Macroscelididae > Elephantulus > Elephantulus edwardii. The sequence goes on from NW_006399805.1 coordinate 17,019,153, forward strand.
GGGTTCAAAGGGTGAGCTTCTGGTTAGCGCCCAGGACCTAATCCAGGGCTCTGTGCTCTGGTAGGAGGAAGTGGGAGTGGAGGGAGGCAGAACCCAGGACTTAAAGCCACTTCTGATAAGAACCAAGGAGAAGCCCTGGAGCCTGCCCTCCACCAGGACCTGCCTGGAAGCGCCCAGGAACCACAGATACTACTTAGAGAAGGAACTCCAGCTTCCAAGCACTCCCGCAGTTCCTGCAGGAGGAGCCCGCGCCAAATGGGGAGGTGGGGTCACCACTGGGCAACTGGAGAGGCCAGGAGAGGGGTCCTCACTGAGGGTGGGAAAAATATTTACCTAAACTCCATCTCAAACCACCCCAGGTCGGCAGCGCCTCCAACCCTCAGGAAGGGACAACCTCCCCTCCCCATCCTGCTCCCGCGGCCCACCCCTCCCCCAGCAGCCTCCTTTTCGGCCCCTTCTTACTCCTCAGCCTCGCTACTCCAGCTCCACCCCCAAACTCCAGCCCCAACGCCTCCCTTCGCCCACCCCCCAGCTCCTGCCTGCCCCGACCCTGCAGTGGGGCAGCCTCACTGGCAGCGCACCCACCCCCTCCACTTCCCAGACCTCCTTTCCCGCCCCCTTCAGGGCTGGACTCCCCCACTTCCTCTCTCCTCGGGTTTTCCTCCCCCCCCCTCTTCCTCTGCATTTCTCCCCGAGCCTGCAGTCCCCTCCTCCCTCTCGGGTTTCCTTCCTTCTCCGCTCAGCTCCGCAGGGTTCTCTCCCCTCCCCACCCCTGCCTGCCCCTCCCCCCACTCCCTGGCAGCCTCAGACTTCCCTTCCCTCCGGCCCCTCGCCCCCTCCCTGCTCAGTCCGCACCCCGCCAGCTCCCTAGTTCCCCAGCACCCCCACCCGCCCGTCTCCAGCTGCTGCCCTCGACTGGGGGGCAGTCCCCCCACCCCTTCCCCATTTCCCCACCCCCTCATAAGTTTTTTCCCCACCCCTGCCCTATCGCCCACCTAGGTCCTGTGCAACCAGTCGCAAGCCCAGGCCGGGGCTCACCTGTCAGAGCCCGCCCCGCCTCGAGACCCTACTTCTTCGCCTGGAGACCCTCCCTCTCCTTTCACCCCCGGCCCAGAGCCCGCCCCGCCCCCCCCCCGCCCCAGCCCCTGAGCCCCATCTTGCCCCGCCCCTTCCCTCGCTCTCCCCCGCCTGCTTCCTAGGTTGTCACCCCTGGAGAAGACTCCGCTGTCGGGGGTGCAGATCAGCCCAGAGCCCCCACTACACCTCTAGGGAGCCAGGCCTCCGGCCTGCAGTGACACGGCGACCGACTCCCCTACTCCAGACAGACTGACAGCTCAGAAACTTGGCAGGAGGGGCGGAGGACCCCACGCGGGGGCGGTTCTCGAGGGTGGGCTCTCAGGGGCGGGGCGGGCAGGTGGCAGATGGAGGGACAACGCCCAGCATGGGGGGCGGGGCCGGGCGGGCAAGGAGGATGGCGAGCAGGCCAAGACAATCCTGAATCTGGTG
>NW_006399805.1:17020758-17037570 GCF_000299155.1 Elephantulus edwardii
TTGTAGGGCAGCCACACCGCCTCGCCCTGCGCGCTGCTCGGCCCTAGGCCCCCTCGGACCAGCTCTGAATCTGGGCAGAGGACAGGACGGACGCGCTGGGGCTGCGGGTGGGAGCGTGAGCCCTCTGTGGGGAGGGGGCTAAAGAGGAAGCCCAGGAACAAGGAGGGTCAGGAGTTAGTCAGAGGGCTTGTGGGACCCCTCGCCTCTGAATCCTTGGCAGGGTGGGGTGGGCGTGGCGGATCTGGTATGGAGGCTGCCCAGGGGCCCCTGAGCACAGACGCTCCAGACTGCATCCTATACTAAGTGTGTGGACGCCAGGCAGTGGCGTGAGACACAGAGGCCGCCTGGAAGACTCTGGGCGTTGCGCAGCCCTTTTCTACCCTGGGGAAAGGTGGCCTGAGACAGATATGTCTGAAGTTCCGGCTCTGCAGGGACAGGGTGGGGGTGGGGAGTGTGTCAGAGGGACTTAAGGGAGTGGGTGTGGACGTGTGCAAGGAAGTTTGAGGGCGTAGGTGTGAGTGTGCAAGGAGTAGGACAGGGCAAGGTATATGCAGGTGTGTACTGTGCGAGAATGTGCAGGTGAGAGCATGTAAGACTGAGCAGCTGGGCAGGTGAGCATGTGTGAGTGGGGGAGCATATGAGGGAGTGTGTGTCAGCAAGTATAAGTGGAGGGGTGGCAGTGGCACAGGTGGTCCCCTCCCCAGGACACTCCAGGAAGGCCCTCCCTGAGGCACTCACCTGGAGGAGATGGAATGGGCCAGAGTGGGTTCAGGAGAGGAAGGCCCAGTAGATTTTGGAATGGCTGGGGAAGGCTTGGCCCAAGCCACATTCCAGCCAGCTTGGTGACCAGTAACCTGCCCCTGATGTAACCAGGATGCAACTAGGATGTCCCCAGGGAACTGGAGCTGCCCACTTCATACCAGATACTGGAATTACCCCATCTACATAGGCCTCCTCTTCACCCCAACACCCAAGACACCTGTCTAGAAGCTCTGGTCCCCAGTCCTGCCACCTGTCGCGACACAGCAAGTGTGCTGTCATACAAACTGAACCTCTTCCCAGAGGACTTTATGAGAAGGAAAGAGTCAGAACTTCAGGGCTGGAACCAGTGACCTGAGTCCCTCTTATGGGGCCAGCTCAAGAATCTAATAAAAATGTAAAGCATCAGAAACTTGTATGTGTTTGAGCCCAACCAGGGATGCAAAACAAACAAAATCTTACGTGTGCACACAAGGCTTACATGTTGATCAGGGTCTGGTCTGGTCTCTGTCGCTGTGTGTGTCTCTATCTCTCGGTCTGTCTTTTCTCTCATTGTCACTAACAGTATCTCTCGCCCCTCCCCTTCTCCCCTCTCTCTCTCTTTGTGTGTGTGTCTAACTCTGTCTGTCTGTTGATCTCACTGTCACTATCTCTTTCTCTGTGTCTGCCTGTCTGTCTCTCTCTCGCTGCATATCCCTTTCTGTCACTAGTGGACTGTCTGTCCCCTCTCACTGCCTCTATTTTCACTCATTCTCTCTCACACACATACATATACACACTTCTGGAAGGACAGGGTCCTCACCTTCAGGGTCAGGGCTTCTGAAAGGGTGTGGACAGGTCCAATCCAGCTTCAGGCAGATGGTGCCCCTGAGGAGGTGTGGGCAGGTCCAGTCCAGCTTCAGGCAGGTGGTGCCAGGGGTATGAATGAGGCTGGGGCAAAGCTTCCCAGCCGGAGGGTCCAGCTCACTGTACACCACCGACTGGCTAACAGATTGATTCCTGTGGCCCAACTCAGCAACACCTTACACTGCCCAGAAGACTGTCGGCTGGGCTGGGGTACGTGAGATGGGGTGTCATGGGGTTCGGGGAGCTGGGAGTATTGACTGACATTTCTTCCCTGGCCCAGCCTCATGCCTTCATGCTTTGAGCAGGGCACCATGCTGCTCCTGGCCCTGTTCTGCGAACTGGCCTGTGTTCTGACTGCAGGGTGAGCACCCCACTTGGGCTTTCCTCCTGGCCAGGCCTGGCTGCTCTTCTATTGGGTCTTCCTTGGTGGGGTCTGAGGTGTGGGAGGGGTGACAGCCAGCTCTATTCCACAGGAAGTGGTGTGAGCGCACAGAGACCGTGTGGGTGGAAGAGTTAGTGTCAGCCCCCCTGGAGGATCTGGTCCCCTGCACCAGCCTCTACCACCACCTCCGGCTGGGCTGGCGGCTGGGCCCAACCCTAAGAAGACAGGGCTCCCTCACCTCTGACCCCAGGCTCTGTCCCATCTACTGGTGAGTGGGGTGCAGACCTTGGACTGTCAGGGGAAGGAGAGGAGCGAGCCAGCACCTGAAGGTCTGAGGGCACCTGATGTGGTTCAGGAGTGGGAAATGGTGCTCCCTGGGTCGCCAGGGGCTGCCAGGATACAGAGTTGGAACCCAAGCGTATGCATGCAGACTTGTGGGTGTCGGGCCACACTTTTGACTGGAGGAACAGAGGAGTGACCACACAGCATGCACTCCCACAAAGCCTCTGCGCTGACAGTCTTCCCTCTCCATCTGCCTGCTCCATGGCCCAGGCCTCTGGAAACCCGTCCAGTCGCCCAGACCCGTACTGTGAGAACTTGCTGCCCAGGCTGGGGGGGACCCAACTGTTCACTGGGTAAGTCTGGCCTGGGGTGCTAGGTGCGATCTGGCTTGACCTGGGGTGCTTAGTGGTAGGATATTGGGTGGGGTCTATCTTGACCTGGGGTGCTGCATGGGAGGATACTAGATGGGGGCTGTCAGCTGGGGTACTAGACAGGGTCTGCTGTGACCTAGGGTGCTGAGTGAGAGTCTGTCTGATCTGGGGTGCCAGGTAGAATTTATCCTGACCTAGGGGCTGGACTAGGTTTATTCCAACCCTGGGGTGGTGGGTGGAGTGTTTTTCTTAATTTGGATGTTATGTAGAGGGTCTGCCCTGACCCAGGCATTGGGTAGAGGTTTGTCCTGACCTGGGTGCTGGGTGGGGGTCTATCCTTTCCTGGGTGCTGGGTGGGGGTTTGCCCTGACCTGAGTGCTGGGTAGGGGTCTATCCTGACCTGACTGTTAGGTGGGGGTTTGCCCTGACCTGGGTGCTGGGTGGGGGTCTGCCCTGACCTAGGTGCTGGGTGGGGGTCTATCCTTTCCTGGGTGCTGGGTGGGGGTCTGCCCTGACCTAGGTGCTGGGTGGGGGTCTGTCCTGTCCTGGGTGCTGGGTGGGGGTTTGCCCTGATCTGGGTACTGGGTAGGGGTCTATCTGATCTGGCATGCTGAGTGGGTGTGCCCTGAGCTGAAGTTTTCTAGAGGCCTCACAGCTGAGTCACAGCCTCCTAATCTGCAGCCTCCAATCCTGGGGCCCTGCATTGCTTCTGAGCAATGCTGGCCTTAGGCAGGTGTGGTCTAGGTACCAGCTGTGAGCCTGAATGAGTGCTGTGCCAAAGGCTGGGGGCACAGCTGGTGGGATGGCAGCTCCCAGGCCTGCAGCCTCTGCCCTAGCCAGCCCTCCCTAGATGTGTGTAGACCCTTGGGACAAGTGCTTTGTCCCTGCCCATGGAGGGCCTGCAGCCTCTCAGGTATCCTCACAAAAAGTGATCTGGTACCCACCCACAGTGGGATGCTTACCATGGTGCCCCCTCCTCAGGAAGCACCCCTACCTTGGCCACCCTGCAGCCACTGGCAGGGGTCTGGGGTCAGCTCCCGCACCCCTCAGCCACCTGTGCCACCTGGTCTGGTGTCCACTACCGAACTTTTGATGGACGTCACTTCCACTTCCTGGGCCACTGCACCTACCTATTGGCAGGTGCAGCTGACTCCAGCTGGGCCGTCCACCTGTTGCCCAGGGGGCATTGCCCCCAGCCTGAGCGATGCCAGCTGGTAAGAGGAGGGTGGACAGTCATGGGGGCTGGGTGTGGGCCAGGACTGAACTGACCCCTCCTGCTCCTCTCCTGAGGTCCGAGTGATGATGGGACCAGAGGAAGCGCTGATCCAAGGTGGCAATGTCTCTGTGAACGGCGTGCCTGTTTCTAACGAGGAGCCCCAGCTACTCCATGGTGAGGGGCCTTGAGGATGAGGGCAGGCAGCTGGAGCAGAGGCTGCTGCCCTACTCGCCACTTCACTGGGCACTTACTTCTCTGCCTCACCTCTGAGTCTTTGTCCTCTGTGCATCATGAAGCTGTCTCAGCCTGGAGGGGTTCTGAGGAAGCACTTGATAATGGGTGTGAATTCATTAGGGTTTATGGGTGAGATAGTGAGGTGGGTGTGAACTGGCTAGGACCCACAGGTGAGATGCTGAGGTGGGTGGGATAGGAAGGCTGTGTGTCTTGTGGTAGTTAACTTGTACTTTATTCTCTCAAGAGCACTGTGAGCTTCTCTAAATGTGCTGGAGGTGGGGGTGGGGGACAGACATGAATGACTTCAAAGTGCTCACCTGGATTATGTAGTTTGTCTCCTCTCTCCTTGGCAGAGATAGGATGGGAGTGGCTCACTAGGTGTGGGTCTCCTCTCCATAGGGATGAGTCTGCAGTGGCAGGGGGACTGGCTGGTGCTGGAAGGAGGCCTGGGGGCCACCGTGAGGTTGGACAGGGCTGGCTCTGTGTCCATTTCTCTGGATCCTGGGCTCCAGGGGCAGACAAGAGGCCTGTGCGGACTCTACAACAACCGGCCAGAGGGTAAGTGGGGTGTGGGTGGGGCGGGTATAGAAGGTTGGGTAGATGGACCTCAAACTGACACCCTGCCTTGCACCCCCAGATGACTTTCTGGTGCCGGGTGGGGGACTGGCTGCATTGGCTGCCACCTTTGCGGATGCCTGGAGGCTCCCAGACTCTGAGGTGAAACTGAGCTTCATTCTCCCAGCCTTCACCCCAGCCTCTGTTCTGCTGGGTTCCTCTGGAGGAGAGGCAGGGTCCCCAGCAAGTGATACAGGTGGGGGGCGGGGGAGGGCTGCCCTAGGTGTTTAGCCTCTGGCCCAGGCTTATGGGTCAACTGCCCTGGTCCCTGGCCACTTTGTTGCCCTTCCTGCTTAAAGTGTCTGGGCCTTGAAGAGGACAAAAAAGCAGGTCATCTGCTTGGTGTCTCAGCTGTCTCTTCACCCTGTCCTTGGTGCCTGCCCACAACTCTCCCTAGCCCAGGTGCGCGGATGCCACAGATGCCACTCTGGGCTGTGGAGGCCCCTTGGAGGACTCAGAGGAGACGGCTCGGGTTCGAGCAGAGGCCCAGGATGTATGCCATCTGCTGCTAAGTAGCCCTTTTGAGGAATGCCATGTCCAGGTACAGGCATGCTGGCCAGGGGCAGTGGGGTAAAGGGCGCATCCTGCCAGTGCCAGGTGGTCCATGATCACTCCAGCCCCTTGAAAAGAATGATCAGACCTGGGACAGAGACTCATCACAGAGGGGACTAGAGGCCTGTGCCATCTTGCTTTGCCAGGTAGCTCCTACCGAGTACCATGAGGCTTGTCTTTACGCTTACTGTGGGGGAACGGCGGAAAGCAGGCAAGTGGGACAGCAGGAGTCCGTGTGCACCACACTGGCCAGCTATGCCCGGCACTGTGCCCAGCAAGGCATCTACGTCCACTGGAGGAGGCCTGGCCTCTGTGGTAAGGACTGACCTGGCCCACAGCTGCCACTCCTTGCAGGTCAGCCAGCAGCCCCCCAGGAGGAGGTGGAGCAGGGGGATTCAGAGGTGGGCAGAGGCAGCGACGGAAGAGGTAGGTGGTCTCACACGACCTCTCCTCTCCAGAGCATCGGTGCCCTGGGGGCCAGCTCTATTCAGACTGCATGTCCTCCTGCCCACCAAGCTGCTCCGCAGTGGGCGAGGGGAGAGAGGCGTCCTGCCGAGAGGAGTGTGTAAGCGGCTGCGAGTGCCCCCCTGGCCTATACTGGGACGGTGCCCTCTGTATGTCCGCTGCCCAGTGTCCGTGCTATCACCGGCGCCAGCGCTATGCACCCGGGGGCATCGTGTACCAGCAGTGCAACCCCTGGTGGGTGTCAGGCCTGGTCTGCCCGGACTGCGGGGTGGTGGGGTACGGACTTCCTCCTCAATCTGCGTCCTCACCTGGCTTTCCTCTTGAGCCCTGACCTCCTGGGGCATAAGTGATCATCTTCAGTTCTTCCAGTTCTTCTGGCAGGAGGACAGGGCAGAAGGTCCTGATGGAGCTGCGCAGGACTGATGGGATGGGGGACTGGACGAACTGATGGGGCGGGACCAGGGAGGGCTGTATGGGGCGGGGGGGGGGGGGGGAGACGAGGCTGAACCGAGGGGGTGGGCTGAGGAGGATGCGATTGAGGGGGACTGGACTAAGGGAGCTGGGCTGAGGAGGGCTGGACTGAAGGAGACATGGCTGAGAGTCGGGGCTGGTGTGACAGGGTCCCCCTCTGCCCTAGTGTATGTCAGGACGGCCGCTGGCACTGTGCCCAGGCCCCATGTCCTGCCAAGTGTGCCGTGGGTGCTGATGGACACTACCTCACTTTTGATGGGCGGAGATTTTCCTTTTGGGGCAGCGAAGGATGCCGCTACGTGCTGGTGCAGGTGGGCAGAGGGCACGTGCTCAGTTGGGCTGCCTGCAGAGCCAGCACACTCCACCTCAAGCCTCGCCACCACAACTCCCTCCTCACCCCGTCCCCCCACCCCTTCCCCCACATCCAGTCCGCCTGCATCCATAACACCCTTTCCTTCCACATCCCATCCTCCCACCACTCCCCCCAAACCCTGTTCTTTAACACTGTTTGCCTAGGATCACACGAAGGGGCAGCTGTTGGTGGAGCTGGGGCATGGGGCCTGTGAGTCTGGAAGCTGCCTCCATGCCATCTATGTCACCTTGGGGGGCACCTACGTCCAGCTGAAGGACTCAGGTAGCATCACTCTGTCTACCTCACATCCTTGGGATCCCTGCTGCTGGCCATTAGCCCTCAGGGACCTGGATCCAGGTAGCCTCTGACACTTCCTAATCCTCAATCCTGTCCCTGGCTACTGGTATCTCTAGGCTGAATCACCCACCCTTCCATCCCACCCCACGTTTGAGCAGACACACCTGGGGCAACCCTGCCCACTCTTTAGCAGAGGGTAAGGGGAAGATGGTCCCATCTGTTACCAAGATAGTACCCTCCAGATCAGCCGGTGTATCATAGAGTGGGCCTGTCTGATCAGGTCAGCCCAGAGCCTCTCCTCCTGGTCCTCTGTTCTTGGACTGAAGAAGACAGAGACAAATAGGTGTGGAGGTGGCAGTGGGGTCCTGGAGATTCAAGATGGATGACTTTGGGACCTCCTGTTCCAGGCACTGTCCTGGTAGATGGGCAAGAGGTGCCTGTGCCATGGCTTGGCTCTCAGAACCTCAGCGTCTCCCGAGCCTCGTCCAGCTTCTTGCTGCTGCGCTGGCCTGGGGCCCAGGTCCTCTGGGAGGTGTCCCACCCTTCGACCACCATCACCCTGGAGCCCCACTATGCTCACCAGGTATGCTGGCAGGGGTGGAACAGTGGCCAGCCTGGGACCAGTCTGATCACATTGCCCACTGGCAACAGGTGCATGGTCTGTGCGGCACTTTCACCTGGAACCAGCAGGATGATTTCCTGACCCCTGCTGGGGATGTGGAAACCAGCATTCAAGCCTTCACCAGCAAGTTCCAGGTGGCCAGCATGGGGAAGTGCACCCCGGGCAGCATGGTCCCCTTGCACCCCTGCAGCATCCACACCCAGCGCCGCCCCTTTGCAGAGGCAGCCTGTATGGTCCTGCAAGGCCAAGCCTTCCAGGTAGCAGGGTGGGGCGCCCACTACCCCATAGGGACCTTCCTGGCCCCACCCAGCTTCTCAGTAGAGACTAGAAGAGTGGACAGCCCAGGGAGAGGTAGAGGGAAGCCCAGAGGAGGAGCTGACCGGTAGTCTGGCCTCCAGGAGTGCCACCAGCTTGTGGAGAGGGAGCCATACTGGCTGCGCTGCCTAGCGACCATGTGTGGCTGTGATCTGGACAGAGACTGCCTGTGCCCCCTGCTCTCAGCCTATGCCCGCCACTGTGCCCAGGAGGGTGTGTCCCTGTCCTGGAGGAGCCAGGCCCTCTGCCGTGAGTGCCTCTCATGGGGCCTTAAAGGACCTCTGTCTATGTGAATGGGAGGCTGCCTTCCTTGGAGTGGGGGTTGGGAAGTCCCCAAGAGTGACAGAGATGGCTGTGCTAGGCCTTGACCAGCCCTGTCTCCTGCCCAGCTGTCACATGTCCTGGTGGCCAGGAGCACCAAGAGTGTGCCCCACCATGTGGCCGAAACTGCGGGGAGCCTGAGGACTGTGTGGGGCTGGGCGGCTGCGTGTCTGGGTGCACCTGTCCCCCAGGGCTACTGTGGGACCCTGCAGGCCAGTGTGTGCCCCCCAGCCAGTGTCCCTGCCAGCTAGGAGTCCTTCGTCATGCCCCTGGCAGCAGCACCACACAAGACTGCAATCACTGGTGAGGGTATCAGCCTCTGGGTGGAGGGAGGAAGCAGGGTGACGGAGGATTGCAAGAACAGCAGTGAGCTGGGGCTGAGGTGGACACCTGAGTCCCACCACGCTCACCACACTCGTCCTGAAATGTAGGGGGCAGGCTTCCAGGCACTGGTTCCAACAATGGGGTCCCACCAGTAAGGTCCCACCAGTGTTACTTGTGCTGTGATGGACCTGTGGTGGGTGAAGGCTAAGTGAACAACCTCTTGCTGGGCTGGGTGGAGAGTATGCACACCTTTGTCTGCCCACTCCTGGAGTTGGAGGATGGCCCTTTGGAGCCCACGAAGAAAGGGAACCTGTTAGGCCAGATCCCAGAGTATCTGGACACCCAGGCCCCTGACCCTCCTTCACAGCTGACCAGGCCGTGGCCTTGACTCCTCCCAACCCCACAGTATCTGCCAGGAAAGGGGCCTGTGGAAATGTACGTCCTACCACTGCCCCCACCAGAAGGCACTTTGCCCCCGGGGGCTCATCCACATCCCTGGTGCCTGCCTGCTCACCTGTGACAGCCCAAGTGCCAACCACAACTGCCCCATGGGCAATACTGAGGGCTGTGTCTGTCCACCTGGCACCTTGCTGCTGGTAAGGTTGGAGAGGGTGCGGGGGTGTGTGGGGGAGGTGCTTTGCATTCTGCCTGACAGCCCCTTTAGTGCTCCATCCCATCTCTGCCCAGGGTGAGCACTGTGTGGCCTCTGAGCAATGTCCCTGTCGCCACAGTGGGCAATGGTACCCACCAAATGCCACCATCCAGGAAGATTGCAATATCTGGTATGCTGTGCCCAGGCTCCTGGTGTTTCTCCCAACTTCACTTCTATCTGGACGGAGGCTGGAGCAGTGAGCGTGCTGCTTCTGGTGGGGGCTGTGGGAACTCCCAGAATTCTGGACACAGAGTCCTTCCTCAGACTGCCCCTCCTTTCCTCCCTGCAGCGTGTGCAAAGGCCAGAGGTGGCACTGCACGGAGCAGCAGTGTGGGGGGCACTGCCAAGCCTCAGGTGCTCCCCACTACGTAACATTTGACGGGCTGGCGTTCACCTTCCCTGGTGCCTGCGAGTACCTACTGGTGCGAGACACCAGCGGCCGGTTCTCAGTGTCCGTGCAGAATCTTCCCTGTGGGGACAGTGGCCTCACCTGCACCAAGACACTGAAGCTGCAGCTAGAGGGCACCATCATGCACCTGCTACGAGGTGGTCATGACTGGCTGGGGACAGGGCTGGGTGGGCACTCCCTGGCCTTGAGGACCCTAATTCTGAGACTCCAAGAAACTGAGTCCCCAAAGGATCCACGTACTTCTTGGGGCCCCACAGCTCTGGAAGGCACAGTGGAGGTTGGGGTCAGCCATGGAGGTCTAGGCAGTGCCCTTCAGGCTTCATATGTCTTACCTTCACAGGCCGGGCTGTGACGGTCAATGGGGTGCCCATCTCACTCCCCAAGGTCTACAAAGGCCCAGGGCTGAGCCTGCGCCATGCTGGCCTCTTCCTTGTGCTCAGGACTCGCCTGGGCTTCATTCTACTCTGGGATGGAGGTCAGAGCCCACCTCAACCCCATCTACCCTCATCCTGCCCCTCACCCTCACCCTGCTCCATCAACCCGCCTTCTGCCCTTTAGGTTAACCCTGTTCCTCACCCTTGACCTCATCCTAACTCTGCTTTTCATCCTCACCCTGCCCTTCATCCTCACCTTGCCCGTCACTCTCCCACTGCCCCAACACCCTGCCCCTCACCCTCACCATGTCCTAATACCTTGTCCTCAACGACTGGATCTGGCTGTTTCTCTCTTAATAGCCTTACTGCTGTGGTTGGGTTGCTAAGACCTGCCCAGACCCAGACCCTACCTCTTCCTCACCTCCCACCCGAGCTTGTTCCACTCTTCGATCATATATAATGTAGTTATTGTTAGACACTGTGGAGTCCAGTATGACTCAGTGATCCTATGAACCCTGCCCTGTACCATTCTCTTCTTCTGTGATAAACTTGAGTTCATTGCTGCAGTTGCTATGTTAATCAATTTCATTGAGGACCTTCCTCTCCTTCGTTGACCCTCTGCCTTTTCAAGCATGATGTCCCCTTCCAATGAACAGCCGCTCCTTGTTACATGTCCAAAAAGCACTTTGGCCATACTTTCTCCTAAACATGTGGCTTTTGTTGGTGGTAAGTACTATTGTGTAGGAACTGACCCATAGCTGACCCTCCTGCATGATTTCAGAGGCAGTTAATCACATGGGAGGAGATGCGCCCATCCTTCTCCCACAGAACAGGTGGTGAATTTGAACTGCATGCCTTTAGGATTGCAGGGCAGTTTCTTACTACTAGGCCATCGGAGCTTACAACATGTGGTAGGGTTCCTAAACTGTGTTTCTCTAATAGTAAATATTTTCCGTTGATGTGGAAACCATATTTCCTCATCAGAAAACACTTAGAAAATACCAGTTTGGAAAAAAAGTGAAAGAAATATAACATCACACCATCCAAACATAGCAGTTGACAGTTGGAAATAACTGACTGAAACTGGAGGAAAAATTTAACACCCAAGGACAGGTGGCTTGTCCTGAGACTTCAAGGCTGCTGGTGGCGATCTGGCTGCCTGACATCTAGAAGGAGACTTCTTCTTGTGTGCCTTTGGGTCAAAACCAACCCATAACTGAGCCTCCAGGGGGTTTTCAGAGGCAGGAAATCACACAAAAGGGGTTTGCCCAGCCTTCTGCAGAGCAGCTGGGGAATTTGAACCAAGTGCCTTTGGGGTTGTAGTGCAGATTCTTACCACTAGGCCACCAGGGTTCCCTATAGTGAGGAGAATAAGCACTGATTTCTCCTCAGACCCCCAAACACAAGTCCTTTTTCTTATCACCTTGATGTCCCAGAAAAGAAGGAGCTGGTGTCCACCATGGGGTCTGGCAGCAGAGAGGCCTGTCCCACTAGCAGAGGCCCAGGGTCTCTTCTCTAGCACCACCCTGTCGCCCTCTCCAGGCACCCGGGTGCTGGTGTACCTGCCTCCCCAGTTCCGAGGCCACGTGGAGGGGCTGTGCGGTGACTTCGATGGAAATGCCAGCAATGACCTGAGGAGCCGCCAGGGAGTCCTGGAGCCCACTGCAGAGCTGGCCGCCCATTCTTGGCGCCTCCAGCCACTCTGTCCAGAGCCTGGAGACCTGCCTCACCCTTGCACCGTGGGTTACCGTGGGTTCAGGCAGGGAGCCAGAAGCTGGCAGGACGCGGGCAGTGTCTGTCCCCAGAATCCTCAAGTGGCTGTGCCTCGCACCCTGCAGGTGAATGCCCACAGGGCGGCTTGGGCCCGGGCTCGCTGCAGCACCATGCTGCAGCCTCTCTTCGCCTCGTGCCACGTGGAGGTCCCTCCACAGACACACTACGAGCGGTGTGTGCACGACGCCTGCGGGTGAGGAGCCAAGGCCGAGAGCGGCTGAATCCTAGACGACCCTGGTGGGCATGGTCTAGGGACTGGAGAGCATCTAGAGGTGTGGGATGGGGCTGGAGCCCCTGTGTAGCAAACAGAGCCGCCTGAGGTAGTCCTTTCCCTCAGCTGTGATTCTGGGGGTGACTGTGAATGCCTCTGCTCCGCGATCGCGGCCTATGCGGACGAGTGTGCTCGCCACGGTCACCGCCTGCGCTGGCGCAGCCAGGAGCTCTGTCGTGAGTGTGTCCCTGGGCTCAGCTGCCCTCATGTCCCCGGCATGAGCTGAGTGCTGTCCACGCAGCTCGCACACAAAGCGACTGCCCTTGTGGAATCCGCACATTGCACATGTCATTATGGGATTCTTGGAGAGTCTGCACCCTGTGGCTTCCTCATATTCCAGGCCCTCTGTGACCCTAGCTTCTCCCCAGCTCTGCAGTGCGAAGGGGGCCAACATTATGACACCTGTGGTCCCACATGTCCCCCGACCTGCCGTGACCAGACACCTGAGCCCGGATGGCACTGCCAGGTGGCTGCCTGTGTGGAAGGCTGCTTCTGCCCTGAGGGGACTGTGCTGCATGGTGTGGAGATGCGGAGGGGCACAGGGTGTGGTGGGGTCCTGACCTAGAGGTTGGCCGTATGGAAGGAGCTGTGATTTACTGAGTCCTGCCCATGCTGACCACAGGCAGCACCTGCCTAGAGCCCACCTCTTGCCCCTGTGAGTGGGGGGGCAGCTTCTTCCCACCCGGGACTGTGCTGCAACAGGATTGTGGGAACTGGTGAGTCCTAACCTTAACCCTCCGGAGGACCTCTGTGCCCGTGGGCCAGCCTGGTGCTGACCCTGCTCACTGTGTACTCAGCTCATGCCAGGACAGCCAGTGGTCCTGCAAGAACAGTCGCTGTGAGGAGCAGACACCAGGCTGTGCCGAGGGAGAGACTACATGCCAGGGGAATGGACACTGTGTGCCCCTCGGATGGCTGTGTGACAACCAGGATGACTGTGGTGATGGCTCAGATGAGGAGGGTGAGTGATATGGAGCCTACACAAGAAGCTGAGTTTACTGCTCCGTCCCAGGAGTCATGATTTATGGAAATGAGGGAATGGAGTGAAGCTTAAGGGGTTCCCCTGCTGCCTATCTTGGAAGTCATGGTTTGTGGAGGTGGGGGGTGGGGTGAAGCATCAGGGGTTCCCTCTGCCACTCCATCTAAGGAGGGGACAGTCATGATTTGAGGAGGTGAAGGGATGGGTACGCATCTGACCTAAGCCAGGGTAGGGGTGTCTCTGTACCTTGTATGAACATCCTGAGTTCACTTGCCTGTCCCATGCCAGGCTGTGCCACCACAGACTGTGGGGAGGGCCAGTTCTCCTGTACTTCTGGCCAATGTCTGCCCATGGCCTTACACTGTGATGGGCAGGACGACTGTGCTGATGGGGCTGACGAGAAGGGCTGCCCTTGCCCCCACGAGTCTCTGGCCTGTGCGGACGGGCACTGCTTGCCCCTGCCACTGCTGTGTGATGGCCACCCAGACTGTCCAGATGCTGCAGATGAAGAGTCCTGCCTGGGTATGTGTTTCTGCTCTGACTCCAGGTCACTCACTGTGCTGGTCTCCCTTCTCTGTCAGCCCAACCCGTGCCCTGCATGAAGCTCCTCAATGGCGCCCACACTGCCTCTACCCTGCCTGCAGGGAGCACCAACTGCACCTTGGGAGAAGTGTCTTGTGGAGATGACAGCTGCATAGGTGCTTTCAAGCTGTGCGATGGGGTCTGGGACTGCCGTGACGGAGTGGACGAAGGGCCTGGACACTGCCCTCTCCCTGCTTTGCCCACACCCCCTCTTTACTCCTTGGAGATTGCACCAGCTCTTGCAGGCAGCCTTGGACCCAGTGAGTGCTCTGCAGGGCTGGAAGCTGGAGGGCTGGGAGCAAGAGGACCTGAGAGGGATCTGGAGGGTGCTTTTTGGGGTAGGTGCTCCAGTGGACACAGTGGGAGAACCAAGGAAGAGAGGGATCTAAAGCCATTGCAGTGTCCTGTGCCCTCATCTGTTGAGCTGGGATGGGGCTGTCAAGGCATCTGGGCAAAGAAGGAGCTGCTGAAAGACCAACAGGCAGCAAAGGACAGGAACAGTAGAGTTGGGAGGGATGACTGGTATGGAGACCTTCAGGATGTGGGAGATAGGGGTTCCCCATGAGGCCTACAGCTCCTGGGCAGACTCTGATCAGGGTCCCCACAGCGCTGGCCTGCAGTCCTACTGAGTTTGCTTGTGGAAGCAGCGAGTGTGTCCCTAGGGGCTGGCGCTGCGATCACGATGAGGATTGTGCAGATGGCAGCGATGAACACAACTGTGGTGAGCTCTAACTTCACTGCCCACGGAGCTGCCCTGCCCCCTTATAGCTCCGCCCCTTCCCAGCCCCGCCCCTTATAGCATAGTCCCCGCCCGCCAGTGCTGCCCTCCCCTCATAGCCTTGCCCACGTTGCTCCGCCCCCTTATGGCCAAGCACCCTAAACCCTCACACTGCCCACCTCCTTACACAGACAAGAAAGTGCATAGTAGCATGCAGCTGACCCCAGCTCTTCCTAGCCAGTCCCTGAGTTCCGTTTCTTCTGGGGTCTGTGGCCATGGCCCCTCTGTTTAGGCCTGCGTGCACCCTTGGGCCCCCCAAACTCCTTATATCAGCCCTCTACAACTTTGGGGCAAGAACACTCCAGGACACCTATTGCTGCCCTCAGAATCTACCCAGCTGCCCCTTTGTCCGGGCCTCTTCGCCTGTGGCTTGGACCCTGAACTGTGCCTGCCTCCAGACTGGCTTTGTGATGGAACACAAGACTGTCCCCGGGGTGAAGATGAGCTGGACTGCGGTAAGTCCATTCCTTGTGGAGGCTGAGTTGGGAAGGGGTTTTCAATGCCTCTTACTCCCCGCTTGACTGCATCTTCTCTCTTCCCCAGAGGAGTTGCCACTTCTCGGGATCCCCAACAGGACCAGGGAACCCTGCCCGGAGTACTCCTGCCCTGATGGCACCTGCATCAGGTTCCAGCTGGTGAGGTGACAGTAGTGGGAGCAGTGGCCTGGGTGCAGACTGCCTGAAGGATGTTGACATCTTCCCTCTCCCAGGTGTGTGATGGGCGTCCGGACTGTGAATTAGTAGCGGGCTCAGGACCCTCCCCAGAAGAGCAGGGCTGTGGGACCTGGGGCCCCTGGAGCCCATGGTCACTGTGCAGCCAGACGTGTGGGCCAGGGGTGCAGGACCGGAGTCGTCGCTGTGTTCCTACCAGCTCCCTGGTGCTGCAGCACTGCTTAGGCCCTGAACACCAGTCTCAGGTCTGCTTCTCTGTGGCCTGCCCAGGTAAGGGGCTTTCAGGCACCAGGTGAGATGGGAAGCTCAGAGTGGGGCCTGGAGGGAGAGGTCTGGGAGAGAAGGACTGGAGGAGGGTCCTGGAGAGGGGCGTCAGGAGGACGGGGACTTGGAGAGTTACCTTGAAGGGAAGGGCAGAAAGGCCAAAGACCTACAGCCCTGCTGCCTTCCTGCTTCCTTGCAGTGGATGGGGCGTGGAGCCCCTGGTCAGCCTGGTCTCCCTGCCTGCAGCCCTGTAGGGGCACCACGACTCGGCAGCGAAGTTGCCACCCACCCCAGAATGGGGGCAGAAGCTGCACCATGATGCCTGGGGAACCTCATAGCACCCACCAGACCAGTGAGTGACAGAGTAGGGCAGAGAGTGTCTGTGCAGGGTGCAGAAGATCACAGGTAGTGTGTGTGTGCATACATGCTTGTGTGTATCTGTAGGTACATGTATATATGTACATGTGTGAGTGTGGATATTTATATGTGTATGCATGTGTGTCTATGTAGTGCATGTGTTTGTGCATGTATGTGTATATATGCAGGTGTTTATGTGTATATGTGTATTCATGGCAGATACCTTTTTAAAAAACATAAATGGTGACTATACACATGGACCTCCCCTGAGGTACTGCACTCAGATTGACTACATCTGTGGAAAAAATTGTTGCAGAAGCTTAGTATCAACAGTCAAAACCAGGCCAGGTGCTGACTACGGAACAGATCATCAATTACTCACGTGCAAGTTCAAATTGAAGCTGAAGAAATTGAAGACAAGTCCACAAGAACCAAAACATGACTTTGAGTCTATTCTACCTGAATTTAAAAATCATTTCAAGAATAAATTTGAGTCACTGGACACTAATTACCAAAGAATAGTTGAATTGTGGGATGATACCAAAAATATCATCCTTGACGAAAGCAAAGGGTCATTACAAAGAGAAAGAAAATACAAAAATAGATATCAGAAGATAACTTTGAAAATTGCACTGGAGTGCCTGGAAGCTAAAAAAAGATTAGAAATGTTGAGATAAGAAATGAACAGAAAAATTAAAGGGTGGGGGGAAGAAATGAACAGAAGATTTCAGAGGGCATCTCAAAAAGACAAAACTCCAGTGAACTGGAGTTAGAAAAGAAAAAGGGAAGAACTTGCTTGACAGTTCTCAAGCTAAAATAACTGAAAGAAAATTCAAGCTTCGAGTTACAGAAGAATGCTATGGGCAAAATCCTGAATGATCCTGGAAGCATCAAAAGAAGATAGAGGAAATGCAAAGAGTTGCTCTACCAAAAAGAATTTCAGAAAGAGCTAATGATAATGAAGAAAGAAGTTCAAGCTGCTCTGAAGGCATTAGCAAAAACATAAGCCACCAGGAATTGATGGGATTTCACTTGACATATTTTGACAGATATTGTAGTCCTAAATGTGCTCACCAGTTTGTGCCAGGAAATTCAGGAGATAGTCACCTGGCCAACTGACTTGGAAGAGGTGCATTTTGCCCCATCCCCAAGGAAGGTAATCCAACACAATGTGGAAATTATCATACAATGTAATTGGAAAGCAGAGAATACCAGAAGAATGTCTGTCTGTGTTTCATTGATTATGCAAAGGCATTTGACTGCGTGGATCATAACAAA
>NW_006399805.1:17038449-17048193 GCF_000299155.1 Elephantulus edwardii
GACTGGGGTAATCGGGATGGGTGTGTCAGAGGCAATGAGATTGGCACAGGATAGAGCACGGTTTAGGGCTGTTGTACATAGGGTCGCTATGAGTCACAAACGACTCGGTGGCACATAGCAACAACAACATGCAAATAAAATTTTGCTGACGTTTATTCCAGAAAGGCTAGAACAGTACCTTAGCAGAGAACTGCCTGAAGTTAAACTGGATTTCATAGAGGCTGTACCACCAAGGATATCATTGCTGATGACAGATGGATCTTTTGGTCATTATGAGTTGTACTCAACATCACCTAACAACAGCAACAACAATAATAGTGTATACGTATGCGTGTGTGTTTGCACACACTTGTATATGTATATGTGTGCATGCATGTGTGTATTTGTGTGTGTATTTATATACCCACATGTGCACATTTGTATGTATGTGTGTGTATACGTGCACACTGAGTAGTGGAGATAGGGGTATGTGTTTTCAGATTGAGGAGTGTGGCAGGGAATCCTGTGTAGGCTGAGGAGTGAGAGGGAAGGCAAGGAATGAGTGGGGAGTGGTGGACCTATCTCATAGGTAGGGCTGTGTGGGGAGTGGTAGTCTTGTCTCATAGGTAGAGCTGTGTGGGGAGTGGTGGACCTGTCTCATAGGTAGGGCTGTGTGGGGAGTGGTGGACCTGTCTCATAGGTAGAGCTGTGTGGGGAGTGGTGGTCCTGTCTCGTACGTAGTGGTGTGTGGGGAGTGTGGATCTATCTTGTAGGTAGGAATATGTGGGGAATGGTGTATCTGTCTTGCAGGCAAGGGTATGTGGTGAGGGGTGGATGTAGTTCTTAGGTAGGGGTAAGTGAGGAGTAAGTGCTTGCTGCCGAGGGTCAAGGACTGCAGTATTCAATACGGATTGAAGCTCAACATCAAGAAGACAAAGATTCTCACTACTGGGCTGATAGGCAGCATCATGATAGAGTGTAAGGAGATTGAGATTGTTAAAAGCTTCAGTTTGCTTGTCTCCACACTCAACACTCTTCGTACCAGCAGCCAGGAAATTAAAAGACTAATTGTATTAGGAAAATCTGCTGTCAAAGACCTCTCCAAAGTACTGAAGAGCAACGATGTCAGTCTGGAGACTAAGGTGCTCCTGATCCAGGCCATGGTTTTTGCAATTACTTGCTATTCACCAGAAAGCTGGACAATGACTAGGGAGGATAGAAGGAGAATTGATGCCTTTGAGCTGTGGTGCTGGAGAAGAGTACTGAATATACCATGGACTGCTAGAGGAACAAGCAAGTTCATCCTGGAGAGGGTGAAGCCAGGCTGCTCCTTGGAGGCAAGGATTCTGAAGCTTCATCTGACATAGTTTGGACATGTTGCAAGGCAGGATAAGTCCTGGGAGAGGGACGTTATGCTTGGAAGTGTGGAGGGACAGTACAGGAGAGGAAGACCCTTGATAGGTTAAAGGGGGTAGGTGTGTCAGAGACGGATTGACACAGGATATAGCAGGTTTAGGGATGTTGTACATAGGGTTGCTATGAGTCGCAGGTGACGCAACGGCACATAACAACAAGGGGTAAGTGGAATGTGGTGGACTGTCTCATGACCCATTCTGGTTTTCATGCAGAGCTCTGCACTCAGGATGGCTGTTCTAATACCACCTGCCCTGAAGACTTGGTGCTTTGGCCCTGTGCCCCCTGCCCTCTGACCTGTGAGGATGTGTCCAGTCAAGGCTCATGCCCTCTTGACCAGCCGTGCAGCCCAGGTGAGGCCCAGCCAGGAGCCACAGTGGTGGGGATGTGATGTGGTCAGGTGCTCAAGACAGGTCTGTTACTCTGCATTTCTTCAGGCTGCTGGTGCTCTGAGGGACAGGTGTTGGGCAGCGAGGGGCGCTGTGTGTGGCCCCAGCACTGCCCTTGCTTGGTGGATGGTGTCCACTACTGGGCTGGCCAACACATAGAGGCCAACTGTCAGCACTGCATCTGCCAAGATGGGCGGCCCCAGAACTGCCAGCCCAGCCAGGACTGCAGTGGTAAGCCCTCCTGCCCATCCCCAGGGAGACCAGCCCATATTGGATAACTCGTCTGGGAACTCTTTTTTAGGTTTTAGGTCATCAGTCTGAGAAGGGGGCACTACACGAGGGTGACCTCAGCACTTTATCTTTGACCCTTCCTTAGTGAACTGTGGCTGGTCAGCCTGGTCCACCTGGGCCAGGTGCCTGGGTCCCTGTGGGAGCCACAGTGTCCAGTGGTCTTTCAGGAGCCCCACCAACCCCCAACACTCTGGCAGAGGTAGCCAGTGCCGAGGTATCCACCGCAAGGCTCGCAGGTACCGCCCCCACCTGAGAAGATTCACCCCTGGGGATTATGCAGGGACCATTGCCACCTATGGGAGCCAGCCCTAACCCCATACCTGCAGAGATCTGACCCTTAGTCCTTGGGGCCTGTAGGGACCTGACCCACATCCCCAGGCCTTCAGAGACCTGACTCTCACTCCCAAACTTGTAGGGACCCAGCCCTTACTACCCAGGGCCTGGAGGGACCTGACCCTTAACCTCAGGCTTACAGGGTCCTGACTCTTAACTCCAGGCCTGCAGGGACCTGACCCTCACTTTCAGGCCTGCAGGGATCTGACCCTCACTGCTGGGGGCCTGTAGGGACCTTACCCTCACCTCCAGTACTGAAGTGACCAGACTCTCATCCAGTCCTCATGCAGCCCATAGGTAGAAGTCTTTTGGGGCTTTCGCCTCCACCATGCCTGACACCCAGCACATCTGAGGACTCTATCTTTTTGTTTCTTGCTTCTAAGCCCAAATGTCAGGTGGCTTAATGGTAAGGAATTGCATTGCCTATACAGATACACGGTTCAAACCCACCAGCTGCTGTGCAGGAGAAACATGAGCCTTCTCCTCCTGTGTGATTTACTACCTCTGACACCCACTCGAGGATCAGCTGTGGGTCACTTCTGACTCGACAGTACACAACAAGCGCAAACATAGGGAGCTCTGGTGGTGCAGTCTGTAAAGTGTGTAGGAACCCACCAGCTGCTCCTAGGGAGAAAGGTGGGCCACCAGCCTGCTGTAGGGTCATCTCTGAACTGGTTTTGACTCAAGAGCTTTTGAGAGGTTCTTTTAGGTTGTTGGGTTCTCATTAAGAAACCCAAATGTGGGTGAGAGTGGGTAGGGAAAGCCCATAGGTGCAGTGATAGTGGCAGCGAGGAGGCCAAGCACAGGGCAGGTGCGGTCCTTGACCTGTGTGCTGGGTACTTGTGATGCCCATGGGGGCCACCTAGGCTGCTGGGTTGGGGCCACTGATCGGGGGTTTGCCCATCACCTGTCTTCACTGCTCAGGGGCCAAGAGTAGGGTGGGTTACAGGTGATTGATTCTCCATAAACCCTGGACATGGGCATGGTAGGAGGAGAAGCCTTCTCACCAGGCCACTCTTCCCAGATGCCAGACGGAGCCATGTGGGGTGTGTGAATGGCAGGGCCGGACTTTCCGTGTAGGGCAACGATGGCGCCGGGGCCTTTGTGAGGTGTGCCAGTGCTTATACAATGGCACCATGGGCTGTTCCCTCTACTGCCCACTGGGCGGCTGCCCCCAGGTAAGGGGCTGTGGGTGGTGGTGTGACGTGGGCTGCAGGGTCATCTGAGGCTCAGGACACAGCATTTACACTTCACTCCTGTACCCACAGGGCTGGGTGCTGGTTGAGGGGGTGGGATCCAGGTGCTGCCACTGTGTGCTCATGCTGCCTGGTGAGTGGATCTGGGGGTGGCAGGGGTACCCAAAGGAAGGAGGATGTGCCACTGAGAGGGGCCAGGGTGGGCGCACTGAGTCTCTCTGACTGACACCTTGGATTCGGGCTCAAGGAAGGCTGGCCCTCAGGTGCTGTGTCCTCTGCTTTTGCTGGGCCTTCCCGTTCGCCTCTAATGGTGGAGACGCTTTGATATGAGTTTCTCAGGAGCATGTGTTCTGCGATGTTGGTTTTAAAATGAACAGAACAAAGACTTAAAAAAGGAATCACTTAGTGGCCTAGATTCACATCTTTGGCCCCTTGTCCCCTTGGCTTAGGTGAAGACAGACCAACATATAGACTGTTGTTAATCAAGGAAGAGAATGGAGGATTCCCTTCCCCATGTGGTCTACCCACAGCCTTGTGGATGTGCTCTGTTAATCCCACAGGCAGGGATGAGGGGTACAGCTGCCGGGGGTGCCCTTAAGGTGGTTTCAGACGGGGAGTTTTGTTCTCTAGCTTTCCCATCAACCTGAATATCCCAACTTATGACTGGGGAGGAGAGCCCTTTCTTAACTGCCTGCCAGTTGTTGCCAGTCTTTCTCCACTGAAGTCATGGGACAAGAAGTGCTCCAATGAGCGAGTGAGCCCATCTGTGTTCCTCCACACAGGGGGGAAACAGACGGCACCCCCTCCGGCCACTCTGGCTTCTGCTCCTCCTCCTAGCCCGCAGATGAGACCCTCTCTGGCCATATACCTTCTGCCTCCACCAGGAGGTAAAGAAAGGACAGGTTGCTGGAAGTGGGGTGGGGATAGAGGAAGTTGCCCAACCCAGGAGGAGAGGTATCCTTCAGGAGGACACCAGACACCTGTGGCTGGCCTCTCGCCTGTGCTCTTGGGCTCTCCTCCTCCTGTTCGGGGTCTCTGTCAGCTGTGTGGGGCCGAGTCCCTAATTAACGCCCTTGCTCCTGGCTGTTCATCCTGGCCCAATCCAGTTGCCTTTATGCCCCTAGATTCCTGCTACTCTCCCCTGGTCCTGACTGGACGCCCCCAGGGTGTCCTGCAAGTACTGTCCCAGCAGTTGGAGCTTGCAGCCCAGGCCACCTTCCTGGGTGTTTCCTCCGAGGGAAGCCCTGAGGGGAACCAGGCTGGTCTGCACATCCTACCCCGCTCCCTACAACTGGACCTACAGCAGCCCCGGAACCTCACGGGTCAGTGTGGGCTTTGGGGGTTGGTGGGGGCCGTGCTGCCTCTTGGGGTGACTCTGCCTTCCTTCCAGGTGTGCTGGTGCAGGGGGTGGAGGTCGCAGCTGAAGTCTCTCTGCAGTTCAGTGCCGATGGCCTCCACTGGCTCGAGGACCGGGAAGTCCTGGGTGGCCTGCTGTTCCGGCTGCAGGTACAGGGCTGCCCCTTGGTGAGGGCTGTGGGAAGGCTACTGTGTGCCTGGGATTTGCACTGCACCTGGGCAGCAACCAGAGCCAGGCCTCACCCAGTCTGCAGGAACCAGAGCCTTGGTGGCTGGTGGTGACAGCAGTCCGAACTGGCGGTGTGGGGGCCTGTTGGGGCTGGTGTGTGTGGGACGGGGTGGGGGAAGCTGAAGAGTGACACTCTCACGCCCCTCAGGCCTATCCTGAGAGCGGGGACAGGCAAAGCCCTGCCAAGTGGATCTTCAGCCGGATGGTGCAAGCGCGCCACGTGCGGGTGCAGCTCAGGGACCCTCAGCCGGGGGTCTCTGTGCTCTTGCAGCTTCTGGGCTGTGAGCCAGGTCCGAGTAGGGAAGCGATAAGGCGGGGCTGCGGTGGTCCTGGGCAGGCTAGAGCTAGGAATGGGCAGAAGGGGGATATTGTGGTGCGACTAGGGGGTCTCCTGGTGGGGTTAGGGGTCCTGTGAGCCACACAGAGGCGGGTCTGGGGGGTCCTAGGCGGCCTAGAGTAGGAATGGACAGAAGGGGGTGTGTCTTGGTGGGACTAGGGAGTCTCACAGGGCTGGGGTGTGGGCGGGGCTAGGGGGCTGTGCACTAGGTAGAGACTGGGGGTGGTTTCTGGCAGGGACTAGAGCTAGGAAGGGCGGAGCTGGGGGCCTTTGGGTGGAGCTGAGTGGGGTCAGGCTGGTGTGTGTGTGTGTGTGTGTGTGTGTGTGTGTGTGTAGTGGGTCTAGGGGGCAGGCAGGGCTGGGCTGGGTGGAGTTGGAGGGACTAGGACCAGCTGGGTAGGAGCCATCAGAGTCTGGTTCTGCCCCAGAGTCCTCATCAGGAGCTGGGCCCCGCTGTGACAGTGGTGAGTGTGTCCCAAAAGGGGCTGAGTGCGATGGCGCGGAGGACTGCGTGGGCGATTTGGACAAAGAGCGCTGTGAGCCTGCGCAGAACAGCGCTGGCAGGTGCGGGCGCACCCATCTGAGCTAAGGGAGGGGATGTGAGGTCCTCCTTCACCCCGGGTGGTGTCTTGGCCTTTGTGGACACCCAGACTGTGTCCAGGGTTTAAAAGCTCAGGGTCTCTCTGGCCCTGGGCCAGTGGTGCAGCTGCACCTGAAGACTGTTGGATCTGAGGATTATCAGGCCCCATCTACCAAGGCAGTGTTCTGAGAAACAGACCCAGAAGTCTGTGCTCATTCCAGTAACCCTGGGAATCCTCTCCTGAATGAACATCCTTAAGAACACTGACCATCTGCCCAGTGGGGTGCTGAAACTAAGGGAGATCCTGGGCTCCAGTGGTTCTGTTTCTTTCCAGGCTGCATCCCACAACAGGGACCTCAGGGCCCCCCTTCACTCAGCCTGGGGAAATGAGTGGACATGGGGTACCTTGGCCCGAGGAGGTGAGTGGACACAGGGTCTGCTGGCCTGAGGAGGTGGCAGACATGGGACAAGCCTTGCCTGGGATGTCTGGGAGTCAAGGCCTGAATCTTTCTGCATGCGATCATGTTGACAGACATGGGTGGTGGGGTCTCTGAGTGGCTTCCTGAAGGGATGGGCTAGGTGTGAAGGGTAAGCGGGAGAAGACAGAATGAATGAAGGGCCTGGTACTGAGTCCTGATTGTGTGTTACTGAATGTGTGACTGTGTGAGCAAATGAGTGGAGTGTGTGTGTGTGTGTGTGAGAGAGAGAGAGAGAGAGAGTGAGTGAATGAACAGATATGCACATGAGTGTGCTAATGTGTAAGATACAAGTGTATGTGTTTGAGTGATAATGTGTGTCTTTGTGAATGAGTTTGGCTGTGTGTTATTGTATAAATAAATGCTAATGTTAGAGTGTGTGAATCTGAGTGTGCACGCGCGGATGCACACACATGCTTGTGTTAGTGTGTGAAAGTAATTGGGGTGTACTGGTTGTTGCTGTTGTTACATGCCGTGAAGTAGACTATACCTTATAGCAACCCTGTGAACTGTGGCTCTGAATCTTGCCCTATCTTGAGTCAATCTCTCTGACACACCTCCTCCATTGCCACAGTTATTGTGTCAGTCCATCTCATCCAGGGTGTGCGGGTGTATGTTAATATGGAAGTATCTGAGTGTTTGTATGTTGTTGTTATGTGCTGTCGAGTCGTTTGCGACTCATAGCAACCCTATGTACAACAGCCCTAAACTCTGCTCTGTCCCATGCCAATTGCACTGTCTCCAGTACACCCATTCTGATTACCCCAGTCACTGAATCAATCCACCTCATAGAGGGCCTTCCTCTCCTGCACTGTTCCTCCATCCTCCCAAGCATGATGTCCCTCTCCAAGGACCGGTCCCTCCTTACAGCATATCCAAATTATGTCAGACAAAGTCCCAGAATCCTTGCCTCCAAGGAGCAGCCTGGTTTAACCCTCTCAAGGATGAACCTGTTTATTTTCTTAGCAGTCCAGTGTTTGTGTATGTGTGTTAATGTGATTCTCTCTGTATGTCCGAATGAGTGCTTGTGAATGTGTTACTGTGAGAGTGTGAGAGAATGATTTTATGTGTTGTGTGAGTGTGAGAGGATGAGTGTGGCAGTTGTGTCAGTGTGTGTGTGGTTGTGTGTGTGGTGATGTGTGTCTGCATGTGTGTATGTGAGAGTGTGCTGATGTGTGTGTGCATGTGTGTGTGTGTGAGTGCGGATGTGTGTGTGCATGTGTGTCTATGTGTGTGAGTGCTGGCATGTGAGCATGTGTGTCTATGTGTGAGAGTGCTGGTGTGTGTCTGTAGGTGTGTATGTGTGTATGGTTGTGTGTGTTTGCATGTGTGCATTATAAATGTGGCATGTGTATATGTGTGTGTGTGGTTGTACGTGTCTGAATGTGTGCAAGTGTGTATATGTGTGAGTGTGGTCATGAGTCTGCATGTGTACATGTTTGTATATGTGTGAGTTTGCTGTGTGAATGTTTGTGTGTGTTTGCATGTGTATATGTGTGAGTGTGGTGATGTGTGTGCATGTGTGTGAGTGTGGTGATGGTTGTGAGTGTGGTGATGTGTGTCTGCATGTGTGTATATGTGTGAATGTGGTGATGTGTGTGCATGTGTGTGAGTGTGGTGGTGTGTTTGTATGTGTGTGCATCTGTATTAGTGTGTCTGGGTGAGCAGATGTGTTTGTGTGTGTAAATGTGAGCATTTAGTGTCACAGTGTGTGTGCTTGTGTATATGTGTATTTCTGGAGGTGTGTGTCTGTATTTGTGTGCACCAGTATGAGAGTGTGAATGCGGTAGTATGACCGTGTGAGTCTGAATCGGAATGTGTGTGTGCTATGTGAGAATGTTGTGTGGAGTGTGTGTGTGTAGAAGTGAGTGTGTGTGCACTTGTGTGTGTGAGCAAGTTAGTGTGAGGCTGTGTGATTTTGTTAGTGTGAAAGTGAACCTGAGTGAATGGAGTCTTTGTATAGTGCACGGAAGTTTGTGTCTGAGGGTGTATTTGCATGTGTGAGACTTCAGGTCAGGGCCAGCGCTGCCCTGGGTTAGGGTGGGGCAAATGGATAAGAGGGAGGAACAGAAGGTAAGCTGGAGGGATGGACCTGCATGGGGATACTCTGGGCTGAGCCCACCACGCCCTCACAGGGTCCTGCAGAGATCAAAGTGTGGCAGACCCAGAGAGGGTCCTCAGAACCTTCTGCAGGTATGTCTGAGCTGGCTCCAGGCTTCCTCCCCAAGTCACCAGCCCGAGCTTCTGCCCACCTGTCCTGGGATCTCTGCAAGATGAGGGACAGCCTCCAGGAAGAAATCAGAAATCATCTTTTATGGGAGGTGACCCCATAGACTTCGCTTGTCCCCTGCACTCACAGAGACAGAACCAGTGGGTCCTCTCCCAGCCTCTAGGATGCCTCACCAGCTTTCTGGAGAGTCCATGACACTGCTGGCCACCACCTCCACATCCCAGCATGAGATCAGGACTTCGAGGCCTGGAATGGCATCTGTGACGGGGCACTACCCCCATGAAAGGACTGAAGAAGCCCCCACTGGTAGGATCTCATGGCCTTGTACCTGCACAGCTTGCCTGACCTCAACCCTACCTCTGTGAGGGCAACTACTGGGGCTCCCTTAGAACAGGGGCATGTGAGGGGTGCTTACAGATCAGGAAGGAGAACCTTACAGACTTAGAGGTGATCCCGAGTCCCTTACAAACCATGGGCATGTAGGGGTCCCTAACAGACCAGGGCAGCCCTAAGGGTCAGCTTACACAGGGAGCAGCTCCTAGGGTTTGGTTATTGGTGGGAACAGGTCAGGCTCCCGGAGTGAGAAAGGTCTCTATATGCAGTGGGTGCCCACAGGCCTGAGAGTGTGCCCAGGGCCCTTTCTGGCCCAGTGCAGTCTAGGGCAGGAGGACTGCAAGGTGCTGGGCTGTGTGAAGCTGGAGCAGCTGTGTGATGGGCAGGAGGACTGTCTAGATGGCTCTGACACTGTGGTGAGCAAGACAGGCGTCTACTGTTGCTGGGACTCTGGAGAGTCTTGGGCTCGGAGGGTCCCTGGACACCATTTCTGGCCTTATATGGATGGTCTGAAGAGACCTCAGGTGTCACGAAGTAAGAAGAAAGAGTTGTTAAAACAACGAGAGAGAGAGAGAGAGTCAGTCTGTGTGTGTGTGTGTGTG
>NW_006399805.1:17048346-17054292 GCF_000299155.1 Elephantulus edwardii
TGTCTGTGTGTGTGTGTCTGTCTGTGTGTGTGTGCGCGCGCACGTGTAATGAAGAGTGAAAAGGTAGACTGCTGGCTGCCCATCTCTGCTTATTTCTCCGATAATCCACTTACTCCCCTTGTTATTTCTTCATTCATTTGACCATTAATCTGTTTGTCCATTACCAGCCTACTCTTGCTAGGCTGTCCATCTGCTACTCATTCCTTTGAAAATCAATCTGTTCATCCCTTCATTAATAATATATCCATCATCAACTCACTTGTCTATATATCCATCCCTTAATTAATCCAGCTATCCATTCAGCTTTCTTTTAAAGTGTCCATCCATCAATCAACTGTTCATCCATTTATCTGTTTGACTCTTAACCCATCCATCCATCCATTCATCCACCCACCCACCCATATACCCACTACCCACCTTCCCACCCTACCATAGACCCAGTCACATTCCCAGTTATTCATCCACTCACTCACCACTCATCCATCCATCCATCCACCCATCCACCCACCAACCCACACACCCAACTGTCCATCCATCCATCTATCCATTCACCCCCAACCCCCGTTTATCCATATGCGCGCGCGCGCACACACACACACACACACACACACACACACGCACACACTCTCAGAGTCAAACATTGTGCTCAGGTTTCATGGTACAGTCTTTTATCAGAAGAAATCTGAGGAGGAGCCAGGGCATCAAGGGGGACAACTGCTGTTAGAGCCACACTAGAATCTCTGAAGCTCCAAGAGCCTTTGGCTTGCAGAGAAAATGGACGAGAAGGTGTCTGAGCTTAGAGAACCATGCTCTCTGCCCTAAACAGGGGAAGCAGGTGACAGCAGGCATTGGAGATGATAGGATGATAGGACTAGTCTGCTCTCTGTCCCTCTGATCTGGGAGGAAGGAGTCCACCCTGTTTCCAGGCCAGGAATAAATGTCTCCTTGGTGCTCTGAGCAGCCAGTGCTGTGCCCTTTCTGGTGCCCATAACGGCCCTGCCGGGACGGCCAGCCAGCTGCTCCCCACAGCAGCTGCGCTGCGCCAGTGGAGAATGCCTGTCTTCCCTGAGGCGCTGTGACCTGCAGCCCGACTGCCTGGACGGCTCTGATGAACACGACTGTGGTATGCTGTGACCCCAGGCCTGCCCACCACTGACTGCTCCCCCCGGCCCCTGACCCCTCACCTGTGCATTCCTACTCTGCAGTGGACTGTGTGCTGGCTCCCTGGTCTGCCTGGAGTCACTGCAGCCGCAGCTGTGGGCCTGGTGTCACGGTCCAGCTCCGGCAGACACTTCGGCACCCCCTGCCTGGGGGCAGCTGTGTGCTTGACCGTATCCGGAGTCAGTCCTGCTTCCTTCAGGCTTGTCCAGGTATGCTGGCCTTAGCCTGCTCCAGGGATGGTCCCTTTCTTCCCTGGGGGACCCATGGACTTAAGGGTAGTCTTTCCTGATGTATAGGGCAGTGAAGGTCAGTGAAGGCATCAGGACCCTAGGCTGTGCCTCTTCTCAAGTGCCATGGAATGATCATAATTGCCCAGAAAGTTTTTGGAAGATCTAAGGAGGGGGCAGTGAGGGTCAACTGCTGCTGGGGTGCACTCACCACTGTGGGCTGAGGGCTTTCCCCACCCAACCTGTGCATGGCCAAGGGGTCCTCCACAGCCCACATCTCACCTCCCAGCCTGGCCAGGTACCCCGTTTCCACTTTCTGCCACCCAGGGCACCCCACCTAGGGACACAGAGGTGCCTGATCTTCCCTGGTACATAATAGTTGAGTAGGTTCACTGGGATAGAGAGATGCTTCCATCCTCTGAGAACTGTTCTGCTGGTGCCTCCCAGATGGGGCACTGCCCTGGTCCTCCTGAGCACCTACCTTGTCTTGTTAGAGAAGCCTGCCTCCTGGTCTCTACCTGGAGCCCACCTGACCCTCTGCTCTCTCCTGTCCACACAGTACCTGGGGCATGGACTGTGTGGGAGGCCTGGGGACCTTGCAGTGTTTCTTGTGGGGGTGGCCACCAGACTCGGAGGAGGAGCTGTGGGGACCCACCACCCAAGAACAACGGTGCCCCCTGCCCAGGGGCCTCCCAGGAAACAACACTCTGCAGCTTGCAGCCATGTGGAGATGGCACCGGTGAGAGGCTGGGGGTCAAGAAGGGGATGTCTGAGAAGGAAAGTTGTGGTGAGGTGGACAGTGGAGCAGGCCTCAAAACTCAGGGATGCCCTTTGTCTAATGGTGTCTCCCAGACTGTGGGCCTGGCCTTGTGCATGTGAATGCTGAACTGTGCCAGAAGGGCCTCATTCCCCCGTGCCCAGCCTCCTGCCTGGACCCTGAGGCCAACAAAAGCTGTAGTGGACACTGTCTTGAAGGTGAGGCTGACCCTGCAAGAGGGTGCCACCAATGGGGTTCCAGGGGGAACTGGGGACTGATGCACATCTTCTCGTCCCTGCATCCCCAGGATGCCGCTGCCCGCCTGGGCTGCTCCTATATGAGGCCACCTGCCTGCTCCCCTCCCAGTGCCCCTGCATGGTGGATGAGGAGCTGAAGCTGCCAGGAAGGCCTTTTCTGCTGGACAACTGCAGCCTGTGGTAAGGGAGCAGCCTCCACACCAAAAGCACCTGTGTCTGAGAGCACCCTCACCCCTCCTGTGCTGTTCCTGCTTCTGCACTCCTGTGCCCTGGCACTGCACCCCATGTACCAAGAGCGCCAACACTGTTCCTGTCTCATTCTCGCCCTTGCACCCCTGTACCCTGGACTTTACCCCTGTACACTGCACCCCATGCACCTCCTATCCCATTTCTGCCCTTGCATTGCTGTGCCCTGTCCTGTACCCCTGTACCCCATGTACTACAAACACCCACAGCCCCTCTGTCCCCTTTCCTGTGCCATGCATCCCGTGTACTCTAATCCTGGAGAGTCTGGGAGACCGGTGAATTCTGGATGGACGTTGTAACTTGGTCTCCACTCCACAGCCTAACCTTTTCTTCCTTCATTCTCTGCAGCATCTGTGAGGAGGGGGCTTTGCGGTGTGAATCCAGGGACTGTCCTGTGCCCTGCAGCTGGTCAGCCTGGTCCACCTGGGGCCCCTGTGACCACTCTTGTGGCTCTGGAGTGAGGGCTAGGTTTAGGTATGTGCGTGGGCAGATTCAGGTGTGTGTGAGAACAGGTTCAGGGGTGTGTATGTATGTGACAGGTTCAGTGGTGTGTGTGCATATGTGTTATAAGTTGAGCTTTGTGTGTGGTTCAGGAGTGTGTATTATGGCACAGGTTTATGTGGGAATAGATTCAGAGGGTGGGTGTGTGTGTATGTGTGTGTGTGTGTAAGTGTGTGACAGGTTCAAGTGTGTGAGAGAGTGACAGATTTGTGGGTGTGTGTGTATATACAGATCTAGGTATGTTTGTGTGACAGATTCAGGAGTGTGTGTATGTGACCAGGGGTGTGTGGTGGGGGCAGGTTCTGGTGTGTGTTTGTTTCTGTGTGTACAGGTTGAGGTACGTAAGGTGTGTAGGTATGTATGTGTGTGACGAATTCATGTGTCAGGTGTGTAGGGGGTGTGTGTGTGACAAGTTCAGTTGTGTGTTGTGGGGAACATGTTCAGGCATGTGCGTATGTGACAAGTTCAGGGGTGTGCATGTGTGGCAGTTTCAGGGGTTTGTGGTGCAGACAAGAAATGGTGTGTATTTGGGGGAACAGGTTCAGGTGTTTGCGTGTGTGATAGGTCGAGTGAACCTGGGGGTTGGGCAGTTATAGGATGGTGGTCCTCTCCCTACGGGATAGTAGGGCAGGGATCCAGTCAGATGGAATCTGGAATAAGAAGGGGCAAGAGTCAGAGCCCCACTGCCCATGCTTATCTCTCAGGTCTCCCTCTAACCCTCCTGCTGCCAATGGGGGGACCCCATGTGATGGGGACACACAGGAACTTCAAGCCTGCTACACGGAGTGTGGGTCAGGTAATGCTCAGAGCCAGATGGTGTAGGTGAGGTGACATCAGTGAACCATTCCTGTCCTTTCCATCTTCTCTCACTTCAGACTGGGGAGCCCTGTGGGACTGGAACCCAAGGATCATCCTGGTATAGGGAGAAGGGAGTGGACGTGGTTAGGGTGGCCTCTGCAGTCTGGAGACACAGGCCTAGGACTGGCCTTAGCAGATGAGGGACTTCTCCCACCAAAAGGCAGGATCTAGGTCCAGGCTGTCAGCCAGCTGGAAGCAGGGGTCACCGGACTGGACAGGGAGACTTGGAGAGGAATTGAAGCAATGTTCTGCCTCGTGACTGAGGAATGAGTCTGGGAGAGGCTGGGTATGAGGATGAGCATTGGGTATGCCTTAGTGGACAGGTCAGTGAGGGCCCTAACTGACCAGTCCAGAGCAAGGGTGCTAGGACAGCCAGAATGCTCCAGTGAGAGGTCTGTCACTTCCCTCTCATCAGAGGTGCAGGGCTGGACACCCTGGACACCATGGTCCCCCTGCAGCAAGACCTGCCTTCTGCCTGGGGAACAGCCAGACTGGCGAAGACGTTCTCGGCTCTGCCTGGGCCCCGGACAAGCATTCTGCCTCGGAGAGGATGCCCAGGAGGAACCCTGCAGGCCCCAGGGGTGTCCAGGTGTGCCTCTGTCAGCTGGGCACCCTGCCTGCAGGTGGAGGTGGAGGGCAAGTGTGATCTGTACGGCAGTTCAGTTATTCTTGGGGAAACACCAGGGCAGGCCTAGCTAATGCCCTCAAGCTTCCCTCCCCACATCCCTACACCCCCACTCCCGACACCCAGGCCTGGTTAATGAATGGACAGTCCTGGGGGTATGAGGAGCAGGTCGGGCCCCAGCTGTCTCCTGCCTCATTCCTGACAGTGCCAAGTGCCTGGGGTCCATGGGCTCCCTGGTCCACTTGCTTAGTCCCCTGTGATGGAGGCATCCGGACACGTGGGCGCAGCTGCTTTGGCACAACTCCCAGGGCCTCCGAGTGCCAAGGACCCCACAGCCAAACCCAGGACTGCAACACGCAGCCCTGCTCAGGTATCTGTCCTCTGTCCATGGCCAGCTCATTGTGCCCCCACGCCCATACTTCCCATGGTGCTGGAACCCCCGCCCTGAAGCCCGCTCCTCTCCTGCATGCATAGCCTCCTCGAAGCCCCTGAAAGCCTCCCTCATCAAGGCCGCTTTGTCTCTCTCACCCAGCCCACTGTCCCTGGGACATGGTGTTCCGCTCTGAGGAGCAGTGCCTCCTGGAGGGTGGACCATGTTCTCGGCTGTGCACGGCATGGAGCCCAGGGGTGGAGTGCACTGGCTTCTGCACCCCAGGCTGCGCCTGCCCACCTGGCCGTTTCCTGCATGCTGCGCGCTGTCTGCTGCGCCACCAGTGTCCCTGCCAGTGGCATGGGCAGCTCTATCAGCCCGGAGCAATGACTCGCCCAGACTCCTGCAACAACTGGTGGGACTGGGGGGACGCTCCAGGGGCGAGGGGCATGCAGCGGGTAGGTGGGAGGGGTTGGACACCCAACCCAGTACACAGTGCATGCAGAGGGCTTTCTCCTCTGATGAATGGAGACATGGAGTCTCTTTAGATGGGCCTAGGAATCCAAACCCCAAAGCCATCTGCCTCAGAGCCACCCTGGAGGGCAGAGGACAGCCTGTGGACTTTCAAGGCTGCCCCATCCCCCTCCTGTGGAGCTGCTGATGGGGCGAGGAGGGCTTAACCACTGCACTACCAAGACACCCCAGAAACTGACACAAGCAACTCATCTCTCCTCTGGCAGCTCTTTCCCCACCCCTCTCCCAACGTGACGCCCACCCACAGGGAAACCTGAGGAGCTGGGGTGGTGATGGTACCAGGCCTGGCCAGCAAAGGCAGCAAGCCCACTTGCCTCCACTTTTCACCTCCCTCCCTCTTCCCCTTCTCCTCCTTTAGTGTCTTCTCCCTTCCTCCTTTCACTTCTCTCCCTTCCCCCTACTCCTTCCTT
>NW_006399805.1:17054449-17086707 GCF_000299155.1 Elephantulus edwardii
CTTCCCTCTCCCTCCCCCTCCTTCTTCCTCTCTTCCCTTTCCTCTTCTCTCCCCCTTTCCCCTCCCTCCCCTTTATTTTCCCTCCCCCCTTTTTCCTCTCTCCCCTCTTCTCCTCTCTTCCCCCTTCCTCTTCCCTCCCCCCTTTCCTGGTCCCTCTCTGACTTTCTTTTTTAGACAGTGGTACCCATGCATTTGACAGGCTCAGAAGTGTTAATAGAGGGAACTGGGAACAATGCTTTGTAGTGTTTACTCTGCCTACACCTCTCCTAGGAGGCCCTCAACAATATGCCCAAATCAGGTCCGATAACCCCAAATACAGCAAAATCAGCTAAGGGATGGTATCTGGAGAAGGACCAATGGAACTGTCATGTCATCATGCAGTTCCCTCAGCTTCTGGCACTGAGAAGGCTGGGTCCCCAGGAGCAGATTGTCTGTGCCAAGCTTGCCAGGGCTCATAGGGATTCTCTCCACAGCACCTGTGTCTCTGGGGAGATGAAATGCACCTCTCAGCCCTGCCCAGGTACCTGCTGGGGCTGGGAACTAGTGGAGGTCCTCAGGACATCCTTGTGAGAGAAAATCCTGGCCTGTGTTGGGTGTGCCTGTGGGAGTGGGTCCCAGCAGGCTTTGAGTTAGAGTCTGGGGGATGGACAACCTGGCCAGATAACACACATGCCTTCTGGCCTTGGCAGTAACTTGCAGCTGGAGTCCCTGGACCTTCTGGACTGCTTGCAGCCGAAGCTGTGACGTGGGCATTCGGTGGCGCTTCAGGGCAGACACTGCTCCTCCAGCTGCCTTTGGAGGGGCTGAATGCCATGGCCCCAGCATGGAGACTGAGTTCTGCAGCCTGCAGCCCTGTTGGGGTGAGAGCTGCCCATGTCCTGAGTTTGTCTTAAAGACCTTCCAAAGAGAAGCAAGGACAGTCCAGCCCTCCTCCCCAAGCACCCCCATCCCTGAAACTCCTTGAGACTTGGTCCCACAAGAGCCTTGAGGGATCATCCCTAGAGCCCCTCCCCAGCATCCAGCACAGAAGGCTGGGCAGCCCTGCTTGGGTGTGAAGTCTCTGGAGGGGGTAGTATGAGGTTCCTGGCAGGTGTGAGGTGTACCTGGGTGTGTGAGGTACTGGGTGTTAAGAACCTGGAGGTGGTGATGTGAGGTACCTGGTGGGTGTGAAGTATGTAGGTCAATGTACATGGGTATGAGAAACCTGAGGGTGGGAAGTACCTGGGTGGGTATGAGATACCTGGTGGTATGAGGTATGTGGGTGGGTGTAAAGTGCCTGGAGGGGGTGGTGTGAGGTACCTGGTGGGTGTGAAGTATCTAGTGGGTGTCAAGAACCTGGTGGGTGTGACATATGTGGGTTAATGTGAGGTAAATGAGTGGTATGAGTACCTGAGGGTGGGAGGTACCTGGGTGAGGGTGTGAAATACATGGGTGAGTGTGAAGTACCTGGAGAGTGAGATATCTGGGGGTGTGAGGTACCTGAGAGTGTGAACTCTGAGGGCAGAAGGGATGAGGCTCCTGGCCTGCAGTGACCTGAGCCCATTTTCAGGCCCAGGCCAGGAGTGGGGTCCTTGGTCACCATGCTCTGTGCCATGTGGTGGTGGCTACAGGAATCGCACTCAGGGCAGTGGCCCCCACAGCCCTCTGGACTTCTCTACCTGTGGCCTGCAGCCCTGTTCAGGTGAGGCTGTCTTAACAACCTCTGCTATCAGCACCCCTGCCCTTCCCAGGGCCCTCATCACCCCTCGGCACTCTTCTTCCCCTAGCTCTCTCCAGAGTGGAGAGAGGGCTCCTAGACTGATCATTTCTGATCTCCAGGACCAGTGCCTGGAGTGTGTTATGGAGATCAGCAGTGGATGGACTGTGCCCCAGGCCCTGCCTCCTGTGCAGAGTTGGGTGCCCCTAAAGCGGCTAACAGGCTTTGTCAACCTGGCTGCTACTGCCCACCTGGGACACTCCTGCTGGTGAGTGTTCTCAAACTAGCTACCTCGGAACTCCTGGAGTCCTGGCCAGGGCTTAGAGCTAGAGGCAGAGTTGAGGAAGGTAGTTGTAAAGGGCTGCCTGCTCGAGCCGTGCATGTGAGTGGTGCTCTGTGCACTGCATTGGGGGAGCTTCCCAGTGGGGACACAGGCTGCTCTGTGAGAAAGCCAGTTCAAACACTGAGAGAAGCATGCCCCCCACATTGGTAAGGGCAGGAGGGGGTGGTGGGAATGCCTGCGTAGGCTGCCTCAAGGGCTGGTGCCCTTTGCTGGCAGTGCTGGGCCACCTCATTGCTGGTGTGGGAGTAGCAGGGACACTCACTTGTGCAGGGCACATGGCCTCTGTTTTTATGTTCATATAAAGCGTGACTGTGCACAATATAATATTGTAGTACATGTAGTAATGTTGTGTTGTGTACCTTCGAGTTCAGAATCGACCCATAGCTAACCCTCCAATGGGTTTTCACAGGCAGTTAATTGCTTGGGAGATTTCCCATCCTTCTCCCATGTAACACCGAAACGATGTGTAACATTGGCCATAGCTGACCTCCGATGTTTGTCTGGTGTGCAGCACTTTTGTGGAAGGCTGGGAGGACAGGCCTGGGAGGAGGGGATACAGGCCACACTGGCTACAGTGATGGGGTCTCTTGCTGTAGAACAATGTGTGCGTGCCCACTCATGACTGCCCCTGTGTGCACGAGGGGCGCCTGCATGCCCCAGGGAGTACCGTGCTCCGACGCTGTGAGAACTGGTGAGATACTCCTGAAGCTTGGCTTACCAACCCCAGCATTGCTGATCGGTTACCACTTGCTGAGCACAAGGCACTGAGTCTTCCTGCCCCTCCTGAACCACCACCTGGGGCACTGCATCCACCTGTCCTGGACACTGCCCATCACTCTCCCCTCCTCAACCACCTGGTTCATCTTCCAGCACCTGCCTCTCAGGACTGGTCACCAGCTGTAAATCGCGGCCCTGTGCAGAAGGTGAGGAGCAGGGCTCACCAGGACTGCAGCCCTCTCCTCTCCTTCCATAGGAGTCAGGAGGAAGCCTAGGAGGGCAGAGGGGGTGTGGAGTGCTGTTTGTTTTTCCATATTTCCATCTGTCCATTGGCCTGTCATGCTGCCTCTTGCATGCGCACAGCCCTGCCCTCATGGTCACCCTGGACCCCCTGGAGCGAGTGCTCGGCTTCCTGTGGCCCGGCTTGGCGCCACCGCCACCGCTTCTGCCCTGGAGTCCCCAGCGCCTTGCAGTCCCTGGTTCCAAGGCCATCCACGTCACCCTGCAGGGGTCCAGAGGCCGAAGAGAAGCCCTGTGACCAGCCAGACTGCGACAGTGAGTGAGCACCTGGCTACAAGCCTGCCTCTCTTGCTGACAGCAAACCCCTTGGAACTCCTATGTCCCACCCACCCTTGTTTCTCGCCAACCTTCCTGCACCCCCTACACAGTCTCCATGCCCATCTCTGCACCCTCCAGCAGTTTTTTCACTTCCGTCCCTGCAGCCCCTCAGCAGTCCTGCCCCATCTCTGTACCCCCAGCAGTTTATAAACTCATCCTGCACCCCCCTAGCAGTCCCTGCCCCTGTCCCTGCACCCGCCAGCAGTCCTCACCTCTGCACCTCCCAACAGTCCCTGCACACCCCCAGCAACAATCACTGTGCCTTCTGTGTTTTCAGGAGCTGGGGGCTGGGGTCCCTGGGGTCCCTGGTCTCACTGTAGCCGGAGCTGTGGTGTAGGCTTGCGGGTTCGAACCCGTGCATGCGACAACCCCCTGCCGCAGGGTCTGGGGGACTACTGCGAAGGTCCTGGGGCCCAGGCAGAGGCCTGCCAGGACCAGCTTTGTGAAGGTACCCGTGGCTGGGAGAGGGTGTGGGGGGAAGACAGGAAGGAGTCATGCCCACAGCCAATCTGTTTCTCCAGTGGCTGACTGCACTGCTGTCCAAGGGACCGAGTACAGCCTCTGTGGCCCGCCTTGCCCTCGCTCCTGTGACGACTTGGTGGTGAGTCTCTGGCCATCCCTATTCCTGCTCTCAGGCTCTGGAAGGTCATTCTGCAAGGCCTGCTGGTGGACTGGGGCAGATGGCCTTCTCCTGCCCACCAGTGGGGTCTGTTAGCCCACATCTGGTCTGTTCCTTTTGCCAGAGGGACATATATACCTGTGGGTCCCTGACAGCAGGAATCACTAGGCAGCCTCATATTCTCTTAGTGGAATGTTTGCAGAGGAAGGGACATGGACTCATCATGCCATCTTAAATACCATGAGCATTTAGGTGTGTGACATTTGCCTCTTTATAGTTTTGCTTATTTGTGGTGTGCCTCTGTGCCTGTGTACGAGCAGGTGTGCATGGACGTGTGCACACATATGTGTGTCTTTGGATGTATGTGCATGTGTGCATCCATACGTGTGTGCACATATATACATGTGTGTGCATGTATGCCTCTGTGTGCAAGTATTCACGGGTGTGCTGTGGGTGCATCTGTATATGCACATGAGTGCAGGTATATATGGGTGTGTGCAAGTGGATCTATCTGCACATACATGCATATGTGTATGTACTCTGCCTGTGTGTCTGTGCATGTATGTCTGTACATATATACATATGTGTATGTACTCAGTATTTATATCTGCACATATATGCATATGTGTATGTACTCTGCCTGTATGTCTGCACATATATGCGTATGTGTATGCACTCTGCATGTGTGTCTGTACATATACGATATGCATGTGAGTGCATGTGAGCACACGTGTGTGCGTGCCTAGCATGGGCATATATGGGGCTTAGTGTGTGTATACATATTGTGTGTTTGTGGTGTGTGCATCTAGGCTAAGTGGGCAGGCATGTGTGGATGTAGTCACATGGGTGTTTGTGCACATATATGTGTGTATGTGTGCGTGCACAGGCATGTGACTCTGTGCCCTTGTGTGGTGTGAGTGAGTGTACTCTGTGTATGCATACTTATATCCGTGTGTGTGCTTCCACACATGCATTTGTGAGTGTGCATGGGTGTATAGCGTAAGCATATATGGGCATGGTATATGCACACATATGCACATGAATATGCAGGTGGACGTCACTCAGACTTTTACCAGGCACCTCCTTGGGCTTCATGAATATGTTGGCAGCAACCTGACTGGGTCCCTCCTAGTGGAAACTCATAAGTAGAACACAATGGAGTTGTACAAATAGAAAATTTCAGCATGATAGGAGACATGTATGGCACATTGCAAATCTGTGATTGAGAGGAGAGGGTGTCTTGGAGCACTGTGAAAGCTCCAGGCAGTACTGAGAGCGGTGAAAGAGCAGGCGTGTGTTTGGACACCACTCAGGCCTCAGGGGTGCACACTGCCCTGGGGTGGTGTGAGGTGCATGGGGTGTGAGTGTGAAGTTTACCTTTTTATAGTTATATTCACATACACATGCCCCTTTCCAAGCCAGCTGCCTCCAGGGTGTGAGGGGTGCTCTACCCTGCCTGTGTACACATAGGAGTTGAGGCTTACCAGTTATCCCCAGGTGTGTGCTCACCGCTGCTCCTCCCAGGGACTTGGCACAGCAGACGCATGCCACAGGGATGTGCACTTCTGTCTGCCTTTCTGTGAGTTCTGTGACTTTGCAGGTCCCACCTGTGACGAGTTTTCTGCTGACCAGAACCCATTCCTGTCTTCCAGCTGTGCATATGGCATTGTCAGCCAGGCTGTTACTGCCCACCAGGCCAAGTGCTGAGCTCTGATGGGGTCACCTGTGTGCAGCCTGGCCACTGCAGCTGCCTGAACATGCTCACCGGGGAGCGGCACCACGCCCAAGCACGGCTGGCCCAAGCTGATGGCTGCAACTACTGGTGAGCCTGGAGTGAGTGTGGGCCTCAGGTTTCCTTGGCCTCCTCCTGGTCCTGGGGAGAGCAAGAGATTCTGGACCTTGACTAGGGTAGACCTAGGGTGCCAGGGACCTCAGGACTGGCCTCTGAGCAGGAGAGGATGAGCAAGGGAGCAAGTCCAGCCCACACAGGGAACTCTGGACAGAGCAGACTCTGGAGATAAAGAGGGTCAAGGAGAAGGGAATGTGGGAGGCAGGTGAGGGGTTCTGGAGTCACTCATCTACTGCCTGTTTCCTTGTGTCCGCACCCCTGCCAGCACCTGCCTAGAGGGGAAGTTCAACTGCACAGACCTGCCCTGCCCAGGTAGTGCCAGCCTGCAGGGGAGGGGGGAGTACAGAGGGACTGGCCTGTTACTGGAAGGGGTGCTAGCCTGTGGGGATGGGTGTGCCCACAAAGGGGTGGCTGTGCCCTAGAGCCGTCTGCTCCCCTAACAGTGTCTGGGGGCTGGTGCCCATGGTCAGAATGGACGCCTTGCTCACTGCCCTGCCGCGGCCAGAGGAGGACCCGCTCCCGGGCCTGTGCCTGCCCCTCCCCACAGCATGGGGGCACCCCATGCCCTGGGGATACAGGGGCCCACCAAGAACAGGAGTCTTGCCCCAGTGCTGAGCCCTGCCCAGGTGTGGTATCCCCCATCCCCAGACCCGAGTGCCTGCTTTGACCCCTGTATCCATCCCTCCTGGCCCTCCTGAGGTATATGACCCTCTTTCTGACAGAGGATGGAGCCTGGAGCCCGTGGGGATCCTGGTCTCCTTGTGACATGTGTGGGGGGCAGTCCCATAGGAGCAGGACATGCACCCAGCCCCCTCCACCCGAGGGAGGCAGGCCCTGTGCTGGTGCCCACAGGCAGAGCCGCCCCTGTCGGGACAATGCCTCACCATGTACAGGTGAGCTGGGGCCAAGAAGGGCTGCTCCCACTGTCCTTGCTCAGCCGCACAGAGTGGCCCAGTGGGAGGGCTTGTCACTGGCGCTGTGTGCCAGCACTCTCTGTACCCATCCTGCTGCAGACTGTGAGGGTGGCCAGAACCTTGTGCCTTGTGGGCGGTTCTGTCCCCGATCCTGCCAGGACCTGTCCCCAGGAAGTGAGTGCCAGCCAGGCTCCACCAGCTGCCAGCCTGGCTGTGGGTGTCCCTCAGGCCAGCTGGTCCAGGATGGACTTTGTGTGCCACCTTCCCTCTGCCGCTGCCAGTTCCAGCCTGGAGCCATGGGTCAGTTCTCTCCAGCCTTTGCCTTCCTGTCCCGCTTCCTGGGAGCCCAGAAGGATGATTCTCCAACCCTCTGGTCCAGTATAGAGAGAGCTGTATATGGAAGGGCGGGGGTCTGGGCGGTCTGACATTCCACCCTCTCCTTCCATTCAGGTATCCCTGAGAACCACAGCAGGTTGGCAGGGCCTGGGTTTAGCTCCTGGGAGAACTTGGATCCTGGAGAGGTGGTGATGGGGCCATGTGACACCTGGTGAGAACTGGAGCTGGAGGGGTGGCCAGGCACGTGGGGAAGGCTCTGCTGAACTCCACCCTGTCCCTAGCACCTGCGTGGCGGGCAGCCTCCTGTGCAAGGATGTGCCTGGCTGCCCTGGCCCTGGAGTGTGGACATCCTGGGGCCCCTGGGAGGGCTGCAGTATGTCCTGCGGTGGTGGGGAGCAGCTGCGTGCCCGGCACTGTGGCCGCCCACCTTGTCCAGGGCCTGCACGCCAGAGCCGCACTTGCCACACCCAGGTGTGCAAAGGTGAGCACCTTCTGTCAGGTGGGGTCCCTGGGAGGATGACATCTGCCCGGGGGGCCTGTGGGGTGGCACTGAACAGAGGCTAGGCCCTGGGTGCTGACTATGACTCAAGTGTGGAGTTGGGCACTGAGGTGATGCTGCTGTCCTCAGAGGCTGGGTGTCTGGCTGGGCGTCTGTACCGGGAGTGCAAGCCGGGTGAGGGCTGCCCCTTCTCTTGTGCCCACATCACACAGAAGGTAGGCTGCTACTCTGAGGGCTGCGAAGAGGGCTGTCACTGCCCCCTGGGCACTTTCCAGCACCGCCTGGCCTGTGTGCAGGTCAGATCACCCCACACCCAGCCTTCTGTTCCCCCAGCTCCCTGAGCTGTGCTCTGCCTTCTTTCACGGCCCCCTCACCTTTGCAGCTGTCTACACTTTACCCTTCACTCAGACCACTTCATGCAGAGGTCTATGTCCCTTGAGTATCACAGGACAAAGTACCACTCTCCAGATGCACATGTCTCCTCCTGGGCCCCTCCACCCCTCCTTGCCCTTGGCTCTGGTGCTCTGAGCTATGGGTCTTCACTGACCTCCCTCGCCTCCACACCGTTACAGGAAGCTCTACCTTGACTGTCCAGCAGGTAGGTTTTGCCTCTGTTCTTGACGCTGGCTGACTTCCACCCACATTCCCGCTCCTTTAACTGACCAGAGTTGATCTGAGCAGTCCGGCCTCCTTGTCTCAGAGGCACAGTATGTGTAGGCGGGGAGGTGATGCACCAATGAGAGGCTGGGCCAGAGGCAAACTGGGGATCTGACCCCTAAGGGCACATGCTCCTGTACCCATTCTTCTTCTTGTTGTGTACCATCCAGTCGAAACATACTGGTAACTGACCCTTGAGAGGCTTTCAGCGACAATAGATCACGTGGGAGGAGATTGCCCCCACTTCTGCAGCAGAGCAACGGGTGGATTTGAACTGTTTTAAGGGTGCATTTTTCCTGTCTGGTGCTAGGTGGCGTTCTTTCCCTTCCTAACTCTGGGTGCGCTGCCATCTCCATTTCTTGGTTTCTGATAGTAGTTCTTCTGCCCAACTCCTGTGGAGTGCTTCTTCCCTAGCACTAGGGGTGCTCACTCCTGGTCTCTAAGGGTATTTGGCTTCCCCGGAGCCCTGGTGAAGCAATGATTTAAGTGTCTGGCTGCTGGCTGAAAGGTCCGTGGTTCTAACCCACCAGCTGCTCTGTGGTTTCATGTAGCCATTCCTGTGACCTTTTTAGCCTCAAACACCTGTTGGGGTGGTTCTGACTGTCCCCTAGTCTCGCTACCAGCAGGACAGCAGCTCACCCTAGTGGGCTAGCTATGGTTTCCTTTCCTCATCTCTACAGCCCCTTTCCAAATGCTAGGGGACTCTCCTCGACTTTTCTGAGCCTGGGGTGCTCTCTCCTATCCCACACCTCACCAGGCTGTCCTTGTACAGTCCCTTGGACTCCAGACTGTCCTAGTGACTCCTGGTGTAGGAGGACTGGCCACCAACCGAGGCCAATCCACCAGGATGCAAACCCTGTGTCCAGACCAAGTTGGAACCATCAAGGAGAGCCCCAAGTTGCCTCTGAGTCCTCACTTTTCCTACTTTGGGGTGGCAAGCACGAGTTGGGGCCTGTCTGGGCTGATGGTACCATCCCCACAGGAGTGCCCCTGTGAGCTGACTGCATCGCTGCTTCAGGAACTGAGGGCCCTCAGCTCGGACCCTGGGGCTCAGCTACTCCTTTTGGGAGAGGAAGGTCAACCTTTGGGGCCCAGGGATGATCTGGGCTCAGGGCAGACCCTTCATGTGGGTTGCAACCACTGGTGAGGGAGCACAGGGGCTGGGTTGGGCAAGTGGAGAGGGACTAGAGGAGTCACAGCTGATGGGACAGCTAATGAGACACCAGAGCTGGGCTGCACAAGTGAAGTCAGGGCTTAAGGTACAACTAGTTAGGGGTTGCTGTGGCTTTGAGGACACTGATTAGTCTTTCTGCTCCTGACCTCTTCCCAGCTCTTGTGTAAATGGCACACTGACCTGCTCCCAGGATAACTGCCCCACGGCCAGCAGCTTTGGTGCCTGGAGTGCATGGGGCCCGTGCTCAGTCTCCTGTGGGGGGCTGGGGACCCGCAGCCGCAGCCGTCTTTGTGTGAGTCCCTCTCTTCAAGGCCAGGACTGCCTGGGACCACGGCAGGACCTTTCAACCTGCTCCAGCCCAGACTGTCCAGGTGAGAGGCATGTGGGGACTGGAGGGGCAGGTCTGCTAGCCATCAAAAAAACTAGACAAAGACCACCTGGCTCTCATCCTGATTCTGGCTTTGCTGTTGCTGCCTGGCCCTATCTTCCCCTAGCCTCTGGCTTTTTCTCTTGTCCTCACTCACTGACATCAAATTTGAGCCTACTTATAGCTGACCCTCAAGAAGGCTTTCAGAGACTGTAAGTAGCACAGGAGGAGATTCCCACTTTTCTCCTGAGGAGCAGCTG
Organism: Elephantulus edwardii; assembly: GCF_000299155.1. Lineage (NCBI taxonomy): Eukaryota > Metazoa > Chordata > Mammalia > Macroscelidea > Macroscelididae > Elephantulus > Elephantulus edwardii. The sequence goes on from NW_006399805.1 coordinate 17,064,499, forward strand.
GTGGAGTTGAACTGTCAGAGAGGTGCTACCTTCTGGTCAGCAGTGTAGTCACTGAAGGGCCACCATGGCTCCCTCGTAGTTCCCAAACACGTTTCCTCATAGGCAGCATCAGTGTTCCCTGGAAATCTGTTTTAAATGCAAATTCTTAGCAGGGATTTGAACCTAAACTTAAAGGCTTGCTGCTGCAGGACTAATGGAGGGAGGGCACTGGCCCGAAGGCACCCAAGTGTGACTGATTGCTGAGGCATGGCTTTTTCTTCTACACAGGTGTTGAAGTGAAGCCAACGACAGGTATCCCAGGTAGCACTGGACCACAGGCTCTGGGCTAGCTTCTTCTACCTTGGTCCCGCCTACCTGGGCCCTCTCGCTTCTACCCCATCCCCCACTCCCAACCCCACCTGTTGCATCCTCACTCCAGAGCTGCTCCTGGGGCAGTGGGAGCCCTGTGCTGATTCACCAGGAGGGCCCTCACTCCCACAGCCGCCTGGGGTCCGTGGTCCTCGTGGTCTTCCTGCTCCCGCAGTTGCACAGACCCCACCCGCCCTGCCTGGCGCCACCGTGCCCGCCTCTGCTGGGCCAACTGCACCAGAGCGGACGCTATGCAGGAGCGGCCATGCAACCTCCCCTCGTGCACAGGTGGAAAACAGGGGGAAACAGGCCAAGATCACACTCTGTGCCCCTATCAGTTCCAGACTGGATTCAGAGGAGGGGGCAGCGCACAAACAGGGCAGCAGGAGAGGCTGCAGCATCCCCGTTCCTTCCACAGGGCCACTCCTCTGCCCAGGTCCAGGCTGCATGGCTGGAAACTGCTCCTGGACGGCCTGGGGTCCCTGGGAACCGTGTTCTCGCAGCTGCGGAGTAGGCCAGCAGCGCCGCCTGCGGGCGTACTGGCCACCAGGGCCTGGTGGGCACTGGTGCCCGGACATTCTGTCCGCCTACCAGGAGCGCCGCTTCTGTAACCTGCGTGCTTGCCCAGGTGAGCCCGGTGGCCCTCTGCATCCGCCCACGGTCACCCGTGGATGGAGCAGCCAAGCCCCCGACTTCATAGCAGCGTCCCCATGTGGCAGGACCACGCACCAGACAGAGCCACGCCTTTGACCATGCTCGGACACCACGCCTTTGAGGGCAGGACCGCGCCCCCAGACAGCCACAACCCCCCAGACAGGACCACGGCCTCAGACAGTGCCACGCCTCCGAAGGCAAGACCACGTCCTCATATAACAGGCCACGCCCCAGGCAGTGCCACACCTCCACAGGCCGACCAGCTCCCATAATACTGGCCACGCCCCCGGGCAGTATCACGCCTCCGAAGGCAAGACCACGCCCTCATAATACTGACCACGCCCCAGGCAGTGTCACGCCCCGCAGGCAAGACCACGCCCTCACAACACTGCCCCGCCCCCATGCAATGCCACGCCTCCGCAGGCAAGACCACGCCCCCATGTTAAGAGCTGCTCCTAGAACAACGTCCGCATGAGGCAGAGCCACGTCTCAGCCCCCTTTACCTTCTCTGGCAGTGTCTGGAGGCTGGTCCCGTTGGAGCCCTTGGTCCTTGTGTGACCGAAGCTGCGGTGGGGGCCGATCTCTGAGAAGCCGAAGTTGCTCTAGTCCCCCACCCAAGAATGGGGGTGCCCCCTGTGTTGGGGAACAGCACCACACTCGGCCCTGCAACCCCATGCCCTGCGGTTTGTACCTCTGAGTGATTTGCACCGCTCCCCACCCCCTTGCAGATGCGTGACACCATAGATCTGGATGGGCACAGGTTTCCCTGGCCGATCACCAAGCTGAGACCTCCAGTCTGCATGGCTGTTTCTGGGCCCAGACAGTGGCCCCTACGCCTGCCCTGTGTCCTCTCTCTGCGTGCCCCGCCCCCAAAGTACCCCCCCTCCCCATATTCCATCCCAGGGTCTCTAGACCCTCCCTGGAACCGCTGGCCTGAGCACCCTCAGGAGGGAAGGGCATAGGACAGGGCCTTTGGGCCCTGGTTCAGCCACAGTGACATGTCTCCACCGGCTCAGAGGACGGCTGTCCGGCTGGAATGGAGGTGGTTGTCTGTGCCAACCGCTGCCCTCGTCAATGCTCGGACTTTCAGGAAGGGACTGTGTGCCAGGACCAGGAGGCCTGCCAACATGGCTGCCGCTGCCCTGAGGGTAAGCCTTGTGATGAGGGTTGGGAGGAGGGGTTTGGTTGGCACCAGCTCCTGAATTCTCCCTCCCATACACACAGGGTCTTTGGAGCAGGGAGGCCACTGTGTACCCATCAGTCACTGTGAGTGCACAGATGCCCAGGGCCAGGTCTGGGCCCCAGGCAGCAAACGCCAAGAGGCTTGTAGCACCTGCACATGCCAAGAAGGCCGACTCTCCTGCACCACCCAGCCTTGCCCCCCGCCTGCCCACTGTGCCTGGAGTGGGTGGTCAGCCTGGAGTACTTGCAGCCATTCCTGTGGGCCTGGAGGACAGCAGAGTCGCTTCCGGTGTGACTGGCAGGGCATCTACCCCATGTCCTCTCCCACACAGAGTCCTGCTCCTCCGCTCTGAACCCCTGTCCCCAAGCTGGGCCCTTGCTGGGATAGGTAGAACCCTTGCCTCTCACTGCCTGGTCACCAGGTCCTCCACATCGGGATCCTGGGCACCTGAGTGCCGAGAGGAGCAATCCCAGAGCCAGCCTTGTGTGCAGTCCCCCTGCCCCCCACTGTGTGTACAGAACAGCCGTCTCCGCACCCTGGGAGACCACTGGCTGCAGGAGTCCTGTGAGCAGTGGTGAGGAGGGGTATGGCCTGGAGGGTGGAGCTGGGTCTTGGAGCCTACCCACACCTCTAAGCTGGGTCTTCTTCTCCAGCTCCTGCACCCCAGAAGGCGTGATGTGTGATGACACAGGATGTGCAGGTCAGAGCTGTTGCTCATGGACTCACCTATCCATGTCTAGACCCCTGGCCTCTGCTCCCTGGGGCCTTCTGACCACTGGCCTGTCCTCTCACAGCATCTGACGCCTGGACATCATGGTCCTCGTGGTCCAGCTGCCCAGTGTCCTGTGGAGGTAGCAGTCAAGTTCGCACTCGGGCATGCACATCCTCTGCCTCCATCCCAGGGGGACGGCCCTGTTCAGGTCCAGACTCTGAGGTCCAGTCCTGCGGACAGCAGCCCTGCCCAGGGTTGCCTGAGGTCTGCTCCTGGGGGCCATGGGGACTCTGCTCCCAAAGCTGTGGCCCTGGCCTGGCTTCCCGCTCTGGGGTCTGCCCATGTTTGTTGTCTGAGGCACACCCTACCTGCAATGGCACCTTCCTACACCTGGATACCCGTGCGTGCTACTACAGGCCTTGTCCAGGTGTGTGCTGGGTGATGCTCAGGTGTGCACATGGAGGGGGTGACCAGGTGTGTGCTCAAGAAGGGATCCTACCCAAGTGTGTGCTCGGGAGGGGAGGGGTCCCTGCCCAGATGTGTGCTCAGAAGGGGAGGGGCCCTGCCCAAGTCTGTGCTCTGGAGAGGGCTCCGATTCCCTGCCTTCCCAGCCTCAGACTACACCTGCCCATACTGTGAGACCCCCTCTCCTTTGAGTTGACACCCTGTGGGTGGGTGAAGCACCATCTCCCCCCTTGCATGGGGCAGAGACCCAGAGGTGGAGAAGGTAGGGGAGGGAAAGGAGAGACAGGGTGGGGGTGTCCTTGACCCAGGGGCTGACCCTGAGCCCGACTGCAGAGGCATGCATATGGAGCAGCTGGAGCAGTTGGACCAGGTGCTCATGCAGAGTTCCGGTGCAGCAGAGATACCGCCACCAGGAGCCAGCACCTGGGGCCCTAGAGGATGTGCCCTGCACACAGCTCAACAGCCACTTCCGTCCATGCCCCCTCAGCACCTGCTCTGGTGAGGGCCCTAAGCACAATGCCAGGCCCACCTGAATGGACCTCAGTTGACTGCCACTGCCACCTGCCCTCTGCCTTCTGTTTGCCCTGCCCTCTAACTTTTGTCTTCCGTATTCCCTTGTCTCTGCTCTTTGCACCTGCCCTCTGTCCTCTATCTTCCCTGTTCATCCTGCCCAATGTTTCCCTGTCCCTTGCCACCATGGTTGCTGCCCTTGCTGTCCTGACTTCAGTGTGAAGGTGTCCCCCTTGGCCTTCTGAATTCCTGGTAGCTCCTGTCTTTTTCCTGTGTAGGATCTTGGCTAAGGTTGAAGCCCTGACCTTTGCCCTGACTTCTCTAGGCTCAGCTCCTCCCCCAGGGCAGTGGGTGCAGCTTACCTCCTCTCTGAATATTGCCCCCTGCCTTGCCTTGCCCTCAGGTCCCCCAGTCTTCTCCTCATACCACTGATTGGTGGTTCAATGCTGGTGTTTCTAGAGGAGCTCAGCAGGGGCTGGGTGGGCTCTGCCTGAGGAAACTGGTTGTCCACCTCTTATTTATTCCTCCCTCCTCCCTAGAGGACAGCTGCACACCTCCCTTTGAGTTCAGGGCCTGTGGCTCACCCTGCACTGCCCTCTGTGCCACACGCCTGCAAGGCCAGCTCTGCCAGGACCTGCCTCCTTGCCAGTCTGGCTGCTACTGCCCTGAGGTGAGGGGTTGGCTCACCCTGCCCAGCAGCACATGCCTCCCTGCAGATGCTGGGACCCACCTCCATCCTCCCTCTGCAGGGTTTGCTGGAGCAGGCGGGGGCCTGTGTGCCCCTTGAGCAGTGTCGCTGTGTGCACATTCCGGGAGGGGCTCCAGGTCTGGCCCTGGCCCCTGGGGGCCGTCTGTGGCTTGGCTGTAAGGAGTGGTGAGTGAAGGGCAGTTGTGAGGCTGGGTGTCTGGGGCTCTGCCTGGCCCCAGTCCATCACTGCCCCATCCCACCCATGTCCCTCCCACAGTGAGTGCCAGCGTGGGGAGCTCCAATGTGTCGTTGAGGGCTGTCGAGGTAACTTTGGTCAGAGGGTGCCTGGGAACAGCATTGACTGGACTCTCCGTTTTGCCCGGATGGAGAGGGTCTCTGCACATACACAACACAATGGTCCTTCTAGGTCTTCTGCCACTGAGTGGCTGGTCTGAGTGGACGCCCTGTGGGCCCTGCCTGCCTCCCAGTGCCCTGGCCCCTGCCTCAAGAACTGCCCTTCAGGGGTACTGGGCCCAGGACCCCACTTTAGCCCCCCAGTTGGCTTCAGAGCAGCACCGGTACCGCCTCTGTCTGGATCCTGAGACAGGGCGACACTGGGCTGGCGATCCTCAGCTGTGCACTGCACCCCTCAGCCAGCAGCGTCTCTGCCCTGACCCTCAGGCCTGCTGGGGTAAGGGCCCAGGTTGTGTCTAATGACCACAAGTTGTTTGAATCCAGGGCTACCTGAGGGTGGTCTCAGGGAGGTGGGGATGGTGGTCCCTGGATGCTGACTTCCATTTTGTTTCTCTCAGACCCATGTCAGTGGAGTCCTTGGGGAGCCTGGAGCCCCTGTCAGCTGCCATGTGGTGGGGGTTTCCGTCTACGCTGGAGAGATGCAGGGAGCACCCCTGGAGAAGGCTGCCGGGGGCCTTGGGCTCAGACCGAGGGGTGCAACCTGGCTCCCTGTGCAGGTACCATTTCCGTCTTGAAGAGATGGCTTTTGGGTGCTGCACTGGCCTGTCTGCCAGGAGAACCCTACAGACCTTCCTTCCTCCCCAGGGGTAAGCTGTGCGACACATGGTGCCGAGTTCAGCCTGGGCTGTGCCAACCACTGCCCACGGGCCTGTGCTGACCTCTGGGACCAAGTACAGTGCCTGCAGGGGCCCTGTCGCCCAGGTGGGCTCCACCTCAGCCCTGGGGGTGGTCATGGGGCTCCTCCTGGGAAGGTCTTAGGGCCTAGACGAGGAAGGGGAAAAAACTAGTAGCATGAGGGTTGCTGAGATGTCAGGTCACTCTCAGCACCACCCAGCCCTACGTGCCTATGTGCATGTGGCCTACACAGGGACCCCCCCCCCCAGGGAGACATGATCTTTGGCTGAGTTCTTCCCATGGTGGATGATGCTGGAACCTGTGAGGGTGTCCCCTGAGCCCAGCCTCTCCATTCTTTCACTCCCAGGCTGCCGCTGCCCCACAGGACAGCTGCTCCAGGATGGACACTGTGTGCCCATCTCTTCTTGCCGCTGCAGCCTTCCTGGCCACAATGCCTCTCGGGAGCTGTCCCCAGCTGAGATCTGGCAGCTGGACTGCCAAAACTGGTACTGGATTGCTGGTGCTGAACAGGGCCCAGGGCCAAAGGGCTAAAAGAAACGAGAATGAAGCTGGGGCAAGGAAAGAGGACAGAAGGCATTGGTGGGCAGGGCACACCAGTGGAGGATGGGTCCACTCATGGGTGGGGCAGGTCCATTTGTGTGTAGGGACACATGGATGGGGGATGGGTCCACTTGTGGGCAGGAATAGAGACAGGTCTTAGGTTGTAGGTATGAGGAGCAGAATATGGACATCCTCACCACCTCGGAGCCCATCTTTGCCTCTACTTGGTTCTAGCACCTGTGTCAACGGGTCCCTGACCTGCCCACTCCAGGAGTGTCCTATTCTTGGCCCTTGGTCAGTCTGGAGCAACTGCTCCTCCCCCTGTGGTGGGGGGACCTCTGAGCGGCACCGGAGCTGCCAAGGGAGCACTTTGGGACTATCGTGCCTGGCCCAGGACACAGAGCAGCGACGAGACTGTAACCTTTGGCCCTGCCCTGGTGAGTGTCAGGGATAGGTGCTGCTCCTTCACCCCCACTCCAGCTGGCCCTATCAGAACTGTGAGCCCTGCTCTCTGACTGCCCTGCTAGGCCCTCCAAGGGCAAGTAGATAGACTGGTCAGGCAACCCTGGACAGATGTCAGGAGAACTTGGGTGATGGTCAGGGCTGCCTGAGAAGAAGGTGGAGACAGGGACCACACAGAGGGAGGTCAGGCCTGGAACTTAGTCTGACCTCTTGTGGGGTCTTCTTTATAGCATGCCCTCCAGGGGAAGTGTGGCAGGTGGTGGCCCCCGGGGGGCCTAGGCTCTGCGAACCCACTTGCCGGGAGGTGAATGGCACAGACACTCTGAGGAGCAGCTGCAGTATGGTGCGGGCGGGTTGTGTGTGTCAGCAAGGACATTTCCGCAGCCAGGAGGGGACCTGTGTCCTCCCACATGAGTGTGAGTGCTGGCACCACGGGCGCCCCCACCAGGTGAGACATCTCCTTACTGCACTCCTTGCCTAGATCTTCTTTCCCTCAGTTTGTATCACACCCTTGAAACCTGCCCCCAAATCCCTGGGACTGTGCAAGCAGCTGAGCCTGGCTACAACCCTGGACAGTCCCTCAGACCCAGTCATCCCCCTGGACAGTCCCTCAGGCCACGTCAGCATTGTGACAGTCCTTCAGGTCTAGTCATCATCCTGAACAGCTCCTCAGGTCATGTCATACTCCCGGACAGTCCCTCAGTCCATATCATCACCCTGGACAGTCCCTGAAATCCAGTCCTCACCTTGGACAGTCCCTCAGGCCATGTTATCACCCTGGGCAGGCTTCAAGTCCCCTAGGCCCAGTTATCATCTCCCCAGGTAGTCCTCAGGCCCAGGCTGTATTGCTTACCCTCGCACCACTGGTCCATCCCTTCGAGGCTCCTGCAGCCCTGGCCATGTCCCTGACAAGGCCCCTGGGTTGACTCCGGGAATATGATGCCGCTGTAGAACAGCAGATGCGTGCTGCATTGAAGCCTGTCCCTTGCCTCCCTAGCCTGCATCTGAGTGGCAGGAGGGTTGTGAGAGCTGCCGCTGCCTCTCAGGGAGGAATGTCTGCTCCCAGCACTGTCCCTTGCACACCTGTGGCCAGGTATCACCTTCACCTGTACTATCCTTCCCATGTGGCTCAAGTCCTTTCCTGGCTTCCCTGTGCTGGGGTGTGGGGCTCTCCTGAGAGGGGTGTCCTGTTCTTGCAGAATGAATTGAATACTCAAGAGCCAGGGACCTGCTGCCCCACCTGCCAGCAGCCGACACTGGGTATGGAAACCCTGAAACACCTCTACCTGTCCTCCCCCGCCCCCCCGATCTGGGCCCTGTTCCAGGTCCATGCCTGTCCAGGGAGTCTTTCAGCCTGGCTCACCTGGGATCAGGGATATGGAAATCCCTCATGTCCCCTGCCCACACCTGCCCTCCCTGACTCCCGCCTCACTCTCCTGCACTCTACTCCCCACAGAGGGGCTGGGGGCCTCCTGCCAGCACTTCACAGAGAAGCGCAACCTCACCAAGGGCCCCTGCCACCTGGACCAGGTGGAGGTGAGCTACTGCAGGGGGCACTGCCCATCCAGCACGGATGTCATCCCTGAGGTGAGCTGGTCTGTTCCTACCCCTGCCCCAGGATATCTGAATAAGCATGACACTGCAGAGTCAGCAGGACACCGGCAGAGCTAGCTAAGACTATGAGACTAGAGCCCCAAACCAGGAGAAGGTGGATGGAAGCTCATAAATGGACTGCCCAGACACATGCAGGACAGGCTGGTCTGCATTCCATCTTTCTCAACCTGTTCCAGGCATCTGCTAGCAAGCCTGGTCCCTCTAGTCAGCTTGTAAGCTCCTCAGAGTGGAGCTGTAGGGAGTGCGAGATCCTCTACCTGGTCACCTGCTCTGTCCCAGGAGCCCTACCTACAGAGTCGATGCGAGTGCTGTAGCTACCAGTTGGACCCTGACAGCCCTGTGCGTGTGCTGGGCTTGCACTGTCCAGGTGGCCGAGTGGAGCCAGTGGTGCTGCCTGCCATCCTCAGCTGCCACTGCAGTGCCTGCCCAGGTGAGGGAGTGAGTGAGGGAGTGGCAGCACAGACAAGGGGTGGTACTTGGCAGTCCCTCCTGGTAACTCTACCCACCCTTTGCTCCTGCTTGCCCTCCTGGGACCTTGTGGCCTCTGCTGCTATCCCTTCCCCCTCACTTGTCCACCAGGAGGTGATTTCTCAAAGCGCTGAAGGCACCTTCATGACAGTACCTGTGGGCATGGAGGTACTTGTTGACAGACCTGGGTGCCTCCATACCCTTCTGCAGGCTTTCTTGTCCTGGCACCAACATATCCAATAAAGTACTCTGCTAGCAAGGCCTTATGTGTGTCATCTCTTTCCTGGGACTCATAGGCAAAGAGTGAGGGTAGACTGAGCTCTGGCCTGGACCTGCTGAGGCCCAGAATCCTGGGATCCTTTGCGCATCCCGTGATCCTTTGATCAGTGATGACTGATCAACTGGGCAAGTCACTTCCAATCTCTGATGAGTTTCATCATGCATACTCCATTTTACTCCCGTCCCCAGAAGACCAAGCCCGTCATCCTGTAAGCACATTCAACCCCTACCCTACCTATGAAGTTCTGGTGTGTCCGGACCTCCTGGCTCTCCCACTGCCTTTGGGACAGACTGATTTGCAATCAGTAGTATTGATGCGTTTGAACTGTGGCGCTGGAGAAGAGTATTGAGTATACCATGGACTGTTAAGAGGACAAACAGGTTCCTTCTAGAGAGGATGAAACCATGTTGCTTCTTGGAGACAAGGATTCTGGAGATTTGTCTGATATACTTTGGACATGCTACAAGGAGGCCAATTCTTAGAGAGGGACATCATGTTTGGGAGCATGGAGGGACAGCACAAGAGAGGAAGACCCTTGATGAGATGGACTGATTCAGTGACTGGAGTAATGGGGGTAAGTGTATCAGAGACAGTGAGATTGGCACAGGACAGAGCAAGGTTTAGGGCTGTTGTACATAGGGTCTCTAGGAGTTGCTAGTGACTCGACGGCGCATAACAACAACAAGAAAACACTTATAACAGGTATGGAAAGGAAGGGAGAGAGTTGTGAAAATTAAGAAATAAAAAAATTGAGTAAAGGGAAAGGAAATAAATAAGAAGTTGGTTAAATGCTGTAATTCCTTGAGGGATCTGTTTGCTCTCTGATGTGTCCAAGTATTTGGAATAATATCTAGTATGTAATTGGCACTCAATAAATAACTGTTGACTTAAAAAAATAAACACTGTAATTAATTACATTAATCAATGGCAATTAATGCTATAAAACAAAATGTCAACACCCACCTGGACCACATGAAGAGGGAGAGGAACAGGGAGAGGGAGAGGGTCACTTGAGGCCATCCCTCCACTACCAAGTTGCTCACAGAGTCCAGCATAGAAGTTTGCACCAGTAGAGAGGGAAAAACCTTCGGAACATGTTTCAAGCCTCGGCCTCCCACATCAAAGTACCCAACCTGATGGGCATCCAGTCCCCATTGAGACTTTAAACTGAAGCTTCGTCTGACTCACAGAGGAACAGACCTACCACACTTGAGGAAAGATTCCATCCACCTGCCTCCCAGACACAACCAGAGGAGAAATTTGCTACCCAAACAGGGAGTGAAGGGACAACCAGCCAGCCAAGGAAATTTTTGTTGGAAAACTTAAGTGAGTGTAATGCTTAAATTCTGCAACTTTATCAATAGTGTCATAAAGATAAGGAATGGGCAGCTTTCTACACAGACAGAACAGAATCTGCTTCACATATATTAAGTAGAACCTCACATTATATCAAGGAAGTAAAAGTCAAGTTCAAAAAAGAAAACAATTGACAGCCAAAGAACCTGTACCTAGCAAAGCTGTCCATCAAATATGAAGGAGAAATTAGGTTATCTGCAGAAAAGCAGGAACTTAATGTATTTGTGAAAACAAGACTAACTCTTTAAGAAATATTTAAGGAGGTCCTTCACACAGAGACAGCAAAAGAAAATAGATGAATCAAAGTAACTAGCAACCACTGAAAAAGGAATACAGCAAAATGCCAATGGTAAAATCTGGTCTGTCAATGACCACACTTGTTGTGAATGGCTTAAATGCACTGGTTAAGAGAAAAAGAGTAGCAGAATGGATAAAACCTACAAAGCCCTACGTGTATTGCCTGCAAGAAATATATCTAAGAAATGAAAAGAAAGACTAAAAATCAAGGGGTGGAAAAAATATACCAAGAAAATGGCATCCATAACAAAGCAAGAGTAACAATACTAATTTCTGATAAAATAAACTTCAGAGTGAAAACCACCATAAGAGATAAGGAAGGACACTATTTAATGATTAAAGGTACAACAAGAGAACATATCTTTATAAACATCTGTGCACCCAATGATAGAGTTGCAAAATATGTAAAACATAGTTTAATAGACCTGAAGAAAGACACAGACAACACAATAATAGTAGTAGGAGACTTCAACACAATACTCTCACTGAAGGACAGGTCAAAGCAAAAGAATCTCAACAAAGGTACAGAATAACTATACTATACAAACAGTAAACTTGACCTCATGAACATATTCAGGGTACTTCACCCTACCAAAATTCAATTTACTTTCTTCTCAAGTATATCCGGTACATTCTCCAAAATCAACCATATACTAGGACACACAGCAAACATCGACAAAACATTCAAATAATATAAAGAATCTTCACAGACCATAAAACTAGAAATTAATAACAAGAGGATAAGGGATAAAAAGTACCCAGGTGGAAGCTAACTAACACCTTGTTTGAGCACTATTGAGTCATGGAAGAAATAAAAAAGTGTCCTCAAAATGAATGAAAATGAAAATAGAAAGTATCAAAACCTCTGGGAATAAGCAAGGCAGTACTCAAGGGCAGTTCATAGCAATAAACAAGTAAGTAAAGAAAGGACTAAAATGAACAACTTAAAATCTCCAGCAAATAGAACAACTACTTTCACAGCTTCCAGAAGAAAGGAAATCATAAGGGTAAGAGCAGAAATCAGTTAACATATAAAACAGAAAACTAATTTAAACCATCAACTAGACCAGAAACTGATTCTTCAAAAGGATCAATGCAATAGGCATTCATTAGCAAATTTAACAAAAGAAAATAAAGAAAACATACAAATAACTCAAATAAGAAGAGTGGTGATGTCACAATTGAACCAACTGATATTAAAATGATAAGTGTAAAAAGAGCGAAGACCACATGGGGAGCACCATTTCTGGCTTTTACTAGCTTCTCAGTGGTAAATTGTCCCCATCCAAAACATTAGTAACACAAAATCAATTTTCTTGAGGTCAGACATGTCCCTCTTGCTCCTATACCTCTTTCTACTCATCTCAACACCAATCTTACTGCTTTGGTGGGTCCAAAATCACAGACTACACAGAACCCTATTGAGGAAGTCAAAGATTATAAGTTAGATTAATAATAGAATACAATCAAGACAGCTCCTGAACTGTGTGCTCATGCACCTCAGCCTTGAGCCTTACAGCTCTAAGTGTTCCCAAGTTCTCGGTCTTGCCAATATTGGCTCCCCCTACTCCACGATTGTTCAACAAAATTTTCAGTCTTGCCAATATTGGCTTCCTCCCTCAATTGTCTAACAAAGTCCTCGGTCCTGGCTTCCTCCCTCAATTGTCTAACAAAGTCCTCGGTCCTTCAAATATCGGGTTTTCCTCCCAATGGTCAACAAAGTTCTCGGTAGTCCTGTCAATATTTGCTCTCCCATCCAAGGTTTCATTTCACACCACGTCTCCAGTTTGGCCATGGCTGCTGCTGTTTCAAAGCAAGTCCTACATTTCACCAGGTTGGGGGAGGTCTCTTTCCTCTTCTGGTGGGGGAAAAAACTCCACCTCTGCAACTAGGGCTGCTAAATTTATTGGCTAGACTAACCAGTCCTCTTGTATATTATTGAGACTGCCTAATCCCCTTGTGGAATGGTAGATAGCTAATCCCTTTGTGGCTATGCCAACACGTTCCATTCACATGGTCTCACTCCTTCACAAGCTTCAGTCATCCATGCTAGGAAAGGCATATTTAAAGACAAACTCCATAATAGTAAAAAAGATATCCTTTCATAAATTTGAAAAAGCAGAGGAAATGAACAAATTCCTAGAAATACACACCTTACCTAAATTGACACAGACAGAAGTGGAACACTTAAACAGACCCATCACAAAAGAAGAAATGAAACAAAAAAAATCCCTTCAAAAAAAGACCTGGCCCGGAACATTTTATGGGTGAGTTTCTCCAAACATTCAGAGATAAACTACCATCAATTCTACTTAAATTATTTTTAAAAATAGAAGAAGAAGGAACACGTTTAGCTCATTCTATGAAGACGCATAAGACTGATAGTAAAATCAGACAATCAACAAATGAAGAACTGCTTAAAATCACTGGCAATAAGAGAGATGCAAATCAAAACCACAATGAGATACCTCTCACCCCAGTAGCAGAGGCAACGTTTAACAGGATTTCAAGTAATAAATGTTGGAGAGCATGTGGAGAGTTAGAAACTCTCTTTTTAAATTTATTTTAGACAGGAACTCTTAAACATTGTTGATGGGATTGTAAAATGGTACAAACCACTCTGGAAACCAATTTGGTGTTTCCTCAAAAAACTGAACACAGAAATTCCACATGATCCAGATATTCCACTGCTTGGAATATACCCCAAGAAAATTAGGAATGAGACACAAATGGAGATTTATACATTAATGTTCATAGCAATGTTATTCGCCGTTGCATGAACATGGAAACAGCCTAAATGTTCAACCACAATTGAACGGATTGAGAAATTGTGGTATATTCACATGATGGAATACTACACAGAATGCAGGAGCAATACTTTCAAAAATTACTACATAACTTGGGAGGGACTGGAGTGCATTATGCTAAGTGAATGAACTCAGTCCCATGAGGACAAATACTGCATAAAACCATTATTGTAGAAATAGAAAGATAACTAGTAAAACGAGTATGAGGATCCAAGGAGAAGGGGAAGGTAGGAGCAAAAGGATGAGGATGGGCAGGAGGGTAATAACATGTTTGCATAATTTGATGAGTAGAGGGAGGAGTGAGTAAAGGAAACAGGTAAAATCCAGGGTGAAAAACAATGTATATGAACTTTGTAAGCAAACCAATATAAAATAAAAATTTATTGAAAAAAACCAACCATGCAATCACCAAGCAAGAAAGCTATAGACCTACATCACTACTGAACATAGATACAAAACCCCTTGACAAAATCCAAGCCAATAGAATTCAACAGTATATGAAAAAAAAAATCATCATGACTAAATGGGATTCATCACAGATACACAAGGATGGTTCAACATAAGAAAGACAATTAGAAAAAAAAAGAAAGACAATTAGTTAATTAATCACATTAATAAAGCAAAGAAGAAAAACCAGATGATCCTATAATTTCATGCAGAAAAGGCCTTTGAGAAAATCCAACAACATTCTTGATTAAAACACTCAACAAAATAAGAGTAGAGAGAAATTTCCTCAACCTAGGTAAAACTATATATGCAAAACTAAAAGTCAAAATAATTCTCAATGGAGAGAGACTACAGGCATTCCCCTTGCTAACAGGGACCAGGCAAGGCTGCCCACTATCACTATTCATATTCAATATTGTATTGGAAGTTCCTGCTAGGACAGTAAGACAAGAGAAGGAAACAAGGCATTCAAATTGGCAAAGAGGTGGTGAAAATATCACTAAATGCAGGCAATATGGTAGTGTACACAGAAAACCCCAAAGACAACAAGAACTGTGAGATCTGGTAGAACAACTTAGTAAAGTGGCAGGATATAAGATCAATGAACACAACACAACTACTGGTTCCAAGTAGATGATGAAGGATAATATAGTCCCTATGTACATAGCTTTTTTTCCCTTGAAAATTCATCTTGAGTTATCTTTTATTTAGATAAAAGTAAAGAGGCAAGGGTCTACTGTCATTTGTATACAATTCCTGTTACCTTGAAAAATAAAAATGTTAACAGGGAAAAAAAAAGATCAATGAACAAAAATCAGTTGGATTTCTCTACAGCAACAAAGAAAGCATGGAAAAGGAAACTAGAAAAGAAGCACCATTTACAATAGCACCATTTACAAGATAAAATACATAGGAATAAACCTAACTACAGACACAAAAGACTTTCATAGTAGGGAAAATGAAAATTCACAACTACAAGAAGCAATAAGTACAAAACAACTATAAGATATCATCCCACCTCAGTTAGAATAGCAAAATTTAATAGAACAGCAAACAACAAATGCTGGTGAGGTTGTGGAGAAACTGGAACCCTTATTCACTGTTGATGGGAGTGTAAAATGGTGCAGCCATGATGGAAGGCAGTTTGGCGCTTTCTCGAAAAGTTGTAAATAGAAATACCATTTGGCCCAGCAATTCCACCACTTGGAATAGACACCAAAGAAACCCTACCCGCCACCCTAGCAGATATATGCACACCCATGTTTATTGTGGCTTTGTTCACAATAGGAAAGAGTTGGAAACAACCTAAGTGCCCATTAACAAATGAATGGATAGAGAAGCTGTGGTATAGTCAGAATGGAATACTATGCTGCATGGAAAAATAAGGAACTCATGAAATATTATTCAAAATGGATGACCCTGGAGGACATTATGCTGAGTGAAATATCTCTGTCACAAAAGAACAAATATTGCATAGTGCCTCTGTAGTAAAATGGGACTGCCATCGGGGTTACGGGGAAACTGAGAAAGATGGGATAAATTATGTTTACTGTATTGAAACAGATGAGAGAGAGAACTATTTAAAAGGGATATACGCTTAAGCATTATTGTCATGACAGGAGTCCAGAACAAAGGCTGCATAGTGGAGTGGACTGGAGGGAGGGATTGTACAACAATGAAAGATTTTTTTCTTTTACTTTCAAAGAGAAGAACAAACTGGAGGGGGAGGGGTGAGCAGGGAGGAGAGTCCAACAATGAATGAATGGAAATCCAAAATCTCTGTAAATTTTCATTAAATAATAAAATTTTTTAAAAAAGCAATAATTGACCTAATAAATGGAAAACAATTCCTCTTCATGAATAAGAAGATTCAACATTGTGAAAATGACAATCCTACCAAAAGCAATCTACGTGCTTAAGACACTCCAATGCAGGTATTAAACACATTTTTCAAGGAGACAGAAAAAGTGATTTTCAGTTTTATTTGGGAAGGAAAGATGCTGAATAAGCAATGGTCTTTTGAAAAAGAAAAATGAAGTGGAAGACATCATACTCCTTGATCTCAAAACTTACTACCCTGTGATAGTAACCAAAACAACTTGGTATTGTTACAACAGCACATAGACCAATAGGATAGATTCAAGAACTTAGGAAACAAAATATATTAAATGGGGAAATGACAATCTCTTCAACAAATGGTGCTGTCAAAACTGGCCATCTTCCTGCAGAAAACTGATGCAGGATCCGCATCTCATACGACTGTCCAATCTTTTTCTTGCAAATTGGCTAATGGGTTTGATTGCCAACCTTTTGGTTAACAACCATGTTTAACTATAGTGCCATCAAGGCTCCCTGTAGCCCTTAACAAATCAAGCCAAATCTCCACCTTGCAGTCAATTCGAACTCATGGTGGTGATCAGGTTTCTAAACCTGTAGATCTTAACAGGAGTTGTTGGGTTCCTTTGAGTCAAGTACGATTGATTCACAGCAACTCCATGAACAACTGATACAAACCCTGTCCTATCCTGTGCCAGCCTTACTATTTCTGACACACTCAAGCCCATTGCGGCAGTCATTGTGTCAACTCACCTGGTGGAAGGTCTTCCTCTCCTTCACCATCCTTCCACCTTCCCAAGCATGATACTCCCCTCCAAGTAATAACTTCTCCTAGAAACATGTCCAAAGTACGTGTAACAAAGCTTCATCATCTCTTAATCCCCCTCTCCCCCGCCCTTGGCACACCTCTGGTAGCCATTGACTTTTCATCACAATAGGCAGTAGAAACCATTAAAATAGATCATCTAAATATTTTTCTTAAACATATTTGTCTTTTCTTTATGTTGCAGTCAACTGGAATTGGAAGTTTCTAGAGACGATAGTAGTTCAAATAAAGGACTTGTCAGGAGCATTTCTTTATTATACAGCCCCAACCATAGTCATCACCATGGAGCACATAGATTAAAGCCGTTTAATCCATGCCGTGCACTATGTCACAAAAGCTTGGTACATAATACTCCACTGTGTGAATGTATCACAGTTTCTTTAGCCATTTGTCTGTTGATGGGTACTTGGATTTCACCTCTTTGCTATTATAATGCTGCAGTGAACAGGAGTGTAAATAAATCCGTTTATGTTGCAGCTCTTATTTCTTTTAAAAATTTTTATTATGAATTTTAATGAACATTTACAGAGACTTTGGATTTCCATCCATTCATTGTTGCCTTTTTCTCCCTGCCCACCCCTCCCCCTGCAGCTCCTGTTTCTGATACGCACTTGATAATGAGATTGCGTTATTTTTTTTGCCAAGTGCTTCAGAGCAGCCTGAACTTCCTATTCATCACCATTGCCTCTTGATCATATGTTGTTTCTTTAAATTCTGTGTCAGCCAATTCTGTTTGGTATAGTAACTCTGTATGCTCCTTCCATCTTCTTTTAATACTTCCTAGATCATTCAATACTCTACCCATGTTGTTGTTGTTGTTATTGTTGTTAAGTGCCGTCAAGTCACAGGAGACTCATTGCGACCCTATGAAGGAGAGTTCTCGACGCCTGGGTGTCTTTCATCCTCTCTCCAGGTTCATAGGGTTTCTGGAGGCAAGCTATTATGGAAGTGGATGCCACTGTGACCCAAGGCTTGAATTTGTTCTTTATTTCCCTCATTTTAAGAAATGCTGAAGTTCAAAATCAGGAAGGGAGTGTGTCAGGGATGTGTCCTGTCTCCATATACCTTTTTAATCTATATGCAGAACAGATCATTCAGGAGACTGGGCTTTATGAGGAGGAATGTGGCATCAGGATTGGAGAAAGACTGATCAACAACCTATGTTATGCAGATGACACATCCTTGCTTGCTGCAACTGAGGCGGACCTGAAGCACTTCCAGCAAGAAGTCAAGGACTGTAGTCTCCAATATGGATTGAAGCACAATATCAAGAAGACAAGGATTCTCACCACTGGACCAGTTGGCAGCATCATGAGAAGAGACTGAAGTTGTCAACAGTTACAGCTTGCTTGGCTCCACAATCAATACTTTTGGCACCAGCAGTCAGGAAGTCAAAAGACAAATTGCATGAGGTAAATCTGCTGTCAGGGATCTTTCCAGAGTACTGAGAAGCAACTATGGCAATCTAGAGACTAAGGTGCACCTGATCCAGTCCATGATCTTCACAATTACTTGATATGTATCAGAGAGCTGATGCCTTTGAGTTATGGTGCTGACAAAGTCTTGAACTACCATGGACCACCAAGGAAACAAATAGGTTTGTCTTGGAGACGGTGAAACCAAGTTCCTCCTTTGGGGGGTAGGATTTTGAAACTCCATCTCACATACTTTGGGTATGTGACCAGGAGGGCCTGATCCTTGAAGAAGAACATTATGCTCCAAAGAGTGGTGGGACAGCGCAGGAGAATAAGACCCAGGATGAGATGGATTGACACAGTAATTAGGTCAGTGGGGGTGGGTGTGTTGGAGTCAGTGACACTGAGTCAGGACAGAGCTTCTGTACAAAGAGTCACTTTGAGTCTCAGGTGACTTGATGGCACATAACAACAACAACAATAGTGAGATTGTTAGATCAAATGATTGTGCTTGTGTGAGTACTTTTAATGTTGCACACATCCAAGAAGACAACTCTGAGTGCCCCGTGGGCTTGCAGGTGTGCTGCCAGCGCATTGCCCTCCAGCAACCCAGTTTGTAGTCCACCACCGAGTGGAGCTTGGCCATGACTTCGCTTTGTAATGGATCATTAAGAAAATATTCAAATCCAATACTTTCATCATTCCCCTTCAAAATATCAAGTGAGAGGTTTGATCTTGGAAGAAATGGGAAGCACGGAACCGCTGTGCAGCCTTGAATTCTATCTGCAGCTTGACGGGGGCAAACAGACCCTGGATGTTCCTCAGGGTACAGAAGTTTATTTACCTTGGTTGAGCTGGAATTTTTTCCCCCTGATAACTCAAGAGGATGACTAGACAAAACTTCATTTTGCACACAAGAAAAACCTTTCAGAAAAAGATCATGACTTTCAAAGGGTCCACTTGTTTAGTTTCTGGGATGCTGTCTGTTAGCTGAGATCCAAGTCCTCTGACATTTATCTTGAGCCTCTCTCAATATGGCCACTCAATCCCGCTGCACTCAGCTGGCCCCAGAGCTCACCAGATCAAATGGAATTTCTAAACAGTTTTCTAAGGAAGCATCCAACTGTTTTCTACAGTAGTTGTACCATTGTACGGAATACACAGTGTATGAGATTTGCAGTCTCTCCACACCTTTGCCAGCATTTGTTGTTTGATATCTTATTGAACAATGCTATTTTTGCTTGGGGGAGATGCTATCTCTTTGTTGCTTTGATTTTCTGCTCTCTCACAGCCAATGAGGCAGCTCTGGCAGCCTAGTGTGGAAGCAGTTGTGCTGCCAACTCAAAGCCAGATGTTTTGGATCCACTAGGTGCTCTGAGAGAGAAAGGTGGGCAATCTCCTCCTGCATGATTTACAGCATCTAAAAACCTGCTGGAGGGTCAGCTATGAATTGGTTCTGACTGGACGACATGTAACAGCAACAGCAACAGCAAAGATAGCTAATGATCTTTTTTTTTTTTTTAAGAGGCTCAACTATGCCATTTATTGTTCTTAAGTCCTGGAGCAAATTCTATCCACCACTGGGTTGTTTTACAACTTGGAAGTCTGCATGCAAGGCAGAGGTGAAGTAAGAAACTGCTTATGAGGTTTTCCATCAATTCCAACAACTAAGAAATAGTGAGAAGAGTTGGGACCTCAGAAGGCTTTTAGGACCAAATAGTAGGCTCTTGTGTCCAGGAGAAAACGAATATACTTACCAGTAATGTTAATGCTCACCACAGCTCTTCTGGGAGGATCTAAATTGTTGAAGCTAATAGCTAATGATCTTGAACACATATGTCTTTGTGTATTTGTTGCCTGTCTGCATGTCTTCTTTGGCAAAGTGCCTATTCATTTCCTCTGCTCACTTTGTAATCAGGTTTGTCTTGTTGGGGTATTTGGGGTTTTGTAAATTTTAGAGATGAGTTCCTTGTCAGATATGTCATTGCCAAATATTTTCCCCAATTTGTGTATTCTCTTCTTATTCTTTTGGAGAAGTCTTATGATGCATGTATTTCATTTTTAGAAGGTTCCAATTGTCAAGCTTATGCTTAGTTGGTTGTACATCAGTTACATGTGATAATCTATTTATGCCATTGATTTGAGTTCCTATGTTTGTCTCAACGTTTTCTTTGATGATCTTTACATATTTAGGGTTTATGATGAGGTAATTGATTAATTTGGAGTACGGTTTTGTATATCGTGTTAGGAATGAGTCTTGTTTCAATTTTATACAAATAGTTTTGTTAGTAGTATTTGTTAAAGAGACTGTCTTTTCTCCTCTAAAGGACTTTCTTCTCTGTCAAAAATCAGTTGTCCATAATTGAGTGTACTTTTTTTCTGGCTTCTTAATTCTATTCAATTGGTCTATGTGCCTGTCAGTGTGCCAGTGCCAAGCTGTGTTGATGACTGGGACTGAGTACTGGGTTTGGAGATTAGGATTTGTGAGGCCTCCTACTTGTTTTTCTTCTTTAGTATAACTTTGTTTATTCAATGCTTCCTTCTTTTCCATATGAAATTGGTTAATAGTTTTCCCATCTCTTTGAAAATGATGATGATACCTGGTTAGGGATTACATCGTATTTGTCAATTTCTTTTGGTAGTAATTTCACAATGTTAAGTCTTCCAATACATGAGCATGGTATTTTTTCCCATGTATGTGGCTCTATTTGGCTTCTTATAGCAATGTTTGTAATTTTCTTTATATAGGTCTTTTGTGTCTTTGGTTATAGTTATTCTGAAATACTTTTTCTTTTTTGGGGGGGACTATTGTAAATGATATTTTCCTCATTTCCTCTTCATAGTTCTCTTTGTCAAGGCTACATAAACCCAGCTAGTTTTTGTATGTTGCTCTTGTCCCCTGCTACCTTGCTAAATCGGTCAATTACATCTGGTAGTGTACTTACTGAGGTAGTTCTGGTGGCTTAATGGTAAGAAGTTGTGCTGCCAAGTCAGAGGTACACGGTTCAAATCCACCAGCTAATGTGTAGGAGAAAGATGAATATTCAACTCCTGTTTTATTAACTGCCTCTGAAAATACATGGAAGTTTTAACTATGGGTTGGTTTCGGCTTAGAGGCACATAAGAGCAGCAATAATATTCTTTCTGAGTCTTTGAGATTTTCTATATAAAGGATCATGCCATAGTTTTTTACTTGCTCATTGCCAATTTGGAAGCCTTTTGTATCTTTTTCTTCCCTTATTGCTCTGGCTGAGACAAAATTGAATAGGCATGGTGATAAACTGCAACATCTGATTCCCACTGATAAGGAGAATGTCTTCAATATCTCTCCATTGTGAATAATGTCTTCAAAGCACGGCTTTAGTTTTCCCTTTGCTGGCTAAAGGCAAGGAAGACTATTGCAGGTTTATAGATGAACAGATGAAGAATAAAACATGGTGAAGGCTTTTATCAGGATTGCCTCTATCTTTCCAGAGGTGACTTTGCAGGACAGGGTTCCTGCTCTTTCCCTCCTGTAAAACAAGCTGTGGGTGGGAACAAGTACTTATCCTTTGACCAGCATTCTAGCCATCCTCTCACTCACCCTTACAGTACCAGTGCCCTTAGGGCCTGACATTATGAGTGACCATAGCATGAATAGCAGCTTGCTTTCCATAGCCATAGAATTGTGAGATAAGAACAGGAATGAGGCAGGCTTTAATTCTAAACCATAACTTTGTGTTATTATTAGGTGCCATTGAGTACGACTCACAGTGACCCTAAGAACAACAGATCTGAACCCTGTCCTATCCTATGCTGTTGTCACACTTCCTGACACACTTGAGCCCACTCTGCAATCACTATGTTAGTCCATCTGGCTGAGGATCTTTCTCTCGTTGACTGACTTTCCACCTTTCCAAGCATGATGTCCCTCTTCAAGGAATAACATCTCTTAGAAACTCTGAAGATTGCACTGGAGCGTAGAGAAGCCAAAGCACAAGGAAGAATTCAAGATACTAAAGAGTTGAATAGAAGATTTCAAAAGGCAGCTCCGGACGACAAAGCAAAATATTACAATGAAATGTGCAAGGAGTTGGAGTCAGAAAATCAAAAGGGCCGAACTCGCTCAGCATTTCTTAAGCTCAAGGAACTGAAGGACAAATTCAAACCTCAAGTTGCTATAATCAAGGATGCTTTCGGCAGAATGTTAAA
>NW_006399805.1:17091651-17093879 GCF_000299155.1 Elephantulus edwardii
ATCACTTGCTCTCTTCGTGTCTCTGTGTCACATTTCGGTAATTCCCACAATGTCACCATTATTCTACAGTGGAGCGTTCAGGCTGCTGTGCACTGGGGAGCGTGCCTCGCTTTGGAATCCAACTGGTAACATCTCCAAAGGGGGCCTGTGCTTTGGGGAGGAGGGCCATCGAGAGACTTGGCCCTGAGGCCACACCAAAAGGCCGGGGAAGCGCAGCCTCACGGGCCTCCCACGAGCTCCTCTCCCGCAGGGCCCCGCCTTGTGGGAAGTGGTACCTCATGTCACATTAAATCAGCTGCAGGGACTCAGCCCACAGCCCCGGGGCCGTGGTGGACAGAGCCTGGAGAGCGCACTGTGATGGGTATGGTGTGGACATATGCCAGATCTCTCGGCGTGCTCAGGCTCAGGCCTAATTCACGGTCCACCCGGCGGACCACGCGCGTCACCGCATTGGAGCGAAGGCAGGACATCACGTCAAGGAGAGAGTCTACTTCAGCCAACCAAAGAGCGGGTTTCTTAGAAGGCCCGCCCTTTGCTTGGAGCGAGTACGCGCGGGCCGAGGCGCGTTCCCGTGGGGACGTGCGGCTCGCGTTCACCTGCGCAAACGCATGCGTGGAAGCCCCGTTCTCAGGCTCCGGACCCGAGCACCTGGGTGGCTTCATTCTCTTCTGCTTGGGTTTGACGGCCTGGTACGGGCGACTCCCGCTGGCGATGACAGCGCATTCCTTCGCTCTCCCGGTCATCATCTTCACCACGTTCTGGGGCCTCATCGGTATCGCCGGGCCCTGGTTCGTGCCTAAGGGACCTAACCGTGGGTAAGAAAGGCTAGCCCCCCCCTCCCACAGGGCCCCTGCGCACTCACGCGTGCGTTGTGCCCTTAGCCCTGAGCCACCGCCCAGAGAGCCGCTCTCAAGTGTGGCCGGGAGCGGCTCTGCCACCCTGCGCCCTCCGGGTCCAGGGAGCAGAACTGATGCGCGGCCCCGGGGAGCACTTACTGACCTGAGGGACGATTCTGGTGCGCCGCGCGCTCTGGGTTCTGGGAGCGGCTCTGATGTGCGGTCCTGGGGGGCGGCCCAGTGCTCCAGCCGCTCTGGTCCAGATGAGGTCCTGATGAGCGGTCCTGGGGGGCGGCCCAGTGCTCCAGCCGCTCTGGTCCAGATGAGGTCCTGATGAGCGGTCCTGGGGGGCGGCCCAGTGCTCCAGCAGCTCCAGTCGGGGTGGGGCTCTGATGCGCGGTCCTGGGCGTGCCTTCTGACCTTGGCCCAGGGGAACGACTCTGCGCAGCCTGCTCCTGGTCCAGGGAGTGGCCCTGATGCGCGGCCCGGGGAGTGCCTCCTCTCAGTGGCGTGCACAGCTCTGAACGTACAGCGCACACTCGCACCTCAGGTTTGGGAAGTCGTCTGGTGCGGACAACCTTCCAGGACTTTGCATCTGTAACTGTTGAGTTCGGCCAAGGGACCCACAGGAAGTTAGCGTGAAAGAGGCCTGTCCTAGAAAGATGAAGACTAGACCGACATTAAGACTCTGCCAAGTCCACCCAGAAGTCTCTCCTGCAGCCGGTAGAGAGACAGTCATTCAGGTCATTCAGGCCCCCACGGTTCTCCTGTCCTGATCAGCAGTGTAACTTTGAGCAAACGTTAACGCCTTCAAGCCTGTAGCCACATAGGTAAAATGGTATTAATACCTGCGTATTAGGCTGCTGCGAGGATGACAGGACACAGTGCACATAAAAGTAGTGTTTGACACATATTGTTTCTGTCATTAGGTGTCATCGAGTTGACTTTGAGTCATAGCAACCCTCTGAACAACAAATCTGAACCTTGCTATATCCTTTTCCGTACTTAGGATCTCTGATAGGCTTGAGCCTAATGTTACACTCGTCATGTCAGTTCATCCTGTTGAGTGTCTTCCCCTCCTTCCATGACCTTCCACGTTGCCCAGCATGATGTCTTTTTCCAAGGGCTGGCAATATATCCTACTGACAGCGTGCCCGAAGTATGAGACAAAGCTTCCTCGTTCTTGTCTGTAAGGAGCACTTTGGTTATACTTCCTCCAGCACAGGTTGGTTTGTACTTTTGGCAGTCCATAGGACATTCATTCCTTTTCACAACACCACAGCTCAAAAGTTCAAAGACATCAGCTCTTCTTCTGCCGTCTTTATTCCTTGTCACATGTTCAACTGCATCGGAAGTACTTGAAAAGACTGTGAAATGGATCAGGCTCACCCT
>NW_006399805.1:17093979-17096500 GCF_000299155.1 Elephantulus edwardii
CAGCTAACAGATGCTGCCCTGGACGTGCTCACCAAGTTGTGCCAAGAAATCTGGAGAACAACCACTTGGCCAACTGACTGGAAGAGATCTATATTTGTTCATATCCCGAAGAAAGGTGACCCAACAGAGTGTGGAAACTATAGAACAATCTCACTGATTTCACATGCAAGCAAGATTTTACTGAAGATTATCCGAAAACGACTGTAACAGCACATCAGCAGAGAACTACCAGAAGTCCAGGCTGGGCTGAGAAGGGGTCGTGGTACTAGGGATATTGTAGCTGATGTTAGATGGATCTTAGCTGAAAGCAGAAAATACCAGAGGAATGTCTATCTGTGTTTCATTGACTATCATTCATAAGTACATTTTAAAATAAAGTGTAAAATGTATACACGAAACTCTGCAGGCCAATCCACTAGGACACATAGAGGCCTACTGTGTGAGTGCTCTGGAGAGCCTGTTTTACGTGCAGCCTCAGTGGTTTTCAGAGACCATCTCAGAGCTAACTCTTGAACATTCTTATTTCAGTCTTACGGTTTTTAACTTGACAGGAGCCTAATGAATCTTCCCTGACTTCACCATTTTGGGGCTTTGTTAGTTGCTTCTAGAAGCCTCTTGAGCCTTATTTCTGACTATTGTCAAACTCTCTGGGGTGAGTTAGTGAATATCAATGAATGTTGTGAATTTTGTGAAGAATTTGAGATGTAGCATTAAGACTTTACTAACTGGAGACCTTTTGTTTTGCTTGGTTTGTAGAAGGGCTGGGAATTCATCTAATGGTCTTCTTCTCTTTCAGATTTACATATGCTCTCTGATCTGGCAAGAAGACCTCACAGAAGCAGAAAGCCTACCTCATCTTAAACGCACACGTTGTAATTGTAGATAGATCCTATGTCCATCTCAAAACCAATTCCCACCACACACACTCATGATGCCTGGGGCTCACCCATCTTGGACCGTGGGAAGAGACTATAAACCTTAAGTGAGCAAAAGAAACCGGCTGGGCCTTTTAAAGAATTAAGAGTGAAATTCAGTTTATCTGTAGGGACCACACTGCAAACTCAAGAGTGGTGTTCCTCTCATACACTTCTGGTGGGACTGCAAAATGATTCAACCACTCTGGAAGGCAGTTTGGTGTTTCCTCAGAAAACTGAACATAGAAATTCCGTGTGACCCAACTATTCCACTGCTTGTGGAACATACCCCAAGAAAATGAGAACGGAGGCACAAATAGAGACTTGTACACAAATGTTCATAGCAGCATTATTCATCATTGCAAGAACATGGAAACAGCCCAAATGTGCAACCATAATCACATGGATTGAGAAACTATGGTACATTTACACTACGGAATACTATGCAACACAGAGGAGCAATGGTTTTGTAAATCACTACCTAACTTGCGAGGCACTGGAGAGCATTATGCTAAGTGAACAAACTCAGTCCCTTAAAGACATATACTGTATAAGACCATTATTGTAGAATGAGGATATGAGGGAGGAGGGGGAGAGCAGAGGGGAGAGGATGGCGAGCCTGGGGATGGCTAATCACGGGGTCCCACAATTTGATGAAGGGAGGGCAGGATGGGTAAAGGAAATGGTCAAGATCTGGTGTGAAAAACAATGTATAGGAACTTTGTAAGTAAACCAGTATAAAATAAAACTTTTTTTTGGTGCCGTGACTCGAATTAAAACTTTTTTTTTTAAAAAAAAGTCCTTATGCTGTATGATTTTAAAAATACTTTACTTCAGAAAAATAACATTTTCTTCTACGTTGAAATAAAATGAAAAGAAATATATGCTTTGTACAGTAAAAAAAAACCCCAAACAACCAAAAAAAAAATGTGTTCCTCCTGCAGTTGGAATTCACCTGTAGCTCCACAGATGGGCAGGGTCCTTCCGTGAGGTTTACAGCTGCTGCTAGAGTCGGTGATGTTAAGAAATCTCCTACTCCAGGTCAGGTAGTCTGTCCACCCATTTTCTTTTTTTTTTTAATTATATTTTATTAATTTTCATAAACATTTAGAGATTTTGGGCTTCCACTCATTCATTGTTGCACTATTCTCTCTACCCTCCTCCCAGTTTGTTCTTGTCCAAATGCCACAGTGCTAAGGACATCAATTCTTCTTTGGCCTTCCTTATTTATATTGTCTATGAGCTTCTTAAAACAAGCTTAGAAGCAGGAGTGGCATCCACTTCTGAAATGGCTTGTGTCCAAGAACTCTATGAACAGAGCTCAGGTCTTCCGTTCATAGGGTTGCTATAAATTGTCTATGACTCGGCACCTAACAACAAGATGAACCTTTTGTTGATGTTGTGTACTGTCAAGTGGGCACCGTCAGTTTTTCAGAGGCAGTACATGGCACAGGAGATAAAGCATCTTTTTTTCGGGGGTATACAGCTGATAGGTCTGAACCACGTATCTTTGTGTTGGCAGCCTAATTCCTTTCATTACGCCACCAGAGCCTCTTATTGAACTTCTTGTTGTTGTTATATGTCATCAAGTCTCCTGCAACTCATAG
>NW_006399805.1:17100630-17115816 GCF_000299155.1 Elephantulus edwardii
TTTTCACCATCTATCAAGTTGCTACCCATTGGTCCAGTAGTGAGGAATTTTGTTTTCTTAATGTCGAGAGGACAGTGTGGAAACAGCTGAGTTTGACCTCTACTCCTACTCACAAGGGAAATTCCACAAGGGAAAACTGACCCCCCATCAACAGTGTCCATAGTACAAAACTAATTCCTGTGAGGTAAGGCCTGCCCCCCACCCTAAATTCCCCCTCTTCTTTCTACTAATTCCAGCAACAATCCTACTGCCATCCTGGGTCCAAAATATGTTGCAATAAGCTACACAGACTTCACAGAAACATACTAATGATTATGGCGTTTATTAGAAAAGTTAACAGATTAAACTCAGGTTGGCAAAAGGATAAAATTTCTCAGTCAGGACACTTCTGAAGTGTGCTTACAAGCCCTTCAGCCTTTAGTCTCATGGCTTTAGGCCAGTGTTACAAAGCTCCCTTAGTTCGGCCAATTAAGGCAATCTCCCCCACAGTCTTCCATAAAGCTTGGGTGAGGGCTTCTACAAATGGTTCTCGGGTAGCAGTCCCAAGGTCAGCTCTTTCTCACGGTGGGTTTCTCTGAGTCTTGGCTGTGGCCGCTGGTCCTCTCCTGTAGGCCCTGGACTAAGTAGCGCAGGACTCACAAGAACCTAGAGGTTGTGCAATGCATTTTCTGCTGCTTCTTTCTTGATGGCTGTGAAATCCCCAAATTTCTGCCACTGAACCTTCTCAATTTAAACCTAGTGGAGTGGCGAAACAAATTAGTCTCCTTGTAGAGAAACTGACATCCTATGTAATAGTATGTCCCCTCCTAGCCAGAAGACACAGTCAAGGACCAGTGGCTTGTCATTTTGAGCATGCACCCACTACACTACAGCTATAGTTTTTAATCTTCTGCAGTAGAACAAGTCTTTCAAGTCTTTACTTTCTGCAGGTAAGTTTGTGTTATCTGCATAACGGAGACTGTTGATTAATATTTCTCCAATCCTGATGCCACATTGTTCTTCAGTGTCCAGGTTTTTGAATAGTTT
Source organism: Elephantulus edwardii (assembly GCF_000299155.1). Classification (NCBI taxonomy): domain Eukaryota; kingdom Metazoa; phylum Chordata; class Mammalia; order Macroscelidea; family Macroscelididae; genus Elephantulus; species Elephantulus edwardii. The sequence continues at coordinate 17,101,657 of NW_006399805.1, forward strand.
GCTCAGTAGATTGAATAGATACGGAGAAAGGATACAACCCTGATGCTCATCTTTCTTGATTTTAAACCGTGTTCCTTTGTTCTGTTCAGACAAAAGCCTCTTTTTTTTTTTCTTTTATAGCAAATATACTTTATTTAAAATACATGCTTTTGTGAAAGGGGATTGAGGTTCAGTTGGCATCAGCATGCAACAAAGAGTGGGATGTTTAGGAACAGCAGCTTCTTGTTTATGTGCAAGTTTTACATGAGGGCATCCCATTCCTTTTAATTTTATCCATAACTTGTTGTGAACCACACAGTCCAGTGCTTTTGCATAGTCAAAAAAAAACACAAATCTCTTTCTGATAGTGTCTGCATCCCACCAAGATCTATTTAACATCATCAGAAATATCCCTCTTTCCATGACCTCTTCTGAATCCAGCTTGAATTTCTGGCAGTTTCCTGTCAATATAATAATTTTTTAATTCTAATAATTCTTTATTTGCATGCAGTATTAATGGTACTGTTCAATAATTTGCTCATTCTGTTGGATCACCTTTTTAAAAAAATCCAGTTTTATTGGTGAATAAAAGTTATATTGTCGAATTTTAATAAAACCTAGTCAAGGGAAAGACAAGAGTATCTAAGATTGGACCTTAAGAAGTCTAGTTCCCTGTTGAATATGAGAGTCATAACATTGCAGTAAAAATTTCAGCAGCCTGATTAAACAAAAGGCCAGTCCTGGTGGAAGCATCCTTGGCATCAATTCCATTCTAAAACCATTATTGTTTTTCTATTGCATATAGCTAAGCCACATGCCCCACAGTGCCATGGAACCAATTTGGACTCCTGGTGACCCTAGAGAATTGAACAGATATTCTAGGTACCTAGTGAAACCCTGCTCTCATAGCATTTATGTGCTAGAGGTTGTGCTAGAAAATAAAAGCATTAAGAAAAGAAAAGGGCTGTGGTTATAAACAGCTGTTGGCTGTGATGACAGTTCAATAAACAATTCTTTCTAATGCCGGCTACTACATGTGTATAAAGGTGGATCTCTGAGAAGCAGGGCAGTTGCTTTTCTAGGTTAATGGCCATTGATGGTGGGATGGGGAAAGTATTCTCCCACCACTGTGAACTGCTGCATTCAAACCCTCTCAATCCAAACTGCCAGCTCCCATAGCCTCTTCTTCAGAAAGCCTGGTGTCTGGATCATCCTTTTTAGAAATGGGGACAAATGTGGATCTCTTCTAGGCAGTAGGCCAAGTAGACTGTCTTCAGAATTTCTTGGCAAAGGCTAGTGAGCACATCCAAGGCTGCATCACTTTGTTAAAACACGTAAATTAGTATTGCATCAATTCCTGGTGCCTTATTTTTTTTTAATTGTGATTTTAATGGAAATTTACAGAAAAGTTGGATTTTCATTCATTCATTCATTGTTGCACATTTTCCTTCTGCCCTCCACCCCTGTCCACTTTGCAATCCACCTCTTATTCTGGACTATTGTTATACATATATTCCTTTTAAATAGTTCTTGCTTTCATCTGTTCCAATGAAGTGTCCCCTCTTAGTTTCCCCCAACCCCCCATGTCAGTCTTGTTTTATTACACTGGTGTTCTACAGTATTTGTCAGGGGCTTATTTTTTGCCACAAAAATAATGTAGCTTTATTTACCATTGTTGTAGCCCCAGGACCAACCCAAGATGGGCTAAGGTGCTTGGAAATGTTGAAAAAATGAGTCAAGGTCATAGATTTGAAGTACTGTAGTATGGAGGTGATAGGTCCTGGACTGGGTTAAATTTAGCTCTGACAAGAGGTTGTTGGAGTGGGAGGGCATAGCCTCTGTTCCAAAGGTTAGCCAACTTCTAGGTTCCCCAGCTTCCCTTTAAACTTCTCTCCTGCTTACTTTTGTAGGTTCCTTTTCCACTCTTGCTCACATCTCTCCTTCAGAATTTTAAGCTTTTTTGCAGCTCACTTTGCCTCAGTGGTTTATTGCTTCATTGTTTGCCTTGCCCTACATTGAATTCACCTACAATGGTTGCCACAAATAGCTATGCATATTGACTTCTCCAAACATGTCTGTGTAAAGATGGAAAATATTACATGGTGATGGGAGAGACATTTGTAGGTTGGATTTGGTCAGGACTGGCTTCCCTGTAACTTAGGTTTTTTTTTTTTCTTTTCTGTCTTGCATTCCTACTCTGAGTAGAGCACAGCTCACTGTGCAGGTGGTGTCCAGAGGCAGTGAGGAAGGGACTGCTGTTGGGAGCCTGTCTCTGCGTTGGCCAGGCTTTCTGAGGGTTTCCATGTTGTGCATTCTGACCTGAACTACTCCTCTGTTGCAGAGTGATTATCACCATGCTGGTGACCACCGCTGTCTGCTGTTACCTCTTGTAAGTACCATCCTCATCTTTAGATCAGGGTTCTGTCCTGGACCCCTCCATCCCTCCTACCCTAGCTTATTCTCCCCTCTCTGCTGTTAGTGAGCTCTCACATGAAATGTTGACTGGTCAACACAAATGTGCCAGTAGAGTGGAATGGAAGGAAATGTGGACTAGACATCGTGACTTCCAAGCTCTGGTTCTGGCTCTCCCAAGAATGTTACCTGGGAACTCTTTGTGATTTCTCACCTGTGAAGTGGGTGCATTTCCCTGAGGATTAAAAAAAAAACCAAAAAACCACACCCCAAAAATTGTCCATATGCAATCATACGGGAATCATTCTTCAGGTTCTCACTATCCATATGTCCTCAGAACAGTCCTGAGACCTATTCACAATAGCCCTTCACTCTTTTATCAGAGAAAGACACCTGCCATCAAACCTCAGTCTGCCTATATTCTTGGGCTTGCCCCTGCTCCATGGTTCTAGCCGTTTGTCTGTCAAGCCACTGTTAAGTCCAGGCTTCAGTTTGTGGTGAACCACAATCCTGGTTAATACAAAGGTTATGCAATACTTTGTTTTTGTGTCCTGAATTCTTACCATCACTCAAACCACAAGCAATAAAACAAGCAATATTCTGATTCCTTAAAAGGGAACTGATTTCATTTAGATGAGATAATTCCAATATTACTCAGCATGGCCACATTTTACAGGTTTCATATTTAGTACATATATTGTAGTTAACTCTGATGGCCTACTGGCAAGAAGCTACAGTGTAATCCCGATGGCATGCAGTTCAAGTCCACCAGCTGCTCTGCAGAAGAATGATGGGCAGTCTCCTCCTGTGCAATCAGCTGCTTCAGAAAACCCGCCAGAGGGTCATTTATGGGCTTGTCCCAACTTGATGGTACACAACAATAATTTTATTCAGTTCTCTCTTTTTGTTTTATATAAACAAACAAAAAAAATAACTATCTCTCATTGCAATTGAGTCAGAACCAACTTGTAACTGACCTTACAGCAAGTATTCAGAAGCCATAAATTGCTCAAGAGGAGATTGCCCATATTTGTCCCAAGGAATAGCTAGAGGATTTGAACCTTCTGCCTTTTAGTTAACAGTACAATTCCTTACCCACTAGGCCACCAGAGTCCCCTTCATATACTGAATGTTTAGTACTTCTACCTCTTACTTACAAAAAAAGAAAACTTTTACTAAGGGTGATGATTTGGAGCTGTTAACCTAAGTACATAGGAATGCATGGATTTTCAACATTCTCTGGAGGTAGATGTGCAGAAAAAAGCAGTTTATGACCAGCCTGTCTGTGGCTGTTCCTGCCTCAGGAAGTACTATTTCTTAGTTCTTCAGACCTTCACATAATGTTCTGGTCTGCTCCAGAATGGGATACAAAGGGGACTCATTGATGCAGAGATCAAAACGTGAAAGATTTTAAGTGGCATCATAGGGGACACCAAGGTACCTGTGATTTGTAGGGATGTTTACAAAAACTGCTATCAAAAACCAAACAAACAAAAAACTGCTATTAAGAGGTTAAGAGTTGAAAAATGAACTAGACATACACAGGTAGAAAGGTACAGTATTTTAAGAAAAGGGCATGAAGTACATGGAGTACCCAGGACCCTACACATGGATCCTGGGTGACCCTACACATGGGGTATGAGGACCCTGTACACTGGGGAGGCACGGGGGAGCTTACACACAGGGCACGAGGACTCTACACAGTGGGCATGGGAACCCTATACGTGGGACACTCTACACACGGGGCATGGACACCCTACACACAGGATACCCTACACATGGGGCACAGGACATCATACACACGGGGCACAAGACACCCTACACATGGGGTATGAGGACCCTACACATGGGGCATGGGGCCCCTAGACACAGGACATAAGTACCCAACATATGAGACACCCTACACACAGGGCATGGGGACCCTACATATGGGACACAGAAACCCTACACATGGGGGGACCATACACAAAGGGCATGAGGGACTCTATGTGAATCTATATTCAGGGCAGCAGGAGACTCTTCACTGTAGAGCTTTACACATGTTTGACTGGCGATTCTTCCTATTGGGGGTGGTTCCCACGACACCAAGGACTCTTTCTACTGGGGACAGTTCACACTGGTCACCAGGGACTCTTTCTACTGAGGATAATTTATAGACTGGTCACCAGGGATCTTCCTACGAGGGACAGTTCACACTTGCCACTGGGACTCTTCTCACCAGGCTCAGTTCACACTGGGCAGGGGAACTTTTCCTCCTTGACACACAGAATTGTTTCCAGTCTTTTGCTTCCAGCAATTCTTCTTGGGCACACTGCTCTTGAGTAGATGGAGTTGTTCCTGCTGGTAGGTCAGACATCTGCCTGTTGAGTGCGGATGGGAGTTACAGGCTGAGGGACAGGTGGTTCAGGCTAATTCTAGAGAAAGTGGCTCTTAGGGCATCAACTCTCATATTTCCGCATCCTTTCATTTTGTTCTTGAGAGTTGTGATTCTTTTTTTAAAATTTTTAAATTTTATTTCATTATTTTTTGTGTGTACCGTCAAATCAGATCTGACTGGTACAGGAGGAGATTGTTCCTCCTTCTCCAGCAGAGAGAGTTGTGATTCTTACTTAACTAATTCCTGACCGGCCTGTGTCCTGCTCTGGGGACATGGAGAGAGGTCCAGATGTGATATGAGTGAATGCATAAAAACTGAGAATGCCTCCAAAACACCCCTTGCAGTGCAGACTTAATTAACTCTTCAAAGGTAGTGTTTTGCCCACTCAGAAATACAAATTTTCAGAAAATCAAATGAAACAAACCACATCAGCCCAGGGCTGTCCATGTGATGGCTTTGTATGACTCACTTTGGGGTCGATCCGATCCGCCTTTGGTGAGAGAAGACCAGCAGAGGCCACCTCTTGGGCTTGGGCTAAGGTCCTTTTGTTCTAGGCTCAGTGTACTCTGTTCTCCTCACAGCTGGCTCATTGCCATCCTGGCCCAGCTTAATCCCCTGTTTGGCCCCCAGCTGAAGAATGAGACCATCTGGTATGTGCGCTTCCTCTGGGAGTGACTGCTGGACTCCTGGCCCCAGGTACAGAGGTGGCAGGAGGTGATGGGAGGCCTCAGGGTGTAGAGAGATAAGGCCAGGTGAGGGAAAATGGATTTCAGGCATCTACTTATCTAACAGAAGACCCAGCAGGCCTTCTCCCTGCCCCTAGCACTGTACTGGATCGCAGAGTTGTTAGCAAGGGGACAGGGAGGCTGCCTGGTCCCCATACGGCTTAGTCCTGGGAAAGTGAGGCCACCTTTAATGTCACCTCACAGAACTATGGTTGAGCTGAGTCCTGACCACCAAGGGCATTGCTAAAACCCTAGCGAACTGAGACCTTGTTATGAGGGAGAGGATGGGATGACCGCTGCATGCTCCTGGCTGGAATTGCCAGAGGGGCAGGGAGGAGGGCAGAGGACATAATCATTCTGCTGGAAAGGCTCCACAGGCTGTAGGGTCTACAGAGAGCTGATAGGGTAGCTGGAAGCAGTATCATTCATCTGGATGTTTGAAAGACCCCGCTGGCATCTCCTTCCGACACAAGTAAGGCAGAGTCCTGGAAGGAGGGAGGCTGTATCCTGAGCCTCATTCCCCTCAGGCACTTCCAGGCCCAGCTTTGGTAATGGATATCACAGGACATGGGAGATGCATTTGGACGGAAGATACAGGAGAATGAGAGAATGACCAGGGAGGAGGCAGGTGATGGCAGTCTTACTAGGAGAGATTGGGGGATTCTGGGTGGGTTAGGGGTATCCCCACAGTTGATACTTCTGTGATACATTTTTCAGGTGCCCAGCATTCGTGACGACCTTGGCATGACTGTCCCTGATGACCACTTATCTTCAGCCTCACTCCAACACATACTTGCTCCTGCTGACTCCAAGGAGGGACCATCTCCTGAAACTGCCCCTTTCTAGTGTTTGCTGACCTCCCCAGATGTCCCAGTGAGAGCTGTTAAGTGTGGATCTGATTTTACAAATGAAGCTGAGGTCAGCATACCAACCAGCCCTGGAAGGACATGGTTCAAGCAGACTTTTTGAAAAAAGAATCCAAGCTGAGTCACAGAGAAAGATCTGGTTGGGGAGTGGGGTCCTTGGTGGTCAACCTAGCTTTGTACAGGGAGAGTGTGACCCCAGGTCTACCTCCTGTGGGTCTGTGTGCAGAATGGAAGAGCTACCTTCCATGTGTCAGAGGCTTTTCTGCTCAGGCATGGGATTGTTCTTTAACATTTTGCACTTTTAGATAGGAAATTTCTGAAAATGAAGTAGTGTAAATAACATTTACACACAAAAAGCAACATCATTGGGCCAAAATTGAAGTTTGTGTGTTTTAAAGTCTTTGAAGTATAAAGCTACTTATATTGACTTGTTAGAAAAGTTTCATCCTCTCAGAATATTCTGTTGTACCTTCCTTCCTTTGCTAGGTCTTCCTATCAGTAAATAAGCCCCTTCTCCTGTCTGCAGGGTTGTTTTTGACTACTACTCTGTCCATCAGTCTGTGAGGCTAACTAGAGATCTGTGTTCCACTTTATCCAATCTCTGGTGGGAACAGTTTCAGAGCTTGTGTGGGAAGGGAGATAGGACTGTCCCCCAGGCGCTCAGCTGACCCTGGCTCCTGAGGCCAGCTCTGGGCCTCTACCTGTCTGCCATTGAGGGGGCTCTGCTCTGCTAGGAGATGGTAAGGCTGGAGGTGAGGTGAGACCCTCGCTGACAAAGGCTGAGATGACACACATCAAACCTGCACACCCATCTTTAGAGGAGCACAATGAGGCTGAGGGACTGAGTTTGACCCTCAACAGGGGCTGTAGAGTTTGTTAAGACACAACTAGGCTCGGGTCCATGTGGACTAGCTCCCAGTATAGGGTCTTTATGCTCTCCTATTTATCCTCTTTAGAAGAAAAGCTGACCTTGTGTGCTTACGAACTTTGCTTGACTAGCATTCACTACTTTTTCCATGGAATGCCATTGCCCTGGAAAAGCCACGGAAAGTGGCGAGTCTCACCCAGATTTCTTGGTATTGGGACCTACCATTAGTTTCTTGTCTGATCCCCCCTTCAAACTCCTTTCCTCTATGGAATGGGGGGATGTTGAGAGTCTAGATGCTGAGATACCCAACTTACATTTACTTAGTGGTGCATGTTAGGAAGTTGCTGTGCTCAGGGGGACAAGGTCCTGATTGCCACCCACCAGATTCTCTCTCTCTTTCTCTTTTTTTTTTTGAAAATTGATTTTGGGGACAGCAAAGGGGGCTGCAGTTCTGGGACAGAATGAGAACATTTTCCTGAGATGTGAATCAGAATGGGGATTCCTACTAAGTTGCCCAGCTCCAACCAGATGAAGGCCAGCAGAAGGAGGAAGATGGAGAGTTTGTGTGGAGCACTTAACTGCCGCCCCTGTGAGACTTCACTTGTAGCGTTTGTGGCCAGGCAGTAAATAGTCTGTATTCTCCCCAGAGAATGGCCCGCCTCATTCCTGACCTCGTGAGAGCAGGGCCTTTTCTGCAGACCAGTGCCTTCTCTGCCTCTTCTGGGTGTGTGGGGGTCATAGCATCTTGTAGAGGCAGCAGAGAGAGTGAGCACAGGACAAGGTGGAGAATGTCCCGTAGGGGCTGCAGGGATAGTGATCAGGGAGCATGAGGCCAAGGGGCCCTGGGAGGTGTGTAGAGAGAGAGGGGAAGAAGAGAGCATCTGAAAGTGGGCCAGGAGTTTTCATGCATTCTGTGGACAGTGGGAAATCACAGAGAGTTTTAAATAGTACATTGATGGGATCCAGTGGTAGTTATGGTATGAGAACCCTGTTAGGAGTTTACCAGTGGTCAGATAGATGGCACCATAAACTAGGTTAGTGGTGGCGACAAGTAGGTAGAGGATCTAACTAGTTGCTAGGTGGTTTTTAGTTGCATATGACTGATAGTGACCCGATGAACAACAGATCTGAACACCCTGTCCTATCCTATCCTGTCCCATTCTGTCCTGTGCATAAGGATAAGCTGGTGGATTATCCTGATAACAATGTTTTCTTGGTAATAAGCTGGTGGGTTGTGGCAAGAGGGAGAACTCCTCGGATGTTGAGGATACTTCAGAGCAATACAAAGCAGGATGGGGCCTGGCTACCAGGTCTTGACTGAAACATCTGACCAAACTCCCAAGGAAGAAGAACAGCCTTGGAAAGGAATGAGGGGATCTCAAGCCATCAGTAGTTTAATGTTGGATGTGATTGGAGGACAAACATGTGGGAATTTTAAATGAGTGGGTGGAGAGATGAATTTGAAAATAGAATCCAGTCTAGTTGGTAGGTGCAAACTGGGGAGACCTACTATGAAATATGAGGATTCAAGTCCTGGGAGAGACTGGGGGTGTTCAAACTAAGAAAATTCCACATAGAACCTGAGCACATATCAAAGATTCCAGCCAAGTTACGAAGAGGCTCCTTACGTGAAACCAAAGGAGGGCTTCCAATGTAGTCCCTGTCCTAGCAGTAGGTACCTCCTCAGAGTGTTCAAGATCAGCCTTTGCTTTGGGGAGGGGCAGTGAGGTCACACTGGAATGGATGTGAGTAAGAAGGGTGCTTTAGAGCTCAGGACAGACCTGGAGCACTTGTTCAGGGCTACACTTTGCCTCATGCCTTCCTGCTGCAGGTCTTCTGCTGAGCCCAGCCCCACCTTGGGGCCCCCAGTTCTGCATTCCCTGGTCTGGAGTGGAGAGGAGCTTGGGTCTTCCCTATCTCGGTCTCCCCAAGGGCTGGGCAGATCAGAGATGTCTGCTCCACAGTTCTGGTGCTGGATGTCCTGGGTTGGATTGTCTAGCCCATTTCCAGTAGAGCCTCCTGGACGTGTCACTGTTCCCACAGAGACCCTCCAAGCATATTTGTGTCTGGGTAGCCAGGCTGGCTGACTTATTTCCAGGTTCTCCTTCCTTCCTGAGCAGCCACTGAGGGACCAGAAAGGTCCAGGAATGGTGCCCGTTCTGCCCTTCTGGATCAACATGCCATTCTTGCCAGAGCCTCCTAGTGCTACCCAGGTGGCACCTGCTGATGTGCAGGTTTCAAGTAAGAGGTATTCTAACCCCAAGCAAGAGATTTGTCAATGTCAGCTTCCCACCCAGGGACTGTGAGAAGCTCCAGAGCAGAATATCAATAACAATGGGAGGGTCTAGGAGTAGGGCATTCTCTTAGTCACCATAAATGGTCCAGTGTGAAGCAGCTCACCTGTCCAAGAAGCCCCTGAAAGGGGTGGCAGAACTGGGCAGGTTTTGCCTTGTTGTACATCAGGTTCCTGTGAATCAGAACTCACAAGGGTAAGCTGCACACAAGAATGAGGCCAGCAGAGGGTGGTGTCAGCTTCTCAGCCCTTCTGGGCAAGGGGGAGCATTTGAGGGGTACTTTTTCACATGGAACAAGATAAATTCTCAGATACCATGGCCTGATCTAATGCCTCCAAACTTGGAGTGTTGCTCACATCTGTTGAGTTCCTATGTTTGGGGTGACACCTGTCAGGAGAAATTGATACTGAAGGACACGTTCAACTCATTGCCATCAAGTCAGAATCCGCTCATAGCTGACCCTCATGTGGGCTTTCAGAGGCTATAAATATCATGGGAGGAGAGTGCTCATTTTTCTCTCCCAGAACCACTGGTGAATTCAAACTGCCAGAGAGGTATCACCTTTGTGTTAACAGTATTCCCCTCTACAGACTACATGAAGTACACACAGGTCAGTTCTAATGGTGGTTATTGCCCTGCTGATGTCCTGGATTATTTCCATGGTTGCTCACAAAGAGCATCACAGGAGGTGGGATGGCATGTTACCAGGTCTGCTCCTGACAGTCCAGTAACTGGCGGTGACTCACTGGCATGGCTTTCCAACTGGCAGTCAGTAGGATTTTACTTTTTTTTTTTTTAATTTATTTTACTTTTGATACCAAGAAGTGAGGAAAGATGACCAAAGTTCTAACTCAAGCCATAGTCCAGGTTAACAAATCTGCATATTCATAGGGGAAAAATGCAGACTCTGGCCTGCTGAGACAGAGTGGAGTGAGGCTAATGTCTTGGATGATAAAGAAGCAACCACAGGAAACAGGAAAGGGGGTGCTTGAACAATTATGGTTTGCAAGATGTTCAGACATGCATGTAAATTACAGAATGGTCTTGTCTATGTCTTCATCCATCAAGGTCACAGATGTTGACGTTCAGTGAATTGTTTCTATTCAGCAGGAGAACACAGCCTGACTTGGTGCCAGGCCAGATTCCAGGTGTCATTTCTGTACTGTTCATACGGAATCATCCTGCGTTCCAACAATAAACCCACTCAGTCTGGTGTATTTTAGTTCAGTGTAAGTCCTAGATGAGCATTGCGTGACATTACAGAGAAATGTAAACAATAAAATACTTTAATAGATTTTAAATAAAATGATTTAAAAGGTCATGCATCATTAACAATAGAAGATCTTTCCCCAGATATTTAATAGGCGCTGGGGAGAGAGCAAGGAGCCCTCATGGCAAAGTGCATTTCTCCTGTGATCCAAAAAGTTGATGTTTTGAAACCACCAACCATTCCCCACAAGAATGATGGACAGTCTCTTTCCATAAATATTTAAGCCTCAGAAACCACCACTGATAGGTCGTCCTGGGATACAACTCAATGGCATGGAGTTCTTACTTATTTTCCTGTCTGGGGAGACATCCATAATCAAATCATAGACACATCAGGTAGAAGGAGTTCTGAAGAGGAAAACAGATAAGGGACAAAAAAGTGGCTTTGGCGGAGGAAGGCCCTGATACTGTAAATGGGAAAAATTCTAGTTTTTAGAGCATTATAGTCAAAGGGAATTATTAAAAACAGTATAGCAGAGAACTGACGGGGAGACCAAGAAAATACTTTTAAGCGTAAATACAGTAGTATAAAAATTGTGGGAAAATAAATGGAGATACAAATTCAAGCAGAAAAAATTAAATTTCTGATTGTTGAAGGTGTTGGCAGATACACAGACTTACAGTTTAATACTACTGAATATTTCTAACCCTTTAATGACCTGCAGGGTTCCCTGCCCCCCTCACTTCCTCTGGGGTTTACTGACAGGAGGGGCCTGTGTAGCTGCCTGAAACTAAGAAATGGGCATGGGTAAAAATTGGTTTTACAAGGTATTATCATGCACCCAGTGGGTGTAATTTTTGCAAAATTTTGGTCTTTTTTTGCAATTTCACTTGGACATTCACCCTGTGTATATATTTTCTGCTCCCTGTGCCTTATTTAATGGGCCTTGCTGGCATAGTGCACTGCACGTTGGGCTGTTAACCAAAGGTAAGCAGTTCAAGCCCAACAGGAACTCCGAAGATGGAGTTTTCTCCAAAAGGAGAAAGATGGGAGTGCCCTCCAGACCTGCAACCTCAGAAACAACATGGAGGGCTGCCTCGAGTTGGACCTGTCTTGATGGCAGGCAGTGGGTGGTGCATCACTTGAAAACTATCTTTCTCACCGTAATTACATGTTCACATGAATACTGCATTTCCAGTTACTCTAAATTGTATACAACTGTCATGGGATCAAAAACATGTGAGCCAGGGTAACATGTGTCCAGCATAATTCTACCCCCAAGGTCTGAAGAAACAAGTGAGCCCCACACAATCTTACCCCGATGCCTTTGAGCTGTGCTGTTGTAAAATACTGGATATCCCCTGGACGGCCTAACGAACAAACATGTCTTGGAAGAAGGTACAGCGAGAGGGGTCCTCGGAGGCAAAGGGAATGAGCTTCGTCTCACATCCTTTGGTCAAGCTCTTAGGAGAGTCTATCCTTGGTGAAAGATATCATGCTTGGTAAAGTGGAGGGTCGGTGAAAAAGAGCAAGACTCTCAACAAGATGGATTGACACAGTGACTGGGCAGCACTGGGCTCGAGTGTGTCAGATTGTGAGGACAGCACAGAACAGGGCAGGATTCAGATCTATTGTGTATGAAGATGACACAGGACAGGGCTGGGTTCAGATCTTTTGTTCATAGGGGTGCTATGGGTCGTGCCCAGCTTGATGTCACCTAACCAAACAACAGCAACAACAAGATCAGACTCTAGAGGGACATATGTGTCCCACGTGACATACCTAAAATTCCCCATTTCATAACAAGACTTCTTATACACTCTGATTCTGCACGCCTCAGTGAAAACACATGGTGTCAAAAAAATTCAAAGTAGAAACTAACTAGGTCAATGAAAGAGTTAAAATAGTAAATTAGCAATTTTGTTTTTAAATACACCTACAATATGTACTCAGTGGCATCAAACAACAACAACAACAACAACAATATGCAAAGGAGCTCTGGTGGCCTAGTGTTAAAAAGCTGTGCTGCAATCCCAAAGGCATGTGGTTTGAATCCACTAGCTGCCCTGCAGGAGGATAGGCAGTCTCCTCTCATGGTTTACTGTCTCTGAAAACCCTCTGGATGGAAAGTCAGCTATGGGTTCAGTTCTAACTTGACAGTACACAGCAATGAAAATATGCTGGAAGTACATTAACTATAATATACTGCAGGCACATAACAACAATAACATACTATGACAGGTTTGGAAGCAGGAATGACATCCTCCTAAATAACATGCCTCTGGAAACATTGATCTTGGATAAATGTCGATGGTTGTAGAGGGGCTTCAGGTCTTTTGTTCATGGGGTTGCTATGAGTCATGCTTGACTCAAAGGCAATCAACAATAACAACATAATAGTTATATGTTGGAAATTATATTATCTACAATATTTATTATCAATATTAATTTTGTTATTTATCTGAAACAAATTAGGACTAACAAAAAGAAGAATGGGAATCCCAGAACACCTAATTGTGCCTATGTAAAACCTATACATAGACCAAGAAGCAGCACCAGAATGAGGGAAAGCTGCATGGTTTAAAATCAGGAAAGGTGCGCACCAATGTTGTATCTCTTCTCCAAACTTAGTCTGTATGCTGAACAAATTATCTAAGACTCTGATGACATCAGGACTGGAGAAGGACTCATTAGCAACCTCCATTATGCAGATGACACAACACTGCTTGCCCAAAGTGAGGAGGACTTGAAGCACTGAAAAGATCAAGGACTATTAATATGGGCTACAACTCAACATCAAGCAAACAAAAATTCTCATCACTGGACCAATAGGTAACATCATGTTACATGGAGAAATGAGTAAAGTTGCCAAGGATTTACTTTTACTTGGATCCACAATCAATACTCATGCAGTCAAGATGTGTTACCGAAAGATGTATTACACTGGGGAAATGTGCTGTCAAGACATCTTTAAAATGCTAAAAAGCAAGGATGTCAGTTTAAAGACAAAGATGTGTCTGATCCAAGCCATGGTATTTCCATTTCTTCCTGTGCATCTGAAAGTTGAAGAATTAATAAGGAAGCCCAAAGAAAAATCGATGCCTTTGAATGTTGGTGCTGAAGAAAAACAGTGATTATATGATGGCTGTAGAAATGTCATGCAGAACCAGAGTGGCTCTGTAGGAAAAAGATGAGTCATCTTCTCCTATACAGTTTACATGCCCCTCAAACCTTCTGGAGGGTCAGCTATGAGTTAGTTGCAACTTGACAGCAATGAAGGGTGGTTGTTGGGTTTTTTTGGGGGGGGGGAAGAGGTTGCCAAAAGAACAATTTGTCTTTTTTATTATTATTATTAAATTTTATTAGTTTCAATGAACATTCACAGGGATTCTGGGCTTTCACTCCTTCATTGCCGCACCATTCTCTCCA
>NW_006399805.1:17117541-17119552 GCF_000299155.1 Elephantulus edwardii
GCCATCACCATGGAAAAGGTAGAAGGTCAGCAAAAGAGTGTCAGTGCATCCTCAACAAGATGGATTTATCCAGTGACTGTAACAATGGACTGGGGCAAATCAGATTCTGTGTGGATGGCATGGTGCAGGGTAGGATAAGATTCAGATCTATTGCTCATAGAGTCACAGTGAATCATAGTCTTGCAACAATATTTACATATATGATAAATTTGTTAGATATCAACTGATATAAACTTTATAGTTTTACAAGGTTCACTTACAAATCACTTTTTCAAAACTATCTGTACAATAGGATTCCAAAGCATTTTACTCTCCTGGATGCTGTTTCAATTACACACCTACACATTGGATGTGGGCCTGTGTTCTGGATTTTCAAGACTTCCCCAAGGTCTTTGTGAACCCTGAGCTGCTACAGTAGTGGCAAGAGCCAGGGCATGCAGATTAAGACTTGGGTTTCATCGTTGTCCATTTCATTGTTCAATAAGTGTTCTCATGAAACTTTGTGTCTCAATTGCCTCATTTGTCATTTAGGAAATAAAAGCCCTTCTCACCTCATATAGTTATTATAAGCAAAGCCAGTTCAACTCCTCTGTAAAATGTGGTCCTTTTTATACTAAAGGAAACTTACTGCTCAGCATTTCACCTCTTGAACAAAGGTGTTTCCTAGAACTGAGCTGCTGATGCCAAGAGATGGTGGTGGGGATAAAGCTATGTCATTTAAAAGGTTTACCTCCCCACAACACTCCCTTTAAGACACTGCTCTGAGGTTCCCACTGTGCATCTGTAAAATTGGAGTCACAAGCTATTTTCAGCTCTAACATTCCACAAGTCCATGGAATTAATCAGGAAATCAGCTTAAGGTCCAAGTGTTTGCAAGGAAAGCGAACGACTGTGCCTTTAGGGATACAGGGGAAGGCAAAGCACCAACCACTGGCTATGTGGTATCAAAAGTTTATTGCTTAATGAAGAGGATAAAATTGTTGAATGGGACCTCCTAAAAATTAAATCCCTGTGTTTATCAAAAACTTCTTCCTTCATTGAAATGAAAAATAAACAAACTAAATTAATTTTTAAAAAAAGCAAAAAAGCATCTTAACACTAAAACAAAAACAAAAACAAAAAAACTTCTTCCAACAGGGTGAAAAGAAAACCTGCTTATTGGGAACAAACATTTGACAATACCATCTCAGACAAGAGTCTCATAACGAAAGTTTATAGAATAATCCTGGGACTCCACAAGAAAAAGACTGATAGCCCAATTACTAAATGGGCAAAAGACATGGAAAGAATTTTCACACAGGAAGGTATTCAAATGGCCAACAGACATATGAATAAATGCTCCAAATCGCTGGCAGTAAGATGCAAATCAAAACCACAATGAGATACCATCTTACTTCAGTGGCAGTGGCAAAGTTGAACAGGACAGCAAGCAATAAATGTTGGAGAGGATGCAGTGAGGTAGGAACTGTTTTACATTGTTGATAGTACTATACAAAGGGATTTGACTCTGTGAATCACAACAAATTGTGGCTAATGTTGAGAAGAATAGGACTCTCTGAACACCTGATAGTGCTCATGCAAAACCTCTACCTAGACCAAGAAGCCATTGTCTGAACAGAGCAAGGAAACACTGCATAGTTCAAACTCAAATAAGGAATGTGTTAGGGATGTATCCTTTCTCCATTCCTTTTTAATCGACGTGCATAACAGATCATTCAAGAGGCTGGACTTGAAGAATGTGGAAGAGGAAGCGTAAGGGGGCGTGGCCTGGCGGGGCCGTGCCAGCCGGCGCTCTCGCGCCAACGCGCCTGCGCAGACCGCCTGCCCGCCCAGCGCCGTGCCTTCCACGCGTCGTCTCTCGTCGCTGTGCTCTCCACGTGGTGCTCTCTGCCGTGGTGCTCTCCGCCGTGGTGCTCTCCCCCGTGGTGCTCTCCGTCGTGGTGCTCTCCCCCGTGGTGCTCTCCGCCGTGGTGCTCTTGGTGCTCTCCCCCGTGGTGCTCGTGGTGGTCTC
>NW_006399805.1:17120038-17143363 GCF_000299155.1 Elephantulus edwardii
CTCTCCGCCGTGGTGCTCTCCCCCGTGGTGCTCTCCACGTGGTGCTCTCCGCCGTGGTGCTCTCCGCCGTGGTGCTCTCCCCCGTGGTGCTCTCCGCTGTGGTGCTCTCCCCCGTGGTGCTCTCCGCCGTGGTGCTCTCCGCCGTGGTGCTCGTGGTGCTCTCCGCCGTGGTGCTCTCACCCGTGGTGCTCTCCGCCGTGGTGCTCTCCACGTGCTGTCTTGTTCGCCTCGCCTCGCTCGCGTCGCCATGCCCCGAGTGACCGTGTTCTACCCGCCCCACGGCCGCAGCGGGGTCCTGCTTGGCCTGCGAGCCCACTTGGTCTCCCGCCACTTGCCTGCGTCAGGTGTGCTGAGTGTGACCCTGGCTCCGAGGCGGCCGGGAGCGCGAGGTGGTGGCGGGGCAGCCCCCGTGGGATGGCCAGGCCCGCGGGGTGCTCCCCGTGACCAGGCCGTGGGCTCCCCGTCCGGAGACGGACACGGGGCGAGAGGCAGGGCCGCCGTCGGACGTGCTGGGCAGCGGGCGTCCCTGCAGAGGGCACGGACCTGGCCCAGAGACCGAGGGGCAGAGCATCCCTGTGGCCTCCGACATCGCTGTGGGCCTGGGGGTGATCCTCACGACCCTCCTGATGCCTCCGGCCTGGGTGCTGAGCAACCTGCATCAGAACCCAAGCCAATGAGCTGGACACCGCCCCCCAGAGCCTTCCAGAACAGCTGTGCCTTCCCGAAAATGAGAGAACCCGCTAAGGGGGCGACTGGGTCACCCTCTCGAGTATGCAGCTTCATACCCGATGTTTCTAGTTGAGTATTTTTCACTATTCCCCAGGCTTTAGGAAGATTAACAGAAGAGTTGTTTAAATGTGTTTAGCAGAAAATGTTCAGTAAAGTTTAAGCTTTTAATTTAAAAAAAAAAAAGAATGTGGCAAGAGGATTAGAGGAAGACTCATCCAATAACTTACATTATGGAGATGACACAACTTTGGCTCACCAAAACTGAGGAGGACTTGAAGCGTTTGCTGCAAAAGGTAAAAAAAAAAAAATGAAGCCTTAAATATGACTAGCATCTCAACACCAAGAAAACAAAGATCTTCACTACTGAGTCAACAGGTATTATGATAGATAGAGAAAAGATTGAGGTTGTTAATGATTTCATCTTAGTTGGATCTACAGCACTCTTCACACCAGCAGTCAGGAAATCAAAAGACAAGTTGCATTGTGAAAATCTGCTGCCTAGGACCTCTCCAGAGTACTGAAGAGCAACTACGTCACTCTGGAAACTAAGGTGTGCCTGATCCAGTCCATAATCTCCACAATTGCTTGCTATGTGTCAGAGAGCTGGACAGTGACTAGGGATGATAGAGAATTGATGCCTTTGAGCTGTGGTGCTGGAGAAGAGTGTTGAATATACCATGGACTGCCAGGAGAACAAACACGTTCGTCTTGGAGAGGGTGAAGCCTGATTGCTCTTTGGAGGTAAGGATTCTGAGGCTTCATCTGACATACTTCGGGCATATAGCAAGGAGGGACCGGTCGTAGGAGTGGGAAATCATGCTTGGAAGGACAGAGGGATAGAGAAAGAGGGAGACCATCAATAAGATAGATTGATTTAGTGACTGGGGAAATGAGGATAGGTGTATCAGAGACAGTAAATTTGTCACAGGATAGAGCAGGTTTCAGGGCTGTTGTACATAGGGTCACTATGCATTGCAGCACATAACAACAACAGTAACATCATAGTCTACTTAAAGTAAAAAATGACGACCAAGTTAGTGTAAATTGTGTTGTTCCAGCCTTGCCAAATTTGGGAAAGGTGCATATAAAATGATAGTTTGTTGTTGTTGTTAAGTGCCGTCCAGGCGCAGACAACTCATAGCGACCCTGTGAAGGAGAGGCCTCAACACTTGTGTGTCTCTCATCCTCTCTCCAGGTTCATAGGATTTCTGTGCACAAAAAACATACATATGAAATGATAAAGTCAAAGCAAAAAACTACAAAGAGGCAGTCATCTCAGAGGGAGGATGGACACTGCACTGTATAACAAAGAGGAAAAGATTTTTCTACAATTAGAGTAGGAACTGAAAGTTACAGACTAATTAGTAGATGAAAAGATAGTCAGGGTCAGGGGATTCAAAGGTGGGATACTTAGAAGCGGGAATTTGACAGGGTAGGTGGGTAGCATGAGGATATGCAATTGCTCTGTACAGGGTAGTCACAATGTTTGGGCTGGCATTTCTGGTAACTGGCTATAAAAATGGCTTCTTCAGGGAGCCTTCGTGGCAAGAAGCTGTGGTGCAATTCTGAAGGCATGTGGTTCAAATCCACCAGATGCTCCACTGGAGAAGGAGGGACAGTCTCCTCGTGTGCCAATCAGATCTGATTTGATGGCACACAAGAAGGGGAAAAAAAGAAAAATGGCTACCTGAGTCATTTTTGTTTCTGAGGGACCACTGTAAAGATTGAGTGACCACACCACATCAAGAGCTTTTGGGAACAGATTACAGTATCTTGCACTTGCCAGAGCTCAGATAAAGGGAATGTCTTTAGGATGTGTAGTTAGGTCAGATGGACTGCTAGAAAAGGCAGAGCCACGGAGTGAAGTTGACTGGTATCCCATCAATTCCTGGGGCCTTATTCTTTGCCAGTGCCTTCAATGCAGCTTCCACTTTTTTCATTACCATTGGCTCCTGCTCCTATGGTACTTCAATTTTTCAGTGTCAGTCAATTCTTTCTGGTAAAGTGACTATATTCTCTCCATCATCTTTTGATGCTTCCTGGGTCATTCAGTATATTGCCCATAGCATCTTTCAGTATTGTGACACGAGACTTAAATTTGTTTTTCAATTCTTTCAGCTTGAGAAATGTAGAGTAAATTCTTCCCTTTTTATTTTCCAATTCCAGTTCTCTGCATATTCCATTATAATACTTTGCTTTGACTTTCCGAGCTCCCCTTTGAAGCCGTTTGTTCAGCTCTTTCACTTTGACAATTTTTCCTTTAGATTTGGATTCTCGATGCTCCAGTGCACTGTCAGAGTCTCCTCTGATATCCATTTCAGTTTTTTCTATCTCCTCTGTTTTTGTAATGAACTTTTGCTCTCTTCATCGATGATATCCTCGATATCATCCTACAATTAATCTGGTCTTCTATCATTAGTATTCAGTGCCTCAAACCTATTCTTAAGACGATCATGAAATTTTGATGGAATTGATTCAAGATCATATCTTGGTTCCTTTGGACTTATTTTCATTTTCTACGGCTTCAATTTAAACTTATTATTGTTGTTGTTGTTAAGTGCCGTAGAGTCGTAGATGACTCATAGCAACCCTATGAACGAAAGACCTGAACACTTGTATAACTTTCATTGTTTTTCCAAGTTCATAGAATTTCTGGAGACAAGCTATTTTGGAAGTGGATGCCACTCCTGCGTCCAAGCTTGTTATAAACCAGGAGCTCCACCAAATGCTATCTACTGTGGGTAACCATTATCGCATTTGACACATCAGTGTCACGGTGTTTAGCATCACAGCAACCACATGTTACCTCTGTATAGCAAATGGACAGACTGGTGCTCTACCACTTAGAAGAATGTTTGACCAAAAACAATTAAACCTGCATATGAATAATTGATGATCTGACCCACAGTCTACCCCTGGTCTAGTTTTGACTGCTGACATGGAGCTTCTCCAGTGATTTCTTTCACAAATGTAGTCAGTCTGATTCTTAGCAGTCCATCTAGTGAGATCCATGTGTAAAGTTGTCCCCTCAATACAAGTATACAAAGATAATGTGGAAGCTACACCATGGTCCCTCACAGTCTGATCAAGAGTTGTAGGAAGATTAAGGATGGAGAGTTGTCCCACAGTATGGCCTTGAATATTTTTTTAGAGCATACTGATAAAAAGGGAGGAAATTGGGCTAAGAGGGGGTTGGGGAGCTTAGTATCACCAAGTGGAGGGTCTGTAGAAGCCCGTGCTCTGTATGATGAAGCTCTGACTCTCTGCCTTCCAAAGCCAGAATACGTGGAGGTTTCTTGAGAATGTTGGGAACTACCTGTAGATGGTGAGAGAATTAATTCTCCCCCAACACACACCCACCCACCCTTGACAGACTGAGAAAGAGTGAGAAAGAAAGAAAGGTAGCCTTCCTCTAGGGCTGGCACTCTGAATTTAAACTTCTAGCCTCTTAAATTGTAAAAGAATAAATTTCTGTCTCTTAAAGCCATGCACTTACACTATCTGTCATAGAAGCATTAGAAAACTAAGGCAGCTTTTAAAATCAAACATGGATTTCAGACTCCTGTTGAGGCTTTAAGATGGAGTGAAGTCTCCACTTTTAGACTGCTCTTTTTACATATAGCAGGTGCCCACTGTTTGAACTATCGTTTTATGTGCACCTTTCTCAAACTTGGCAAGGCTAGAACAACACAGTTTGCAATAACTAGTATATGGGTTTCTTTATATTCTTCCTTTCCCCTTCCATCTTGAGCTGGTCTTAGAACTTTCCAAAGTGCAAAAATGCAAGCCATTGCTCTCTGCCTTAGCTCATGCTGGATAATTTGACCTGTCTAGATTCGATGAACTTGAGGTCACAGAGATGGATACAGCTGAGACCACCTCTGGAGAGAATAGAGAGGTCGCCAAAGACTGATCACACCCCAGCCTAGGTCCTTTGCTTTGGTTCTGTGGTCAGTTAAGAAGCTCGAAGATGCTTGTATAATAAGAATTGCACTTTGGTTTACAGATGGGACACATAGAAGAAGCATTCTCTCCCAAGTTGGCTTGAAAACAGCGTCTCCAGGGCCCCACATAATTCAGAGTGGCCACGTGGCCTGATGCCCTGGGGCCTGTGGTAGGCGGTCAGTGATTTCCTGCAAGGATGGGTATGGCAGGGGAGTGGGAGACCAACACTGTTACTGGTGTCAGATATGGTCTGCCTGACCCTCTCTCTTACATGCACACACACAGAAAGGGTTCAAGGAATGCTGAGTGTGGTTTGTTACTGGTTCAAACTCACTTCAACCCTGTGTGCATCGGAACCAAGAGCTGGCCCTTATGATTGCCTGTATGTTTCAGTCCATCGCTGTAACTACTGAAGGTCTCCCTTGTTGAGCCTCTACTACTTCAAACACGATGTCGTCAAGTGTCCGATCCTCTTGATGACATGCCAAAACGAAGCAAGTTGTACTGTTACGTTTAAGATTTTCATTGGTTAATGGTTGGACGTATACACTAGACCTCTCTTCCTAGTGTGCATGGAAACTTTGCTAGAAACTGTCCACCATGGCGACCCTGATGGTATTTGAAATATCACTGGCATAGTGTCTAGCAGCAGAGCAAAATGCGGCAAATTGACGCGGTTGACCAGCTTCACGCGCGTCTGCGCACTCGACACGATAGCTTTCCATTGGAGGGGGCAGGCCTGAAGTCCGCGCCTGCGCACTCCACACGAGCCGCATGGTCATTGGGCAGGTTCCCGGTTCGCGCAGGCGCACTCGCTCCGCGGCTTTTTTTTTTCTCTTTCGGGTGGGCGAGGCTGTGGCCTGTTTGCTGTCCCCGGAGGGAGTGTGGCGGCAGGTGGGTGGGCGCGGGCCCAAGCTGTTTTACAGGGCGGAGGACGTGCGGCGGGGGTTGCTGCGGGGCGGGCGGGCCGGGACCCTACAGTCGGAGGTGGGCGGCCCTAACGCTCTTGGCCGAGCGGACACCGGAGGCGGGGCTCATGGGGTAGGTGCTGCTGCGCTCGCTCCGTGGGCCGGTCACTGGCGCACGGTCTCGGCAGAGCCGTCCTTAAACGAGATGGGCCGGCCTCTCGAGGAAAGCAGTTCTTCCGTTTGGGGTTTAGAGCAGGTCTCACTCGGTCACCTTTGCATAATGTGAAACCTAATGTGCGGTAAGGCTGGTGGTCTAGTGATGAGGAGCTGCACCGCCAACCCAAAGTGGGCAGTTCGAATCCAAGATCGGCTCCGCGGGAGAAAGATTGGACAGTATCGGACCAAGTGATTTACGACGTCTGAAAACCCATGGGAGGGTCATCTGTGAGGCGGCACCAAGCCTGCAGCAATGGGGGGTAGCAGTGTTGCATGGTTTTTCTTTAACAGTTTGGCCTATGTTTTGTAAATAGCCAAATTTGCATGTGGGATGAAACAATTGTAGAGTGGTTTGTTTGGCACTTTGTCTTCCTGGCACCCTTCCCTTCTCACCTGCTGTGCCTGGATACAGGTGTAGGAGTGGGGGCAGGTGGGCCCCAAGTAGGAGTGTTGGGCTGGGGGGAAGGCCCCAGTCACAGATATTGGGAGAGTGGGGGGCCCCAGGCACAGAAGTTGAGAGGGCAAGGCCCCAGGGAGGTAGAAATTGAAAAGTGGCCTTTTTTTGGGGGGGCTGCACCTGGGGAAGGACTGGAGTGAGCACCTCTTTCATGAGGTGTATTGCTGCCTCCACAAATGCTGCTTTCCACTTGGACACAAGCCGCTTCAGTTGTTGATGAGTCTTCTCTTCCTCCAATCCTGATGGCACCTCTTCCTATAGTACTCACACACTCATTCATTGCCCTCAAGTCAACAACACACAGCTGACCTTCCAATGGATTTTTCAGAGGCTGTAAATAGTACGGGAGGAGATTGACCTTTCTTCCATAGAACAGCTGCTGGATTTGAACCACTTGCCTTTGGGTTGGAGCACAACTTCCTACTAACTAGGTCACCAGAGCATCCCTAAATATAGTCCAGATTATCAAATTATTTGCTCACCATACAGACTGAATTTTTGTTAAGTGCCGTTGAGTCAGGTATGAGTCATAGTGACCCTCTGAAAAGCTTATCAATCCTGTGCCTTCCTTATCATCTCTCATCCCTTTGCTGTAGACACTGTGTCAATCCATCTCGTTGAGGGCCTTACTCTTTCACTTTTCACTGACACTCCACCTTTCCAAGCATGATGTCCTTTTTTTTTTAAATTTATTTTATTATTTTTGTGTGAGTGTACCGTCAAATCAAATCTGACTGGTACAGGAGGAGATTGTCCCTCCTTCCCCGGCAGAGCATCTGGTGGATTTGAACCGTGCGCCTCTGGGATTGTAGTTGCAGCTCCTTGCCACTAGGCCACCAGAGCTCCCCTATGATGTCCTTTTTTAAGGAACTCCAAGACATGTGTTTATTGTTTTGGCAGTCCATGGGGCACTCAGCTTTATTTCCCAACACCACAGCTCAATGACATCAATCTTCTGTCATCCTTCTTCATTGTCCAGTACTCAGATGCATAGCAGGTGACTAAAAAGAACATGGTTGATCGGGTCTTTAAGTGGACATTATTGCTCTTTAGTAGTTGGAGAGGACCCTGACAACGTATTTTCCCAGTGCAATATGTCTTTTGATTTCTTAACTCTGGTACCGCTGGTACAGAGAAAACCCTATGAGCAAGAGATATGGTGAAAGGCTACTACAACCCTAATGCACACCTTTCTTGTTATTAAATCCTTGTTATATTTAAAAGAATCGTTGATTCTGTACAGGTTCCACATGAGCATGATGGAGTATTCTAAAATTCCTATTATCAGTGTTATCCATAATTTATTATGTTCCACACAATAGAATGCCTTTGCATAGTGAATAAAACAGAAACATTTTTCTTGTATTCTCTACTTTCAGCCAAGACCCAGCTTGAATTTCTTAAATTTCCTGTCAATAATACTGTAATAGCTGTTTAATAATCTCCATCAAGATTCTGCTTGTGTGTGATACGAATCATATTGTTTGATAATTTCTGTGTTCTCTTGAGTCACTCTTGTTTGGAACTCTTAGCATCTGTTGGCCAAGAAGCTGTCTATCAAATTACTTGTCATAGACAACTGAGCATGTTCAAGGCTGCATATGTTTGATGAAGCATTGCAGTTAATATTCTATCAGTTCTCCGAGCCTTGTTTGTTGTCAATGCCTCACTGCAGGTTTGACTTTTCTGTAGTATCATAGGTGATTAATCATGTACTACTTACTCAAATGATTGACTGTTGGCCATTTCCCTTTTGATGCTCTCCACATCCTTCAGTATTAAAACTCGAGGCTTGAATTTGTCCTTCAGTTTTTTTCTATGTGAGCAATGCCAAGCTTGTTTTGCTTTTTGGTTTTCTAATTATATCTTTGCACATTTCATTACGATGCTTTTGTCTTTTCATGCTGCCCTTTGTAATCTGTTCATAGTTCTCTTATTTTGTAATTTCCTTCTGTTTTAGCTTCTCTATATTCAAACACAGGTTTCAGAATCTGTTCTGACATCTATTTCGGTCTTGTCTTTTTTTTCTTGACCTTTTTTCTTTGTGCATGATGGCCTTGATGTTATTCCCCAGCTTGTCTGGTCATTAGTGTTCAGTAAGTCTCCTGGTTAACAGCCATCCATTTGTGCCCTTACTTAACAAGATCAACAATGGCTGATCTTTTTTGAAGTCAGCTCCTAGACCTTTCTTCATTGCTTAGTCAGGAAGCCCCACTGAAACCTGTTCAGCAGCATAGAAGACGCCACTAACAGATGGTTGATGGTTGTGTGTGGGATGCAATGGCCACAAGTTAAACCAAGGATTCCACCATGGAAAATGATCTTTCTACTACAGAACATGACTTCTGCACCAATTGTCAGTCTGTTTTGGGCTGTCCTCAGTCCTCCTGAGACCTACTTATTGAGGGCCCAGTTTTGAGGACAGATCTACAGCTGTGAGAGGAGAGTCATCCACTCCATTGGGAGCAGAGTTTTTCCTTGTCCACCCTATGTTGGTCAGAGGACAGATCCCCTTCTTGGTGAGACTTCAGAGCACAGAAATAGCTGTTTACTCTGATTTGCTTTCCTCTAAAACCACATTAGAGTGTGTAGACTACTCAAGTCCTTTGAGAGGCTTGCGCCCCCCCCCCAGTCTTCTCCCTTCTCCAGCCTTCACCCCAGGCTGTTGCCTCTCTCAGCATGGGTGAGTTCAGAAACCCTCAGCTCAACATTGGTGGTATCCCTCCCTCCCTGTTCTTACGAATTCCCTGATGCTGCTTCAGCTTCCAAGCTGTTCTCCATAGTTCTGCCCTTGACTGCTTTTCACTGTACATGAGATTCCTTAGCCTCATCTGCCTAGGAAGAGTGTGGCAATGGGGAGGGGTAGCACTTTTATGGAGTGGGGCCCTATAGGTAAGGAAGTGTGTGGCCCTCGTAAAGGCTGGCCCTGTGCCACCCACTTAGCCTTCCAGACATTACCATGTGCTGACAGTTCCTGCATCCCAGCACAGCTGCTTCCTAGAACTTGTCCCGGTTGCCCTTGGGATCACTGTCTCCTTTGTGCTGGCATCCCTGCCTTCATCCCCGTGCTCAGCAGTAAGCTGATGGCACTGTGCTTCTGCTTAAGAATATACAGACCCCTACTCCCACCTCCATAGGGCTCTTCAAGTCGTCACTGGCCATGTGGGTTTTCAGCCCTATGGGTAAAGGTCATCACTTTGGGCTGCCACTTGCTAAGATGGAGATGGAGTGTGCCTCTCTCCCTAGGGACCTGGGCACGATCCAGGTGAATGCCAGCCCGCCCAGTGGCAGCCGCCGTGTGACAGGCCTGCAGGACCCAGGTCACCTGAGCTGATCATCTCATGGAGTCGCAGGGCAAGAAGCTGGGTGAGGGAGATGGAGGCCGGGTCACAGCCCGGCTGCTTAAGGCACACACCGGAGAGTTTGCCCTGGACTCCATCCTGCTGCTCAAGCTGCGAGGCCTGGGGCTGGTGGACCTGGGCTGCCTGGGAGAATGCCTGAGCCTGGAGTGGCTGGACTTGTCAGGTAATGCACTCACCCACCTGGGCCCCCTGGCTGCCTTACACCAGCTGACTGTGCTTAATGTCTCCCACAACCGGCTGACGGGGCTGGAACCTCTGGCTGCCTGTGAGAGCCTGCAGAGCCTCAATGCTGCTGGCAACCTGCTGGCCGGTCCAGGGCAGCTGCAGTGCCTGGTGGGGCTTCGGAGTCTGGAGAACCTGAGGCTCCAAGATCCCCTGGCGCGGCTCAGCAACCCCTTATGTGCTAGCCCCTCCTACCGTGCAGTGGTCCTTGAGCTGCTACCTGGCCTGAAGATCATCGATGGAGAGCGTGTGACAGGCTGTGGCAGTGAGCTCTACCAGCTGTGCAGAGACCTGGACAATTCCTTGCAGCCGAGCCCTTGCCCGAGCTCCCGGGCCACTGAGGCCCAGCCATGGGTAGAGCCTGGCTACTGGGAGTCCTGGCCTGCGAGGAGCAGCTCCATCCTGGAGGAGGCTTGTCGGCAGTTCCAGGCCACACTGCAGGAATGCTGGGACCTGGACCACCAGGCTGATGAGAGCCTGGCCCAGGCTGAGCAGGCACTAAGCCCGGCGAGAGCCCCTTCCTCCTTTGTGTTCTGAGCACCCCTGACGGGCTTTCTCCAACGGCTCCTAGCAGGTGGGTTTCCAGGACACCTGTGGGGTACACCTAGGAGAGTCCAGCCTCCTTCAAGCCCCTGCTTCCCAGGCCCATGGTGAGGGATGTGGAAGTGAGAGCCATTCCTGGCAGGGAATACCTTTGTGAAGTGGGAGCTCCCTCACCCCTCGTGTTCGGAGAGCCCTATTAAAGCTTTGTCTTTGCTCGTCAGTCTCACTTCCTGTGGGCAAGGTCCAAAGAAAGGGGTTGAGAAGTAATGCTGCTTAGTGGCCCCCACGCCTGGTTGCAGGACCAACCCCCATACTTCCTGGGGGCACTCTCAGCCCTCCTTGTGTGAGTAAAGGTCTCTGGGTCCATCCTCCAGACCAGGACTGAGGCAAGGAGAGGATGAGCCAGAGGAGATCTCCTTTATTAGTCTGGGATGGACACTCTTATCCAGACACAGGGAGAGGTGGTGGCACCACTGGTCCAGGAAGTGGGGGAAAATTCTAGAGGAGAGATGGCCATGGTGTGAGGGGATATCCTTGCACCTAGCCTCTTTGATCCATGTTCCCAGGCCCAGTGGCCAACCCTTCCTGCTTTTACCCTGGCTCCTACCTGTCCAGGGCTCATTCTTGGGGCAGGGCCTTGGAGAAGGCAAACTGTCCTGGAAAGTAGTAGCTGTGGGGGTCCTCGCCGGCCCGCTCCACGTGAGTGCACATATCATCCTGGTGCATCTTAGGCTTCTGCAGTGGGAGCAGGTCATTGACGTTTAGGGCAGACACCAGCCACTCCGTGACGCCCTCCATTCCCAGGGCAGATGTTGGCCAGGTCCAGCTGGACCCTGGCTTAGTAAGTCCTTACCCGAAGAGACTGCGTCATGATGGGGCAGTAGACCATGCGGCCCAGAACTCTGTCCTCAGAGCCCAGTTTGAGGCAGGCCAGACATTTCCGCTTCCTCTGGGGAGAGAGGATGAATGTGGGAGGTCTGGGCTCCTCAAGGACAGAGACCAGTGCCAGCTGCTTTCTCAGGGTGACTGTGGGTACCAAAGGTACCATCCTGCCCCTGCAGACCTATTTCCAGCACAAGTGACCACAGCTTTCATTTTGGGGTATGAGGTAGGGCCATGCACCTGTGAGTCCGACCCCTTTGGGTAGCTCTCCAAACAACAACTCTGGTTTGCCTTTACAGCACATGCACAAACATGCCTTAGAAGACGCTGCTGTCCAGGGCTAGTGATAGCCCGGCTTGACAGATCGCATCCTGCAGTCCCAGAGCAGCCAGTCTGGGCATCTGCATTTGGACATAATGGAAAACAGGAATTCACCAGACCACTTCCATGCTATGGGCTCCTTCTGTGAGTTCTGATGGACGATGGGAACCCCAGCTCTGATAAAAAAGTGTTCATAGGACAACCCAGCTTCTCCCTCCCTGCTCACCTACAGCCTGGCCTGGGGCATCCTGATGCACAGTCACGTGCATACTGGCACACACGTGTGAGCAGTCAGGTACGCACACGCACACTGGTCCTCACCCCATTGGGCTTGACTTTGCATTCAGGGTTCTTCCAGTCCTTCTTCCGACAGCTGGTCTGCTGGAGTTTGAACTCCAGCCTCACAAAGATGCCTGCTGGGAATGGCTGTAGGCAGACAAGAGGACCAGCAAGCAGCTAGCTGGGGTGTTAACACAATACCTGGACTCTTCTGCCCCTACTCGTTCAAGTCCCCAGCACTTTGCAGTTGTGCTCTCCCTCCCAAGAATGTTCTGGTTTCCAGGGTGGGGCCCTAACCCCACACTCGCCCACTTTCCCAGCTGCTCCACTACCGTGTCCTCAGCCTTGTCCACGCTGGTCTCCCTGAAGGCCCACTGCAGAGGTGAGTGCTGGTGGAACTCAGCCAAGGCCACCTGCAGACCGCGGTGCTGGGCCTCCGAGAGCTTGGCCCCTTTCAAGCCCAAGGCACACAGGCCCAGGGCCAGCACGATTAACAGTCTCCTCATCTCTGCGCCCTGCAAAGGGGGCAGATCCTCAGCCCTGCCCTGGCATCTGGCTGACTGACCAGGGCAGATGTGACCATCTGAGGACAGCCCTCCCCACCCCAGCCCCCTGAAATCAACAAGAGGGTTTTTCCAGCCCCTGGATCCAGTCACAGCTACATGTGGTTGGTTCTCTTCTGGGCAGATGAAACACTCCCTTTCCTGTGGACTGATCCTAGGGCCTTTCTCCTCTGGCCCTCTTTGGCCATGTTTGCCTTCACTCCTGGCCTATCAATCTCTGGCCCCATGGGGTTATGGCTCAGCAGCTCAGGCTTCCAGAAGGATTGGGTTGGGAGGGGAGGGACAGGATATTGGCCAGAGATGGAATATTTTGGAGAGGAAACAAGTGGGAGGAGCTGAAGGAGAAGTGAGGGTCCTGAGGACTTAACCCTCCTTGTGCTGGGGCAGCCCATGCCTCCAGCCCTACCTGGTTCCACCAGTCCCACCCTTGTCCCCACCAGCCCTACCCCTGTCCCCAGAAGTGAGTCCCACTCCCGCTGACCCTGCCCCTTCCTCCAGCAATGGGGTCCCACCTCATCAGGTCCCAGAGTTTCCAATGGCAGCCACACGGCCCTGTTGCCTTTTTCTGCCCCTTGGACCTTTCCTAGCCCTTTTCCTGACCCTCTTGCTCCCCGGCTCAGTAGTTGAGGTTGGAGGGTCACCCTCCCTGAGATCCTGTACCAGTTGTCATAGGGCCAGAAAGCCACAGACCCAAGACAGGCCTCCAGGGGAAAACAAAAGGTGCCTGCACAGTTTGTAAGTTTCTGGGACGCCCGGGTTCTCACAATGTGATGGCTGGTCTATCCGTGTGCTCCTGTAGGCCCGACTGCCTGCCGGAGGCCTCCACCCAACAGTGGCCACCTCCCATCCCCACAGTCGGCCTCCTTCTCGGGCCCGCCCCCTGCCTGCCCTCTGTTCCCGCGCCAGAGCCTTCACCCTCCTCCTCCCAGTCCACCCGCCTAGCTGGACTGTCCCCCACCTTCGGGGCCTAACAATTTGGAGGTTTGTGGGTGCCCCAAGATCTCCGGGTCAGCCTTCTGGCCCACAAGCGGCTGGCCAGTCCATTAACCCCTCTGGTAGAAGTCCCCTCAGAGGCTCATTTTAGGAAACCATCCTAGAGACTTGAACCCTTAAGCCAGATGAAAGCCTGAACCGACTGTACCATCCTTTTCTGCAGCCAGGTGCCAAGGGGAGCATACTTTTAAAGGCAGAGTCAGGTAGCGGACAACCCCAGAGTCTGGGCCAACCTTGACCTGGTGCTTTCCTGAGCGAGTCCCTCCATTTGGGGAGGCCAGTCCCTTAGCCCAGACACTGGTGAGTTCGTGTGGGAAGTGAGAGAGACAAAATCTTGTCAAAATAACACCTTAGTTCTGAGTTGTACTTGAGCTGAGCTCTGGGGTTTGAATAAGAGTGACAGCAACAACTTCTCTTTGTTTCTAGGTAAATGTAGTCATTTGATTTAATTTACTAAGTCCTTCTAAACATCTGTAGATTGATTTATAAAATGGGGGCAATAAATCGTATCTTAGGGAGAAATTTTATTTCATTTATTAAAATATTTTTTAGTAAATGATTACAAATCATACAGGTTTCTCACTCATTCAAAGGTATTTTGTTTTATTAATTACCATTGGCTAATTAATTCATTATGTCTAATCAGTACCTTATTGTAGCTTGCCTTTCCCTTCAATCAGCTTACCTAATTCCCTTTTACTCCCCTTTCCCTCCCTTCATCCCTATAACACTCTGAGATTGATTCTGTGTGTAACACTTTTCTTACTTTTTATAATAGTGGTCTTATATTTGTCTTTTTAATGACTGATTGAGACCATCCAGCATAATAGGTCCTAGATTCATTCAGGTTTTAAAGTATTACATGAATTCTTGATCCTTTTTTTTCAGTGACTTCATTATGTGAATGTCTCATATTTGGGGGTTTTTTTTTAGCCTTTCATCTGTTGATGTACGCTTTGAATATTTTATAACACTTTGCTATTCTAAATAATGTTGCAGTAAGCCTGGAACTGCATACATACACATTAGTTTATGTCATTGTTCTTTTTTTCCTTTGGTATATGTACTTTAATAGTAGTATTGCTGGATCAAATTCTATTTCTATACCTAAGTTTCCAAGGGAGCAGCAAACTGCTTTCCTACCAGCAGTCTATATGTATTTCAGTCTCTCCACGACAATTACAGTTTGCAGTCCTGTTGAACTTTGCTCTTGTTGCCAGGCTGAGATATCTCAGTATTGTTTTGATTAGCATCTCTCTAGTGCAGAACAGATCATTTGAGAGGCTGGACTTTGATTTGTCAAAAACTTGTGTTATGCAGATGATGTAACCTTGATTGCCTAAACTGAAGAGAGCTTGAGACACTTGCTGCAGAAGATCTGGATTGTATCTCAACATTAAGAAAACAAAAATAGCCTTTTGGCTGGAACTGCTATCTTGCCAAAATGATGAACAAAAAGGGAAAGAGGAGGGGCACCCACTATATTCTCACAGCCCTTTAGGAAACATGGAGTTGTTCCTTTGGCCACTTATCCATGAATCTCCCAAGAAAGGAGAGATTGTAGGCATGAAGGGAATGAGCACTGTTCAAAAGGAATACACCACAAATGTTGCCATGTTAAAACTGGAAGAGTCTGCAATGTTCCCAGCATTGGCATTGTGTACACAAGAGAACTAACATACAAATTGAGTATATTATGCACTCTTAAGAGCAGAGACAGCTTCCTGAAGTGTGTGAAGGAATATGATCAGAAAAAGAAGGAAGTCAAGGAGAAAGGCATTTGGGTCCTCCTGAAGCTCCAGCCTGCACCCCTCAGAGAGGCACACTTTGTGAGAACGAATAAGGACCAAAGAAAAGACGAGTTGAACTGGGAAAATGTGCTGTCGAGGACCTCTGTAGAGTACTAAAGAGCAGTGGTATCCTTCTAAAGACTTAAGGTGCACCAGATTCAAGCCATGGTCTTCTCAGTTGCTTGCTTGCTGTGCATCTGAGAACTGGACAATGACTAAGGAGGGCAGAAGAAAAATCAATGCCTTTGAGTTGTAGTGCTGGAGAAAACTACTGAACATAACAGACTGCCAGGAGAACAAGCAGGTCTGTTCTGGAGAGGATGAAATGTTGCTCCTTGGAGGCAAGAATTTTTAAACTCTTTCTCATATACTTCAAGCATGTTGTCAGAAGGGACCACTCCTTGGATAAGCACATCATGCTTAGAAGGGTAGACAATAAGCACAAGAGAGGAAAACCCTGCATGAGGTGGATTGACGTAGTGACAGTGGCAGTGGAGTCAATTGTGACTTAACATTTCTGAAAACCTGCTGGAAGGTCAGTTATAAATTGGTTCTAACTTGATGGTACTCCGCCACAGCAGCAACACATTTTATAATTAAGTTGTCTTTTTCTTATGCGGTGTTAGTGTTCTAGAAATTTTAGTTGTGTCCTTAAGGGCTTTTTTTTTTCTTTTTTGAGGGTGAAATGAGAAAATATGTGAAAAGTGACTGTTCCAGTGTCTGACACTCTCTGCTCTTCCACAGTCACCCACCTCTACTCCCCTCCAGGATCTTAGTATCTTTCAAGCTGAGAGCTTCCTTTATAATGTGATGTGAGAAACCAGGAACATCTTTGGTTTCATTGGACCTGAAACCCTGTCTGCATCCCCTTGGCTGTGAGTTACTCAGTTCTCACTATTAAGCAGAGGAAAAGTATGTGGACCGTGTTTTCCTAAAACTAGATGGTTTAGAGAGAAAAAAAGTGCAAACACCAAGAGATCTCATCGCTCACAGCCTCTCAGATGCTTCATTTTATGTGTCATTTCAAAATAGGGATTAAATACTCAACATTTAGTTCTTGGTTTTGGAATATGAATGGTTCTAACTGTTACCTGTCATATCTATGGCTACCTTCATCTACAATCCATTCCATATCTTCTCAGCAAGCACTTCAGTTGGTCATAGGTATCTACCTATGTAATGGAGTGATCCAGTTTTAACTCTGGGGCTTTAGTAGTCCTGCCTGAATTGCATTGTTGTAGTTTCCCATTGACTTTAATCATAGTATTTTGTAGTACTGAAAGATACCGTAAAGGGGTCCCCTGTATCTCAGACAAGTCCTTTCTTACCTCTGTTGTTGCCAAGTCCATGCATAACTCCTTTCTCTGTCACCATGGCCACTTTGCATAAACCCATTGGCAGGAAGCCTGTGGGAAAGGCTTCCTGGTATTCACACAATGAACCACATTGTCTACTTGACTATGAAAATCTTCTACTGAGGTTCCTCTACGGTGAGTTTTACGTGGGACACACATCTTCACTTTTTGCTCACTCAGAAAAATGTGTCCACATACTTCACCATACCTCTATGTCCCTGATTTTTCTTTTATAATTTAGTTTGTTTATTTTTCATTTCAATGAACATCTACAGAGATTTTGAAATTCCATTCATTCATTGTTGCACCCTTCTCAGTCACAAATGGACAAATGCTATATGGTGCCACTGTTGTAGAATGAGGCTGGCATTGGGATGGGGGTAAGACTGAGAAAAACTGCATGAAATATGTTTACGGCATTGAAGTCTATGGGGGAGAGAATAGTCCCTGATTTTTGAATTGTGTTTCTTCCAGGTCACTGACTATCCAACCAAATAATTGGCCACAGCTCATAAATGAGCATTCATTCCTACCTCTGGACATTTCTTCTTCCAAGGAAGAGAAACAATCAGGCACTGCTTCAAGATCTGTCTGCCCATGAGAGGGGTGGAGAGTACAACCCTGACACATTCCCATTCCATTCTTAATGTGAGAAGCCTGTTGTTCTGTGCCGTCAAGTCACTTGTGACTCATAGTGATCCAATGTACAACAGCTCTGAACCCTGCTCTGTCTTGAGCCAACCTCATTATTTCTGACACACCTACCCCCAATACCCTAGTCAGTGAGTCAATCCATCTCATCCAGGGTCTTCCTCTCTTGCGCTGTCCCTCTCCAAGGACTCGTCCTGCCTTGCAACATGTCCAAAGTATGTCAGACAAAGATTCAAAATCCCTGCCTTGCAACATGTCCAAAGTATGTCAGACAAAGATTCAAAATCCCTGCCTCCAAGAAGCATCTGGTTTCACCCTCTCCAGGATGAAACTGTTTGTTCTCCTGGCAGTCCACTGTATATTCAGTACTCTTCTCCAGCATCACAGTTCAAAGCTTCAATTCTCTTTCTATCATCCCTAGTCATTGTCCACCTTTCTGATACATAGCAAGTAATTGTGAAGACCATGGCCTGGATCAGGCACACTGTAGTCTCTAGACTGACATCATTGCTCTTCAGTTCTCAGGAGAGGTCCCTGACAACAGATTTTCCCAATGCAATTAATCTTTTTATTTCCTGGCTTCTGGTACCAAGAGTATTATTGTGGAGCCAAACAAGCTGAAGCTATTAACAATCTCCATCTCTTCACCATCTATCATAATGCTGCCAATCAGCCCAGTGGTAAGAATCAATGTTTTCTTGATGTTGAGCTTCAATCATATTTGAGGCTGCAGTTCTTGATCATCTTCTGCAGCAAATGCCTCAGGTTCTCCTCAGTTTCAGCAAGCAAGGTTGCATCATTTGCATAACATAGGTTGTTGATGAATCCCCCTAGTACTGATGCCACATTCCTCTTCATAGAGCCCAGCCTCCCGGATGACCTGTTCTGTATGTAGTTTGAAAAGGTATGGAGATAAGTTGCATCACTGGAATACACCTTTTCTGATTTTGAACCATGCAATGTTTCCCTGCTCTGTTCAGATGACTGCCTTCTGGTCTAAGTATAGATTTCACATAAGCACAATCAAGTGTTCTGGGATTCTCATTCTTCTCAGGGTCAGCCACAGTTTATTGTGATTCACACAGTCAAATACCTTTGCACAGTCAATAAAACACAGATTGACATTACTCTGGTACTCTCTGCTTTCAGTCAAGATCCATCTAACATTCAATATCATATCACTAGTGCCACAGCCTCTTATAATCCCAGCCTGCACATCTGGCAGTTTTCTGTTGATGTGCCATTCCAGTTGTTTTTGGATAATTTTCAGTAAGATCTTGCTTGCATGTGATACTAATGATAGTATTCGAGAATTTCCGCACTCTGTTTGGTCACCGTTTTTTGGAATGAGACAAACATGTACCTCTTCCAGTTAGTTGGTCAGGTAGTTGTCCTCCAGATTTCTTTGCACAACTTGGTGAGCACGTTCAGGGCAGCGTCTTTTTGTTGAAGTACGTTAATTGGTGTGCTGTCAATTCCTGGGATCTTGATTTTTGCCAATTCCTTCAGAGCAGCTTGAACTTTCACCTTTATCACTATAGTCTCTTGATTATACACTTCTTCATGAAATTCTCCTGTGCAAGCCATTTCTTTTTGGTACAGTGACTCTGTATACTCCTTCCATCTTCTTTTAATGCTTCATGGATCATTTAATATTCAGCTGAAAGCATCCGTAAGTATTGCAACTCGAGGCTTGAATTTGTTCTTCAGTTCCTTCAGCTTATGAAATGCCAACCAAATTTGGCCCTTTTGATTTTCTGACTCCAGTTCTTTGCACATTTCATTATAATACTTTGTTTTGTCTTCCCAAACTGTCCTTTGAACTCTTCTGCTCAGCTCCTTAACTTCTTAATTTCTTCCCTTTGATTTAGCTCCTCAGAGTTCTAGTGCAATATTCAAAGTCTCTTCTGACATCTCTCTTGGTCTTTTCTTCCTCCTCTGTCTCTGAATAACGTTTTGCATTTTTCCTAGATGATGTTCTTGATATCCTCTCACAGCTTATCTGGTCTTCACTCATTATTATTCAGGGGCCCCAACCTGTACCTGAGATGGTTTTGAAATTCAGGTGAGATAGACTCAAGGTCAAATTTTGGTTCCTGTGGATTTGATTTTATTTTTAGCTTCAATTTGAACTTGCCTACAAGTAGTTGATGATCTGATCCACAATCAGCATTTGGCCTAGTTTTCACAGCTGGTGCTGAGCTTCTCCAGCAATTCTTTCCACAGATGTTCTATCTGATTCCTGTGCATACCATCAGGCAAGGTTTTGATCTATTATTCACAGGGTTGTTATAGTGGAAGTCAATTTATCACATACCTTAAGAACAATGTTAACTATTATTATTATTAAACATTCAGGTAAAAACTACCTTCTCATTGTATTGATGGCAGAAAAGTTCATTCTTTTGTAAACTCAGACTTGATGTATACTGGCAGTGGGGAAATCTGCTTTCAACATAATACCATAGAAAGAAAGCACAAAAGAAAAATCCTCTAAGTTGTTGTTGCTGTTGTTGATGATTCCCTTCGAGTTGAGCATGACTCATTAGTGACTCTATGAATGAAGTTACCATACAGCGGTGCCTTATGTTTGCTGTGAGCCTGAACACTGTGACACTGATGTGTCAAATGCGTTAATGGTTGATTACCTAATGTGGACAGTGTTTGGTGGAGCTCCCTGATTAAAACAAGCTTGGAAGCAGGAGCGGCATCCACTTCCATAATAGCTTTGCCTCCAGAAATCTTATGAACCTGGAGAGAGGATGAAAGACACACAAGCCTTGAGGACTCTTCTTCATAAGGTCGCGATGTGTTGCCTGTGGCTCGACGGCACTTAACAACAACAGCATGAATGAAAGGCTTGAACCCCCTCTACAACCATCTACATTTATCAAAGTTCATAGAGTTTCCAGAGGCATGTTATTTAGGAAGTGGATGCCACTCCAGCTTCCAAACTTGTCATAGTATGTAATTGTTTTATGTGTTATTGAGTCTCCTGCGATGTATAGCACCCTTCTGTACAGCAGCTCTGAACCCTTCCCTGTCCCGAGCCAGTCTCACTAACTCCGACACACCAACTCCCATTGCCCCAGTCACTGTATCAATCCATCTCATCCAGGGCCTTCCTCTCCTGCACTGTCCATCCACCCTTGTGAGCATAATGTCCTTCTCCAAGGACTGATCTCTCCTGGCCATGTGTCCAAAGTGAGGTGGAGCTTCAAAATCCTAGCCTCTAAACTAAGAGACTTAGTTTCATCCTTTACAAGACAGACCAGTTTGTTCTCTTGGCAGCCCATGGTATGTTCAAGACTCTTCTCCAGCATCACGACTCGAATGCATCTATTCTTCTGTCATCCTTAGTCCAACTCTCTGAAGCATCACAAATAATGGTGAGCACCATGGTCTGGATTAGGCGCACCTTTGTCTCTAGACTGACATCGTTGCGCTTCAGCCCTCTGGAGAGGTCCATGACAGATTTTCCCAATGCAGTTCATCTTTTTTTTCCTTCACATTATTGTAACTGAAATTTTATTTTATGTACAAACTGGAGATCTTGTTTCTTGCCATGTAGAGGTCTCGGGTAGGCAATCCAAGAAAGATCACTTAGTCCAACTTGATGAAGCCGATATCCTTTGCGTACTGCCGGAAACACTGGCGGCACATATTCAGTCCATATTTCCGGATCAGTCCGTGTCGGTTAGAGCACACGCGGCAGGAGCGGGAGCCCTGGCCAAATTTTCGCGGGTGACTCCAGTAGAGCTGCTGCTGACCCATCTTGCTTGGATGGAAGCACCAAGGCAAAAAGGCAGTTCATCTTTTGATTTCCTGACTGTTGGTGTTAAGAGTGTTGATTGTGAAGCCGACCAAGCTGTAATTGTTAACAACCTCAATTTCTTCTCCCATCATGGTGTTGCCAATTGGCCTAGTGGTGAGAATCTTTGTTTTCTTGATGTTGAACTTCAATCCATATTGAAGACTGTTACAGTCCTTGACCTTTTGCAGCAAGTGCTTCAGGTCATCCTCAGTTTCAGCATGCAAGGTTGTGTCGTCTGTGTATCATAGGTTGTTGATGAGTCTTCCTCCAATCCTGATGCCATACTCCTCCTCATAAAACCCTGCTTCCCAAATGATCTGTTCTGCATACAGATTGAAAAGGTATGGGGACAAGATGCATCCGTAACACACTCCTTTCCTGCTTTTGAACCATGCAGAGTATTTCCTTGCTCTGTTCTGAGGACTGCTTCTTGGTCCAAGTATAGATTTTTTTTTCTTTTCTTTTCTTCTCCCTGCCGCTTTTTTTTTTTTTAAACAGTCCCTCCATAAGGACTATCTACTTAGCTTTGTATCCAAAGACAAAATCTGTAGGTGAAAGGAGTTAGCCTTCATTACATACTGGTTCATTTTAGGGTCGAAAATATGGAACGCTTCACGAATTTGCGTATCATCCTTGCGCAGGAGCCATGCTAATCTACTCTGTATCGTTCCAATTTTAGTATATGTGCTGCCGAAGCGAGCACTCCGTATAGATTTTGTATAAGCACGATCAAGTGTTCTGAGATTCCCATTTACCTCAAGGTTAGCCAGTTTATTGTGATGCACACAAATGCCTTTGCATAGTCAATGAAACACAGACATTCTAAATTACATAAAGAGATGTTTTATTTTAAAAGTTAAACGTGAGAAAATAGTTTGCAAGATGTTTTGCAGAAGGCCAATCTCTTGATAATCTAACTCAAATTCATTGTTATGGAGTTTATCTTTCAGTATGACTTAAACCAAGCAACTCCTTGGAGGCAAGGATTCTGGGGCTTCGTCTGACATACTTTGGGCATCTTGCAAGGAGGAATAGGACCTTGGAGAGGGACAGCGCAAGATGGGAAGACCCTTTATGAGATGGATTGATTCAGTGACTGGGGTAATTGGGATGGATGTGTCAGAGGCAGTGCGATTGGCACAGGATAGAGCAGGGTTTAGGGCTGTTGTACATAGGGTCGCTATGAGTCCACAGCACATAACAACAACAATGTAGATGGGCAGGAATATGCTAATAGGGATATCCACAAAAGGATTGTTCAGTCTCTAGTACCTTCTGTGGGATTGGCTAGTATTGTCAATAAATTGAATAGCTCTAGTCGTAGAGACATCTGGCTCCAGCACCCACGATAGAACTGGAAACCTAGAGATGAGACCTTACCAGGAGGGGCAGGGGAGACCCATATTGGCAATCCAGAGAACTTCATTGGACAACTAGGGGTGGGAAGCCAATACTGGCAAGACTGAGAACTTGGGGACACTGGCCAAAAAGCTATGAGGCTCAAGGCTGGGAGGTGCCTCTGTGCACTTTTCAGGAGCTGTCTTCGCTGTCTTCTGTTACTCATCCGGACTATAACCTTTTAACTTCCCCAATATGGTTCGAAAGAGGTCAGGAGCATGGGAGGACCTCCTGGGAATTGATTTTGTCTTACTGATGCTGTTAGTAAGGACATCTCCCCTTTGTGAATTGATTAAGGTCAGACAGGGCCATCCCCACGTGGCCCTTAACTCTTTTTACTTTTACTTAGAAATAAGTGTGCAATTTAAAACTCGCACAGATGGTTTAAGTCATACCTGGCCTTGCTATGCAAACCTAGCATTTTGTTTGGACAATCAGGGCTCCAGACCTGGTGAGTCCTTGTGCTCCCAGAGACCACTGGTCACTCTGCCGCCCGAGGCCTCAGCTACAAGACCGGGCTGCCTGCTCACCTTCCATTTACAGGAGAGGGAGCCCCTTTCTTAAGGTATCTTCTTTTGAACCGGTGGCATCTAGACTTTAGGACTGGACTTCGCGGGAGGAGGCACTGCCCAGCTGGGAGCTTAAGCTTGGAGGCGCCCCCCCCACCCCAACCTGGCCTCAGAACTACGGCTCCTTATTGGCAAAGGCCAGGAAACGGGTTTGGCGAGTCCAGAATAGCCAGTGGTGGTCGCCATGGCAATCTAGGCGGCCTGGCAGGGGCGCTGGCGCCGACCTCGAGGTCCCGCCCGGCCGCGCGTGACCCTCGGCGGCTCCGGTAGTCACGTGGCCTGGAGCCGGGCGGGGGCGCCGTGGTGAACCCGACCCGCCGCGAGCGCC
>NW_006399805.1:17145718-17147878 GCF_000299155.1 Elephantulus edwardii
ACACTGGCGAGAAGCCCTATCCATGCATGGAGTGTGGGCGCCGCTTTCGGCACAAACCCAACCTGCTCTCACACAGCAAGATCCACAAGCGATCTGAGGGTTCTGCCCAGTCAGCCCTTGGCTCAGGGAGCTTCCAGCTTCCGGCTGGACCACTGGAGCCCTTGTTAGAGTCCACTCCTGAGGTCCTCCTGAGGCCTCTACAGGAACCTGCCTCAGACCCCCTCCTGGGGGTCCCTCCAGAGCCCCCACAGGTCCAGGTTGCTGCCCCCTCTTCTCTTTACAGCTGTGGGGACTGTGGCAGGAGCTTCCGACTGGAGCGTTTCCTCCGTGCTCACCAGCGACAACACACAGGTGAACGGCCCTTCACCTGTACCGAGTGTGGGAAGAACTTTGGAAAGAAGACCCACCTGGTGGCTCACATACGGGTCCACTCAGGGGAACGACCCTTTGCCTGCGAAGAGTGTGGACGCCGCTTCTCACAGGGCAGCCACCTGGCCGCCCACAGGCGTGACCATGCCCCTGAGCGGCCCTTTGTCTGCCCAGACTGTGGCAAGGCTTTCCGCCACAAGCCCTACCTGGCAGCCCACCGCCGCATCCATACTGGTGAAAAGCCCTATGTTTGCCCTGAATGTGGCAAAGCCTTCAGCCAGAAGTCCAACCTGGTGTCCCACCGGCGCATCCACACAGGCGAGCGGCCTTACGCGTGCCCTGACTGTGACCGGAGCTTCAGCCAGAAGTCCAATCTCATCACCCACCGCAAGAGTCACATCCGTGATGGCGCCTTCTGTTGTGCCATCTGTGGTCAGACCTTTGATGATGAGAACAAACTCCTGGCCCATCAGAAGAGGCATGATGTCTGAAAGCGAGCAGGAGCTGTTGAGGGGAGAGAAAATGTACATTGGGACCAGGGTCCCTGTGGGCTTGACGGCCCTGGCTGGTGGGGATATAGCAGATGGGATGGATGGGCATCACTGAGGGGGGTGGACGAGGAGTGAGGTGAGCCCCTTTAGAGAGGGAGTCCAGCTCCCCTTCTCCAAATAACCTACTTTGTCGTTGAAAGGGCCTTAGCCTTCCACCTGGTGTTTCTAAAGCGATGCTTCCCACTGTTTTGTGCCCAGAAAAATTAGCAATAGCGGTGTGATTTACCCATCGTACCCTTGGGCTGAAGAGCCACCAGTGGAAAAATCCTTTAGCCTCTGGTGTCAACTGCCTTAATGTCCCTTTGTCTTTTATTTAGAGTCCCTTCAAATAATTTTGGAAGTAGGTATGGTTTAATTCTTCGTAAATAAACACTTGGGGAAGAAAACTGGACCAGCTAGATATACCCTGGGGAACCTCCTGACCTTATACAGCACCTGGACTTTGTCCAGCATGGGGTAAACAGAACTGTTCTTAGCAGTCCCATCACTCAGCCTCCTGCATAGGCAGCCAGACCTAGACTGACTGCTGGTAGTTCTGACATCATTCCCCCTCCTGAGAGCCCCTCCCAGCATAGGAGTCCCTCCTGGGTGTTAGCACCCCCGTGGTCGGGTTTTTGCCTGAACCCCTAACTCCTCCACTCCTGACCAACCTCCAGAATTTATGGGAAGGACAGGCTCGTTGATTGGGTATTGCCAGCTGTAGGAGATAACTGGGTGAGTTTTCAGCATTTCTAGTATGTGGCATGCAGCCTCTGCTTAAACACTTAGTTTACAGGAATTTCCCTGCTTCCTGAGGCTCTGCTTCTAATGTAGGATAATTCTAATGGTTAGAAATGCTTCCTTATGATTAACAATATTTGCTTTCCTATATTACCTGTTGGGCCTTGTCTTGTTTTCTGGAACTTCACAGAACCACCATTTGTTGTCCTTTTCAAACTAGAGAATAAAATTTGGTTTTAGAACTAGTGGTTCAGACTAGAAGTGGCTCTACAACTGTCGACATTTATCAAAGTTCATAGAGTTTCCAGAGGCATGCTATTCAGAAGTAAATTACCAGGCCTTTATTCATTACCAGCATTTGAAGGTCTGCTGAATCCTCTCTACCAGGTAAGACCCTGTTAATGTTTAAATAAAAAATGGCATAGTTTCCAGCATCAAAACATGTAAGCTGTCACAGCAAACAGATTTACCAGTCGATAGTGACCTAGTTATGCTGTTATGTGCTGTCAAGTCAACTTGC
>NW_006399805.1:17147978-17150069 GCF_000299155.1 Elephantulus edwardii
TGCGGGCGCGGGGCGGTGGGGGCGGCCGAGGTGCCCCTGCGCGGGCCGGAGCGACCGAGCTGCCCGTGGGAACCAGGCCTTGTCCGGCCAGGGGAGTGGGGGGAGGGGCTGGGCGCTGGCGGCCTTTGCTTTGCCAGCTGCCCGGAGCCCGGCTGCCCAGGGTGCACGCTGGGCGGCGGAGAGGCAATGGTCACGCGCAGCAGGGCATTTCCGTGGGGGCGCTCTCGGTCCTTGTCTGTGTCCGTTAAGGTCACTCTGTCAGCTTTCAGCCGGAGAGCGCGGCTTTGTTGGCGGGGGAGGGGTGGGCCGCTGGCAGCAGCGAGGATCCAGATGACCGCTGGGGCGTCCGTCTCAGGCGTCCGTCCCCACCCGCAGGTCAGGCTGGCCTCCAGGCACCCGGAGTGCTGAGCTCTGCCATGGGGGCAGGGGTGTCTCTGTTGCTGCAGTTCTCGCTGACGTCTGGTGCCTCCCGGAGTGGGGCGCGGAGCCGGTGCCACAGTCACAGGAGTGACCCCAGGCGGAGCTATACCAAGCCACATCCCCAGCCCAGCAGGCTTCAGGGTAGAGTCAGGCCTTTGTTG
Organism: Elephantulus edwardii; assembly: GCF_000299155.1. Classification (NCBI taxonomy): domain Eukaryota; kingdom Metazoa; phylum Chordata; class Mammalia; order Macroscelidea; family Macroscelididae; genus Elephantulus; species Elephantulus edwardii. The sequence continues at coordinate 17,148,560 of NW_006399805.1, forward strand.
TTCTCGCAAGCAGTCTCCAGCCTGTGTCCCGTTTGTTGTTCTCGTAGATGGTCTGCAGGCAATAGCTCGAGCCGCCTTGGCCAGGTGAGGGAGCCCTGTGTTGGGGGTCAACTGAGCCCGAGCAGTTTAGGGGGATATGCCTTTATCTGCAGAGGAGGTGACAGAAGTCCTCTGAAGCTCCCCGACCCGAGAAAGAGCTGTAAGTGGGGCAGCCACTGGCCTGGATGAGGCAAGGGACAGATTTATAGTCTTTTCCCCCCATCCCTTCTCTCACCTAGTAACCCCCAACATCCGGCAGTAAGGAGGGTCAGGGATCAGGCCCTCAAGGGAGCAGAACGTAGGTGGTGGTGGGTGGATTCCGGGAGAACTTGCCGCCTTCCTATGTCCTAATCATGTGGGCGGAGCAGGGCAGCCTCCTCTGGACAGGCGTTGCCAGGCAGGAGTATAACCCACTACTCCTGTTCCTAAGAACTGCTGTTGGCGTTCCATGTTTCTAGGGTGAGGATTGGTTGAATGGAAGGCATACAAACAGCTCCCCTGATAGTGTACAGCCCAGGCAAGGGTAGAGAGAAGCTCTGTGAGGTCTTCACAAACCAATTACGTAGAAAGAGCACTGGACTGGGAGTTCAGAAAACTGATTTCAGTTCGGCTCTGGGTTTCCTTGCCCTCTTTTTGCTCTGTCTGTGGCTTCTAGAGCCACTTAAGATGTAGTGGAGAAGAGAAAGGAGGTGGCTTTGGGAAATCATAAAGCACTGTAGGTAGACAGGGCTGTGTTGTTTACTGTTGATCGCATGTTTGCTACTTGCAGGGAGTGGGTGCAGTGAGGGGTCCCACAAAGTGTCCATTCCACGTTCAACGTGGGAATAGATAGATGTACATTAGACACTCCCTAGAGGTTCTGTCCACCTGTCCAAGGAGCCCCTCTGGGTGGGGCTGGTGGGAAGAAGCGCGGACTGGCACTTTGGGCTCTGAGTGACTCTGCTTTCTGCCCTCAACAGAGCAAGAGGTGATGTTGGAACGGCGCTGCAGGGGCTTCCTGGCTGTGGCCCCTGCCCAGCACCAGCTTCTCTCTGGGCCCTCCCAGGAGTCACCACGGACCCTGGAGCCCCGCGGGCTGAGGTCACTGGGCACTTTGAGGGCCACACTGGGTGGCCGAACCCCACATGGAGCCAAACGCTGTGTCCACTGTAAGCGACACTTCCCAGGGAGGGTAGCCCTGCGGCTTCATGCTCGGTGGTGCCAAGCCCGGCTGCCCCTGCCCTGTTCTGAGTGTGGGCGCCGCTTCCGCCATGCACCCTTCCTGGCATTGCACCACCAGGTCCATGCTGCAGCCACCTCAGACCTGGGCTTTGCCTGCCACACATGTGGTCAGGTCTTCAGAAGCTGGGTTGCCCTGGTTTTGCACTTGCGAGACCATACTGCTGCCAGGCAGCCCGTCGCTTGTCCTGAATGTGAAAGACGCTTCTGGAGACGGAGGCAGCTCCACGCTCACTTGCAGCAGTGCCACCCC
>NW_006399805.1:17153204-17192288 GCF_000299155.1 Elephantulus edwardii
ACTAAAGCTGTTAACAATCTCAATCTCTTCTCAATCTATCATAATGCTGCCAATCAGCCCAATAGTGAGAATCTTTGTTTTCTTGATGTTGAGCTTCAATCCATATTTAAGGCTGCAGTCCTTGAGCTTCTGATTGCAAGCACTTCAGATCCTCCTCAGTTTCAGCCAGCAGGGTTGTATCAACTGCATAGCACCTAGTTATGGTGAAATTTCAAAATTTATGTGTTGTTAAGTACCATGTATTAGGATCCTGAGAAGTCACATAAAGTCATATGTAGAGAAAAATTAGCTCTGTTGTACAGACGCGTAAAGTCCAGAGACTCAAGTGTCTTTTGTAAAAGTTGTCACATGAAGATAGTGAAAAAAAATCTTAAAATGTTGGTTCCTCAATTCCTATTGTGGCGTTATGTGGCATTGAATGGACTACGCCTCATGGTAACCGAATGAAGATCACATCTGAACTGCCCTATGTTGCACTAGCTTCTTGATCTTTATTATGCCCAAGTTCCTTGTGGTAGTTGCTCAGATAAAGCCCTCCCCCTAGTTCCAGCCTGCTCAACTACCAGTGGAAAGCTGAACTGACAAAAAACAGGACATTCCAGAAGACGACAGAAAATGCACTGACTTAAGACTAAACCTGCAAGGTAAGGAAAAGTTGCCAGCGATATACTGTCCAACCAAGACTTCATGTGGTCTGCTGAGCCCACCAACAATCTCAGCATGTAAACCCCCCAAAACAGCAAGAGCTACCAACTTCTGATTTGACAGTTCAGTCTACCTGCATCCAGGAGAAAATAAACTTGCTTAGTGCTTTACACATAAGCGTTGTGTTGCTAATCTGAGTGCTCTTGGTCTGACTCCACAACTGTCCCTTCATCTCAGAACCATTTAGTAGTTGCGGTGTCACTCCATCTTGTTAAGGGTCATCTTCTCTTTCTCTGATGCTCCACCTTTCTCAGACTGATATCTCTCTCCAAGGATTAATACCTCCTGGAAGTAATGTTCGAAGCAAGTGAAATGGTTCCTCATCTTTGCCTTTAAGGAGAATTCTGATTGCACTTCTTTACGACAGGTTGGTTTGTTCTTTTTGAAGTCCATGGCATATTCGACATTCTTGGCTAACACCAGGATTCAAAGGCATTGAGTCGTCTTCGGTCTTTATTCATTGTCCAACTTTCAGTTGCATAAGAAGTAAGTGAAAAGACCATGGCCTGAATCCTGTGCACCTTAGTGTTTAAACTGACGTTCTTGTTCTTTCAAACTTTGTAGATGTTCTTGACATCAAATTTCCCCAATGCACTAAGACTTTTGATTTATTGACTGCTGCTCCCCATGGGTGTGGATTGTGGATCCAAGTAAAATGAGATTGTTGACATGTCCTAATCTTTCCTTCATCTATTATATTATTGTGTATTTGTCCAGTGGTGAGGAATTTTGGTTTCTTGATGTTGAGATATAATCCATACTGAAGGATGTCTTTGATTTTCTTCAGTAAGTCCTTCAAGTCTTAACTTTCTGCAAGCTAGGTTATATCATCTGCATAACACAGGTTGTCTTCCACCAGTCCTGATGCTACATTCTTATTCATGTGGTCCAGCTTCTCAAATGATTTGTTCAGTGTACAGATTAAATATGTATGGAGGAAGGATACAACTCTGATGCACACTTTTCTTGATTCTAAACCTAATCCTGATGTGTTATGTGTCAACAATCCAAATCTGACTCAAAACTGACCCTCCAGGGTGTTCTTAGAGACTGTAAATTGCATGGAAGAGGTTGCCTCTTTTGCTCTTTTGGAGCCCCCTGGTGGACTTGAACTGAGTGCCTTTGGGTTGGCAGTACAGTCAGTGCCTTACCACTTGGCCAGCAGAGCTCCTTATTGTGTGTTGTTGCTGTTGACTGTCATCAAGTTGATCACGACTCATAGCGACCCTGTGAACAGAAGACCTGTAGTCTTTCTGTGGCTGTCGATTCTATTGTGTGTTACAAAGGCCTAAATTGTTATGTGCCGTCGAGTCACCTGCGACTCATAGCAACCCTATGTACAACAGCCCTAAACTCTGCCCTATCCTGTGCCAATTGCACCATCTCCAACACACCTGCCCCCATTATCCCAGTCAATCAATCCATCTCATCAAGGGTCTTCCTCCCCTGTGCTGTCCCTCCACCTTCCAAAGCATGACATCCCTCTCCAAGGACTTCCTTGCAACATGCCCAAAGTATGGTAGATGAAGCGTCAGAATCCTTGCCTCCAAGGAGCATCCTGGCTTCACCCTCTCCAGGACAAACCTGTATTCCTAGCAGTCCATGGTATATTCAATACTCTTCTCCAACACCACAGCTCAAAGGCATCAATTTTCTTTCTATCATCCCTAGTCATTGTCCAGCTCTCCGATGTACAGCAAGTGATTGCAAAGACCATGGCATGTATCAGGCACACCTTAGTATACATACTGACATCTTTGCATTTCTGCACTTTAGAGAGGTCCCTAACCGCAGACTTTCCCATCATAATACGTCTTTTAATTTCCTGGCTGCTGGTACCAAGAGTGTTGGCTGTGGACCCAAGCAAACCAAACTGTAAACAATCTCAATTTCTTCACCATCCATTATGATGCTGCCAATCATCCCAGTGGTGAGAATCTTTTTTTTTTCTTGACATTGAGTCTCAATCCTTAATGAAGACTGCAGTCCCTGACCTTCCACAGCAAGTGCTTCAGGTCCTCTTCAGTTTCAGCAAGCAAGGTTGTGTCATCTGTATAACACAGATTTTTGATGATGATTCTTCCTCCAATCCTGATGTCACATTTCTCCTCATAGAACCCAGCCTCCTGGATAATCTGTTCTGCATATAGATTTAAAAGATACAGAGATAGGTGCACGCCTTTCCCAATTTTGAACCATGCAGTATTTCCTTGCTCTGTTCTAATGACTGCCTCCTTGTCCAAGTATAGTTTTTGCATTAGCACAATCAAGTGTTCTGGGATTCCCATTCTTCTTAGAGTTAGCCACAGTTTGTTATGATCCACACAGTCAAATGACTTTGCATAATCAATGAAACAAAGACATTCTTCTGGGTATGTTGAAGGCCTAAATAGGACCTATATGAAATTGTAATAGTAATTGATTAGGTTAAGCCAGGCACTCTACTCTGCCATCAACTTGTTTAGTTTCAGCAAGTCTCAAAGAACAGCCCCAACTTGTTTGTATCAACCTTAAGTCCCCAAGGCAGTTTCTGAGCAACTCTGGAGAAAATTCTGCCAGTGGAATGGATTTATTCCCTCATTGGGAATAAGTTTAAGGAATTTACTGATATGAGAGTTTTCTTCAAATTGGGCAGGGAGATGATTTTTCCATCCTGAAGTTCTTTGTGACCAGGTTGGCAGCCAGGTAGAGAACCCCACTCATTTTAGAACTAGGACTCCCTACCTCTGAGTCATATTTCTAGGAAGTTCATCCAAAGTGCTCCTCAAAATCAAGGATAGGGAGACTTGCTTAACAAATTTTGGACATGTTTTCAAGAGAAGTCACCCTCTAGAGAAGGGTGCCATGCGTGGAAAAGTGGAGGGTCATTGAAGGAAAGACCCAAGATGGACTGACACAGTGGCTGTAATTATGTGTTCAAACACAACATAGACTGAGGGTTGTCCAGGACCAGGAACCACTTCTTTCTGTTGTGCATGGGGTGGTTGTGAGTCAGAGCCAAACTCCAGAAACCTATCAAGACTACTCAGTCTGAACATCCTCCCAGCCTAGTCTCTTTACCTTGGACATGAAGAGCGTGAATTTAATCTCAAAGTTTCATGCAGAGAACCCTCAAATTCTCTCTTGTTAGTTGCCATAGAGTTGCCTATGACTCAGCGACCCTGTACCATAGATCTGAATGTTACCCTATCATGCTCAAGCCCTTGGCACTCACTGTGGTAATCTGTCTCGTTGAGGATCTTCCTCGGTGTTGCTGACCCTCTACCTTTCCCAGCATGATGTCTCTCTGCAAGGACTGATTCTTTCTGATAATATGCCCAAAGTGAGACAGCTGTTTTAAAAATGCTTTGTGCCCATCCTGTGAAGCCCATCAGGTGAAGTCCATGTGTATAGTTGTCACTCATTTATTTTATATTTGCAGGGGAACACTGCATGGTTTAAAATCATAAAAGATTTTATCCTTTCTACATACTATTCAATCTGTACAGCAAATCATTTGAGAAGCTAGATCATATGAAGAAAGTGGCATCAGGATTGGGGAAAAATGCTCATCAACAACCTGTGTTATACAGATGACACAAATTTGCTCCAAAAAAGATGTGAAGCACTTACTGAAGAAGAGCAAAGCCTTAAGGATGGGTTACATCTCAATATCAAGAAAACAAAAATCCTCATCCCTGGACAAATAGACATCATGATAGACACAGAGAAGACTGAAGTTGTCAACAATTTCATTTTACTTGGATCCACAATCCACACCCCTCGGGAGCAGCAGTCAAGAAAGCGGAAGATGTATTGCATTGGGGAAATGTGATGTCAAGAATACCTAGGAAGTTCTAAAGACCAAGGAGATCAGTTTAAACTCTAAGGTGCACAGGATTCAGGCCATGGTCTTTTCACTTGCTTCTTAGGCAACTGAAAGTTGGACAATTAATAAAGAAGAGCGAAGAAGACTGGATGCCTTTTGAATTCTGGTGTTGGCCAAGAATGTTGAATATGCCATGGGTTGAAAAAAGAACAAACAGATGTATTGACACAGTGACAACCACCACAGTGGGCTTGAGAATGTGAGACTGTTGCTCAGTAAGCCAACGTTCAGCTATGTTGTTCATAGGGTCACTAGAAGTCATTGTTGGTTCGATGGCACCTATCAACAACCATGTCCATCGTCCATCTGCTAAGGGTACACTGCGGCCGCCCTTCCCGCACCCATAGGACGGGGTGCACCCATACACCCACAGGACGCGCTGCACCCACAGGACAGACGGGGACATCCACAGGAGGGGGTGGACCCGCGGGGGGGTGGGCCCACAGGAGGGGGGAATGTGCCCACCGGAGGGGGAGTGGGCCCACGGGAAGGGGGCACCTTGGTACTGACACGTGATGCACTGTGGTGATAGGTGCTTCCGCTTATGTTGAGCCCCCACATGGCAGCTCCCAGGGAAGGACAAAGCGCTCCCACATGGGCGTGTGTTCACTCCCGACGTCCTCTGAGCATGGGGCCTGACTGCAGAAAGGTGTGACCCTTCCCGATACTACAGGTGTTCCAGAGCAAGTTCCAGTGAGGCCCACCTCACCCTTTCCCTTGGTGCCTGAAGGGTTAACGCTGGTCTCGCCCACGCAGCCTTGGGGGCGGGCTCAGTCGGTCACTGGGCGATTGGTTTCAGAGAACAAAGGGGCGGAGGGGTTCTCCGATAGGTGGGTCCGGTCATGTGAGCAGAATGACCAATCAGATGGCCAAGGGATGAGGACGAGTCCTCCAGCCAATCAGAGGTGTCCAGCAGCTCGCCTGTCGGCGGTGGCCAGGCCACTGCTTCCTTTGCCGGCGGGAGTTCCCGGGGACCTGGGCTCCCCCCGCCGAGGTATTTATTTGTCGCTGTCACTGCTCGCTGCACCTGGGCCCTCGGTGTGCAGCTGGGGGGCTGCAGGGCCAGGGGCGCGCGGTTGTGAGGCCTCTGAGAGGGATGCTTAGGAGGAGCCTGAGGAGAATAGACAGCCATGCAGATGTGTAGATGGAGGGGTCAGTCAGGGGTACCCCAGCACCCCCTTATCTCGTACAGGCTCACCATGAAATGTGCAGGAGATGGTCATAAAGAGTTTTCCAGGGAGCTCTGGTGGCCTCGTGGCGAGAAGCTGCACTGCAGTCCCACAGGTATTTGGTTTGATTCCACCAGATGCTCTGCTGGAGAAGGAGGGACAATCTCCTCCTGTACCAGTCAGATCCGATTTGACGGTATACACACAAAAGATAATAATAATGAAAAAAAAAATAAAAAGAGTTTTCTAGGCTGATTGATTCGGGATTAGTTACCAGAACTGACTAGTCTGTGTGATACGGAAATGGCTGGTTGGAAGAAGTCTGAGAGCAAGGAAGCTGTTGGCCCCTTTGGCAGCTCTGTGGTCGTGTCTTCATGACCTCCCACACCAGTACCTCACTCGCTCACTCATTGCCATCGAGTTGGAACAGATTCATGGCTGACTCTCTAGTGGGTTTTCAAGAGACTATTAATCGCATGGGAGAAGATTGCCCTCTTTCTCTTTTAGAGCAGCTAGTGGATTAAAACTGTCACAGAGTTGCACTGCACCACAAATCCTTCCCTTATCAGTGCCTAGTGGACCTACGAACACACGTTTTCTGTGAGTTTCCTGTTGATGTTGGAGTAGAGAGCCCAGGCATTGGCCTTGTGACTTTGGGTAGGTCAGTGGTCTTCTCTGGACTTCGTTTGTTCATTGTAGAGTGGGAATTATGCCTGTTTGCCTAGATGGTGAGTTGGTTGGCTGATGCACCTGAGAACTGGACAATGAATAGGGATGACAGAATTGATGCCTTTGAGTCATGGTGTTAGAGAAGAGCAGTGAACATGGATGGCCAAAAGAACAAATAAATATATCTTGGATAGGGTGCAGCTAGAGTGGACACACTTGCTTTTGGGAAAAGTGTGCTGTTTGTGGTGGGATGTGTACTGGTAGACAGTGTTTCAGTCTTGCCCCAGGCCGTTCTGCACCTGCTGTCCACAGATGCTGGTCAGGAACCTGACCACAAGTACTGTGAGCAGAGAGGAAGTGGACAAAGAGCAGAGGCATTTGAGACCTAGACAAGATCCCATAAGAGTGGATAAGGCTGGTGGGAATCAGCAAGGGATGGGGTGGGCAATCTTCTCAGCTGGTGAAAGCTTCATTTCTTGTTTGGGACAATGTCCAAAGTTAGAGTTACTCAAAATTCAGGAAGACAGTACTACTGATAAAGTCAGTAGTCAGACCTCTCTCACTCCTGCTCTCTGGTTGTCAGCCTGGGCCCTTGGGGGTGCCCCAGAGCATGGGTCCCCTGACTTCCGTAGGTATGTCTTCCACCTGGCCAGTAACTTCAGTGACCTGATATGTAGACAAAAATCAGGCATACTGAAAAAAGAAGAGACCACAAACTCAAGTGAGCATCAAGGGGACAAAGCCAGCCACTCCTTTTTCTGGGCCCGTCTCTTTGAAGAAGCCTTGAGGAGAGTCACATGCAGGGTCTCCAATGAAGCACCTAGAGCTTCTGTATGCAGACTCCAGACTGTCTTACTACAAAGTGCTGCTGTAACAGATAAGATAAGTAGATGGTTGAACAGATCTGTTTTCTTAACAGTTTTGTTGTTAGGTGTTGTTGAGTATGACTTACTGGGACCCGATCAACAGACCTGGACTCTACCTTATTCTGTGCCGTCCTCATCATTTCTGACACACCCGAGCCTGTTGCTGAAGTCACTGTGTCAATCCATCCTGGTGAGTGTATTCCTCTATTTCTCTGTTCCTCCACCTTTCCAAGCATGATGCCCCTTTCCAAGGATTAGCCTCTTGCTAACAAAATGTGCAAAGTATGTGAGAAAGAGTGTCGCCATCCTTGCCTCTAAGGAACACTCTGACTGCAATTTCTCTGAGACTATAAATCCAGGTAGCTCTGTGGGAGGATTTTGAAGTTCCCTCTCTGGGCTTGATTTCTCCCCCTTTTATCTCTTCCCATTTTTGTGTGCCCTTGAGTTGGAACCCACCCATAGCTGACTATGGGTGGTTTTTCAGAGGCAGTTAATTGTGTGGAGACTAAGGGTGTAATGTATCACTCCTCAATCCCATTGCAACCCTAATTCAGTGGAAAGGGAGTTTCCTGGGTTTCTGTATAGTTGTTAGGTGCCGTCAAGTCAAGTATGACTCATAGCAACCCCATGAACAGTGGATCTGAACCGCACCCTATCCTGTGCCATCCTCAGACTTCCTGACACACTCGAGCCCATTGCAGCAGTCACTTAATTGAGAGTCTTCTTCTTCATCACTGACCCTCCATCCTTCCAAGCATCATGTCCCTCTCCAAGGAATAGCCTCTCTTAGGCAAAGCCTTGTCATCCTTGCCTCCAAAGAGCACTCTAGCTGCATCCTATCCAAGATATATTTATTTGTTCTTTTGGCCGTCCGTGTTCAGTGCTCTTCTCCAACACCACGACTCATCAATTCTGTCATCGCTATTCATTGTCCATTTCTTAGGAGCATCAGAGAGATGATGGTCTGAATTAGACACACCTTAGTCTTCACATAGACATCATTACTCCTCAATAATTTTGAGAGGTCCTTAAGTTAAAACTTTCCCAATGCAATGATGCATTTTCTGATTTCCTGACTGCTGGTACCAAAGGTGTTAATTATGGATCCAAGTTGAAGTTGTTGACAGTTTTAGTCTCTTCTCCATCCATCATGATGTTGCTTATTGGTCCAGTGGTAAAAATCTTTGTTTTCTTGACTTTGAAATGAAATCCACTGCATTCCTTGAACTTCTGCAACAAGTGCTTCAAGTCCTCCTCACTTCCAGCAAGCAAAATTGTGTCAGTCTGCATAATGCAGATTATTGATGGGTCTCCCTCCCCAGTCCCGAGATAAAAGTTATTATAGGCCACACCCTAAGGAAATTCCCTTTACACTGGGTTAGGGGTATGATGGGAATAAGGGAGGTTACATTCCACCCCTAATCCTTTTATCAGCTCATGAGGGGTCATTACATAACTTCCACATTGCATACAAGTATTTAGGGGGGAAAGAGATCAGTCCGTGATATAGACTGTTATATCAGATGGTTCTTCCTAACAGGAGCGTGGGAAACCCTCAGGTGAAGTCAGGGATCCCTGAGGCATGGTTCAGACACTTTGGACATGGGGCCCATGGGACCTCCGCCAGCGGGTTGTGTGTGGACACCTCCCTGACAAGAGTTGAGGGCCTTGCCAGAGGGTACCTTGCTTGGCTCCTGCCTTATTGGCTTTAGGGTGCCTTAAAAATTCTCATTCCAGGGGAGCTCTGGTGGCATAGTGGCAAGGAGCTGCAACTACAATCCCAGAGGCGCACAGTTCGAATCCACCAGATGCTCTGCTGGGGAAGGAGGGACAATCTCCTCCTGTACCAGTCAGATCTGATTTGACGGTACACAAAAATAATAAAAAAAAAAATTCTCATTCTAGGTGGACAAAATCTTCATGTAGTTAATAGTTTATTTATTTTAATCACCTTTTATTTTATCTGAATCATTTAATTTTTTTTTTAGAAAAATACCCTTTTTGTGATGAATGAGGACCCTCCCAAAGGATCTGCATGAGACCTCTTTTTCTAGTGTTAACACCTGTAGTTGAGGGAATATGGCCTTATGATAAACACAAGTTCAGGGGCACTGTCTTAATTGTCTAGTGTTGCCATAAGAGAAAAATCATAAGCTGTAACTTTAATGAACAGGAATTTACTCACCTTTTAGGAGAAGTCCAAATCAGAGTGTTAGAGGAAGCTCTAGGGGAAGACTTCTCTGCCATCTTGGGTTTTTTTTTCTTTTGTCATCTTTGGAGAAGAGTCTTAGTCTCCATTTCTGTAGACCTGGTATTTCATGGAGATCTCTATATGTTATGGCATCAATCTTTGCCTGGATCTGATGCAGAGATCCTGGATCCAAAGGTGTGCTATGCTTTTAGTTCATCTTTCCTGGTGACAGTCAGATTTCTCCCTTTGACCTGCTTATTTTATTTTAATCTCTTTTATGTCTCAAAAGAGATTGACTTAAGATACAGCGCAATTCAGTAGGTTGTATACTGCTTGAGTAACATACAGGTTAGGACTTAGAACACCTGGGGTAACTATAGAATCAGACTACAGAATGCAGAATAATGACAGACTGGAAATCATGTCCAATCCAATTTAATTATCTGAGGACATAATTCAGCGCATAACAGGCATCCTTGACAAAGTCAGCAAGTGTGCAAGATTAAAGCTTCACACAATCCTTTTATCCTCTTCCTGTCCCCTTTAGCAGGGGAAATGAGAACACTGGTCTTATCTTCTGGGGCAACAAGCCTGAGGAGGGCAACTCTCTAGCCAGTAACACTTATGGTGGACTTAAGACAAGTTTAATCAGGGTCAGTACCACTTAGAGCAGAGGTGCCCTCTTGTTGCTGACTATACCTGTTCATTCAATTCTCATAGCTGTCAAGTTGATTTTAACTCACAATAACCCTCTGTTGGGATTTTGAGACAAAATCTTTATAGGAGGAGACTGCCTATCTTTCTCCTGTAGAGCAGTGGTGAATTAAACCTTAACCTGTTAACAGCATAAGATGTTATGCACCATGCTTCCAGAGCTCTCTTTTGGTCACATAGGTGTTAAGTTTTATATCTTATTTTAAGATTTTTTAAAAATAATCTTTCTAGATTCTAAACAAATGTTTATAATTTTTCTAATACTTTGAATGTTTCTGTTGAAATCTTTTTTTTTAAATCATTTTTTTATTAATTTTAATGAAAATTTAGAGACTTTGGATTTCCATTCATTCGTTGTTGCACTTTTCTCCCTCCTCACCCCTCCCCTCCAGTACACTCTTCTCTTTGAAAAGTAAAAGAAAAATTCTTTCATTGTTTTACAGTCCTTCCCTCCAGGTTCACCCTACTATGCAGCCTTCATTCTGGTTCTGTGCCATTTAACTCATAATGGCTCCAACCCTGGAAAATCTTTAGTAAAAGACCAAAGACTAGTAAGCTCCAGAGTGAAACCTGAGTATTGAAATCTTTTAATTAGCACTTAAATACATTTGGATTTAATTTTTATAAATGAGACTTTCTCAGTGACCTAGTGCAGCTAAAATTAAACAACAATAACAACATAGTGAATGGCTTTAAAGAACAATAATTTCTGACATTTTAGGAGGTATAAGTTCAAGTTCCAGGCATGACAATACGGGATGTTCTTTTTGTCAATATTACTTCTAGTCCCATGGCATCTGTCTCCTTGGGGGTGGTGTATGTGGGGCGGTCTATTCTACATTTTATAGCCAAGTAATAGTTATACTTTAACTCTCACCTTACTTGAGTATGACCTAATTAAGAATAAAACCCCCTGCTTCCAAAGAGGGTCACATCTACAAGTATAGGGGCTAGGACTCCAGTACATATTTTTTGGGGACACAATTCAATCCACAATGGGTATGAGGTAGGAATTTTAACTGTAAAATTGGTGTTGGGATATAGTTTCTAATCTCTGATGTAACAAGGGTAAAGAAGGGAGAAGCAGGACCAAGACAGATTTCTGTGAGGCGGAAGGCAAACCTAACCAGTTCTGAATCCAGTCAGCCCTTTCATGGCATTCTCTTTCCTTGTTGCATTTGATGATTTGCTGCAATGACCACACATACCTCACAAGACGATTCTCGTGATTGTTGCTATGTGCATCAAGTTGCTTGTGACCCATAGTGACCCTATGTATAGCATATCTGAACCTTACTCTGTCCTGAGCCAGTCTCACTAATTCCAATACACATAACTATAGGGTTACAATCCAGGATAAATGTAACAGGTTACAATCCAGGACAAGTGTAATAGGTTACAATCCAGGACAAGGCACTATAGGGGAGATAGTCCCCGGATGTGGACCTTCCAACCCTTGCTGCTCAGGGAAGTGTTGCCTTGAGGCCTCTCATTCCTTCAATAAACTGTGGTTTGAAGACAGTTCTCTCTCTTCCTATAGGTTTGCTTAGTATCTAGTGGCCTCTCACTCAACTAGGCTCTTGCCCCAAAGCACTCAGCTGCCTTACTCCATGGACAGAGAAACCCACTGTGTCACCTTACACTGGTTTTCTGTTTCAGTGGTTACTGTTTCTCTGCTGCTGCTGCTTCTCACTATTCCTGGCATTACAGTTGTCTCCTGGGTCTAGAGGTTCTTAGTGCAGGGACCCCAGGTACTTTTGTGTTTAAAAGAAGTGCTCCATGCCTGGTAGTTCTTGGTGGTGGTACAATCTCCTCTTTTTGACTCTGGGGTGGTTCATTTTGAGCCTAAAGAAATGACAGAACTGACCAATCCCCTCATTAGTGTCCCATATACCTTATTTGTCATCAACAACCTACATTATGCAGATGACACAACCTTGCTTGCTGTAACTGAGGATGACCTGAAGTGCTTGCTGAAGTGCTGCAGAAGGTCAAGGATTGTAGTCTTCAATGTGGATTGAAGCTCAACATCAAGAAAACAAAGATTCTTAGCACAGGTTCAATGGGCAGCACCATGATAGATGGAGAAGAAATTGACAAGTACAGCTTGCATGCCTCCACAATCAATACTCTTGGCACCAGCAGTCAGGAAATCAAAAGATGAATTGCACTGTGAAAATCTGCTGTCAGGGACTTTTCCAGACTACTGAGAAGCAATGATGTCAGTCTAAAGAACTTATAAGGTACACCTGATCCAGGACATGATTTTCACAGTTACTTGCTATGCATCAGAGAACTGGACAGTGACTAAAAATGACAGAAGAAAAATTGATGCCTTGAGTTGTGGTGCTGGAGAAGAGTCTTGAACATACCAAAGACTGCCAAGAAAACAAATAGGTTTGTCTTGGAAAGGGTGAAACCCGGTTCCTCCTTGGAGGCTAGGATTTTGAAGCTCTATCACACATACTTTGGGCATGTGGCCAGGAAGGACTGGTCTTTGGAGAAGGACATCATGCTCAGAAGAGTGGACGGACAGCGCAGGAGAGGAAGACCCAGGATGAGATAGATTTATACAGTAACTGGGGCAATGTGGGGGTTGGTGTGTCGGAGTCAGTGAGACTGGCTCAGATCAGGGCAGCCTTCAAAACTGTTGAATATAGGGTCGCTATGAGGCAAAGGTGATTCCATGGCACATAACAACAATACCTTATTTGCATGGACTCCCACAAAGTACACTTCACAGGCACCTTATTTGCCTGGCCCTACCCAACTATAAAACTGTGCAAAGGCTTTTGACTGTGTGGATCATCACAAGTTGTGGCTGACATTGAAAAGAATGGAAATCCCAGAGCACTTGACTGTGCTCACGAGGAACCTATATTTGGAGCAGGAGGCTGTTGTGTAAATGGAGCAGGGGAGCACTGCTTGGTTTGGAATTGGGAAGGGAGTGTGTCAGGGATGTATTCTGTCTCCATACTTGTTCAATCTATATGCTGAACAAAATATCCAAGAAGCTGCATTCTATGAAGAGGAATGTGACATCAGGAATTGAAGGGAGATTCAATAACCTACATTATACAGATGATACAACCTTGCTTGATGAAAGTGAGGAGGACTTGAAGCACTTGTTGCAGAAGATCAAGGAATGTAGTCTTTGGTATGGATTGCATCTTAATGTCAAGGAAACAAAGATCCTTACCATTGGACCAATAGGCAACAGCATGATGGATGGAGAGGAGAGTGAAACTGTCAACAGCTTCATCTTATTTGGATCTACAATTATCAACCTTGGTACCAGCAGTCTGGAAATAAGGAGACACATTACACTAGGAAAATTTGTACTTAGGGACCTCTCTGAATAATTTAGGAGTAATGTCAGTTTGAGGACTAAGGTGCATCTAATGCCGTAGACTTTCAGATTACTTGCTTTGCGTCTGAGAGCTGGACAATTAATAAAGATGTCAGAAGAAGAATTGACTCCTTTGAGCTGTGGTGTTGGAAAAAAGCACTAAACATCTCAAGGATGGCCAAGAGAACAAACAGAAATGTCTTGAAGAGGGCACAGCCAGAGTGTTCTTTGGAGGCAAGAAAGATGAGGCTTTGCCTCACATATGTTGGACATGTTACTAAGAAGAGCTCTTCCTTGGAGAGGGACGTGATGCTTGGAAGGATGGAGTGAAAGAGAGGAAGATCCTCAAGCAGGTGGATTGACGGCTGCAATGGGCTCTTGTGTGTTGTGAAGTATGAGGATGGCACAGGACAGAATAGTGCTCAGATCTTTTGTTCACAGAGTAACAATGAGTTGTACTCGACTCAGAGGCACCTAACAACAACAACAGATTCCTAGCCATGGAATACATGGATCATATGGAATTTCAGTGTTCAGTTGGAAACACCAAACTGCTTTTCAGAGTGGTTGTACCGTTTTACAATCCCACTAGCAGTGCATGAGAGTTCCTATCTCTCTACATCCTCTCCAACATTTATTACTTTCTGTCCTGTTAAACTTTGCCACTACTCCTGTGGTGACATGGTTTCTCATTATGGTTTTGATTTGCATCTCTCTTCTTGCCAGTGATTTGGAACATTTCTTTATGTTTTCTTTATCTGACATGTCGTTACCAACTATTTTTTCCCAGTCTGTGGCTTCCCTTTTTACTCTGTTGGAGAAGTTTTTGGATGTGCATAATAATTGTTGTTTTGTACCATTCAGTCAGAATCAACCCATAGCTGACCCTCTGGCAGGTTTGAGGCATTTAATTGCACAGGGTTAGGGTCACTATGTTTCATAAAAGGGGGAGACACAGGGGAGAGGAATGCACCACCCTCTAGAACTATCCAAGTTGAAAGAAACAAAAAGTGGGTCCTCCCCGAGAGCTGATGGAGGCAGAACACAGCCCTGCTTAGGATCTGAATTTTATTTCTAGCCACCACATCTATCAGAAAATTGACTTCTTTTTTAAACCTCTAACTTTGTGATATTTTGTGACATCCTGTCTTAGTTAATGTCTTTAAAGGAGTATCTGGGTATTTGACTGTGTGTCTCTATGTATTTATTATCTCTTCTTCAAGAAAATGGCTCATGTAGGCCCAGAGTGCAGGTCAGGCGGCAGGTTGTGAACCCTGCAGGCTTATATCCCAGGGTTGAGAGGTCAGGCAGTGCAGTGTCGAGAGAGTTGTCTGTCAGACAGCTGTCTATGTCTCTGGAGAAACTCCCTTTCTGACAGATGGTTCTTTATATCAAACCACCATGGTCACTGACTTGCCAAACCATAGCTGAGAACCATAGCTGACCCAAGTGGGCCCATGAAAGTGATCATCACGCAGCCCTAGGAAACTGAGACTGGGGAGCTTCCCCAACAGATATTGAAGTACAAGTGGGTTTTGTACTTGGACAATGAGTTAAAAGTCCGGGGAATTTGGAAGCACTTGATAGAAAAAGCCTAGCTTGCCTTGAATAGGCTGTTGGCAGACCTATGGCTATTAAAAGTTGTTTTTTGTTTTTTGTTTTTTTTTTTTTTTATTAAAAGGGTTTTTTTTAAGGTATGAACTTTTATTCATTTGGTCTCAAGTCAGTTACAGGTAAAAGTCCTAGCTGCTTCCAGATCGCAACCACCCTAGGGAGACCAAAAGCCTTCATATTTCTACAGTTGGGAGGAGTGGCAGGGACCCCAAAAAATAGTACCTCCAATGGCTGAATAGGGCAAACAAAAACTAAACTAAAAGAACAAGTATTAAAGAGAAGTTGTTGTGTTTTGTTTTTTTTTTAAATTGTATTACATATAATTCACACAAAAGCAATGCTGTCTACCAACCCCCTGTCTGTGTGTGTGGGCCTGGGGTGGGGGAGATGGGTTTTTTCTCCTTAAGGTGAAGGGAGGGGCTTTTGGAAAGGCAAGAACTTCTTGTCACATCTCCATGTCACGGTTATTTAGAATGATTATTTAAAACAACAACAACAAAGACAATGTACAATTTAAGTCCTGGGCCACATTGTAGAACTCAGGGGGGGAAGTTATTGTTCCACACCAACTGCTGTCACCCTCACCATTCCAGGTTTTAAATCCTTAAATCAAGCACACACATGCGCGAGCGCACACACACACACACGCACACACACACGCACGGGCACAAAACATTGTAACAAATAAAACCATGATAATTTCATCTCAGCTTTTTATTCTTCACAAGTTACGGTTGGATTTTTTTGTTTTTGTTTTTTTATCAAGAAAGGGTGTAATACAACTAAACAGTGCACTTAGAAACATTTGCAGGGGACGATGGAGGGGCCAGACTTGTCATACTCCTGCTTGCTGATCCACATCTGCTGGAAGGTGGTCAAGTAGGCCAAGATGGAGCCTCTGATCCACACAGAGAATTTGCACTAAGAGCAATGATCTTGATCTTCATTGTGCTGGGGCCTGCACAATGGTCTCCTTCTGTGTCCCGTGAAGCTTGGCTACATGTTGGTCCCACTGGACAGCACAGCGTTTGCGTAGAGGTCCTTGCGGATGTCAACGTCACACTTCATGATGGAGTTGAAGATAGTTTCGTGGATGCCTTAAGACCCCATGCCCAGGAAGGAGGGCTGAAAGAGCATCTCAGGCAGCAGAAATGCTCATTGCTTATGGTGGTGACCTGTTTGTTGGGCAACTCACAGCTCTTCTCCAAGAGGGACAAGGAGGCCACCATGACCATCTCCTGCTCAAAGTCCAGGGCATACCAGAGTTACTTCTTGATGTCGGGCACAATTTCCTGCTCAGCTGTTTGGGTGAAGCTGTAGCCTTGCTTGGTGAGGATCTTCTTCATGAGGTAGTTCATCAGGTCCTGGCTAGCCATGTCCAAATGCAGGGTAGCGTAGGGGAGGGCGTTCCCCTCATAGATGGGCACAGTGTGGGTGACCCCATCGCCAGAATCCATCATGATGCCAGTCGTCTGGCCAGAGGCATACAGAGACAGCATGGCTTGGATAGCGACAGGGTGTTGAAGGTCTCCAACATGATCTGGGTCATCTCCTGGTTCACCTTGGGGTTCAGGTGGGGCTCTGCCAGCAACACAGGATGTTCCTCAGGGGCCACATGCAGTTTGTAGAAGGTGTAGTGCCAGATTTTCTCCATGTCTTCCCAGTTGGTGACAGTACTGTTCTCAGTGGGGTACTTGAGGTCTCTTGCTCTGACCTTCATCACCCTTGTATGAGTCCTTCTGGCTATGCCCACCATCATGCCCTGGTGCCGAGGGCATACCATGATGGAGGGGAAGGCAGCCCCATGATGCAGGGGAAGACAGCTGGGGGTGGTGGCGACAGCGTCACCCGCAAAGCCAGCCTTGCACATGCTGGAGCCATTGTTGACCACATGACATTGTCCATGGTGAGCTGGCGTGGCAGATGTGAAACAGACAACTGTGTAGAGGAACCTGTGCTCTGGGCTAGATGAGGTCTCGACTGTCTATTAAAGACAGTTCTAATAAGGACCCAGAAAGAAATGAGAAGATTCTTGTTATGTATCAAAGACTTGGGCTGAGTTATGTTTGATGGAAAAGTTTTAAGTTGTCGATATTTAACTACAGACACTTTGGATCCGACTGGTACAGGAGAAGATTGTCCTTCCTTCTCCAGCAGAGCAACTGGTGGATTCAAATCATGTACCTCTGGGATTCTTGCCACTAGGCTACCAGAGCTCCCTTAACTATAGATTTTTCTAAGTATCACCTTCAAGGTACAGTCTGGTTTTTCTTTGCTGATGATAGTAAAATGCTGGTAGAGAGGAATAAGCCGTGCAAAAAAAGAGCCGGAGCTTGAAGATTAGAAAAAATCTATTATAAAAATTTAGAAAGTATTATCTGGAGGGGACATTAAGAATGTGACTAAATGGTGAGCTCTGGTGGCCTAGTGGCAAGGAGCTGCTCTGCAGTCCCAGGGGTGCGCAGTTCAAATCCATCAGATGCTCTGCTGGAGAAGGATGAACAATCTCTTCCTGTACCAGTGAGATCGGATTTGATGGTACACACACACACACACACACTAATAAATTTAAAAAAAAAGAATGTGACTAAACACTTACTTGGTATACAAATATATACAGTTATCCATCTTATCAGGATTTTTCCATCTTTAAATAAAAGGGACAGAGATGAGACCTAATGGAAGAAAAAGGCTTCTTGACATTCTACAAGCATGAACTGAGAAGATGGAGATCGGTGAATGCGAAGTTATCCTAAAATTTTTTTTTAAAGCCCAAAACAAACAAAAACCACTCAGGCAGCCCTGGAAGCAGCTCAAGAGACCAGTAGGGCTGTCTACACAAGCAGCACTGATAATTACCGTTAGATCAGGGCTTTCCGGGGTTGAATGAGCACCATGGAGGCCTGGGGACAGAGGATTCTTGTCAAGAGTGAATGGAATTTGCCCTGCTGAATTTTCCCTACTGAATTTCAGAGGTGATTGCTTGGCCCTCATCATCCCACCTTTCCCTCAGTTTTCTGTTTTGTGATGTCTGCCTTATGCCATTCCAACCATTGTATTTTGGAAGCAGGTCATATATGTCCTTGATTTCACAGGTTTGCAGATAGAGAAGAGTTCATCCCCAGAGAGCTGATGCGGAAATGGGTTAGGGCTTGATACAGGAATGAGGTAAATGTGTTCTGCATCTGTGAAGGCTGTAAATTCTGGGGAGGCCAAAGTATGGTGGTATGGATAGTATTATGTTGTGTTCCTTCTGCCCCTAAATGAACAAAGAAAATGTTGAAGTCTTAACCCTACACCTGTAAATGTGGCCTTGTTTGGGAAATGGGGTTTTTCTTTATTTTAAGTTGTTTCAAACCATATACTGGAGTAGGTGTGCCTTAGACTTAGCTCTTATAAAAGAGAAGCATCTGCGAGGGAAGACTACATGAGAGGATCTGTCTACAAGCCAAGGAAGACAAGAAAGGCCTGGAGCTGCAGATGTGGCACATATTTCCCTTAGAGTAGAGAGACAGAACAAGGCCTTGGAGATTCTCTGAATTTGGTCTTTAGCTTCTAAAATGGTGAGAACTGTATTTCTGTTCTTTAAAGCCATCTACTTTGTAGCTTTTTGCTCTGGCAGCCCAAGTAGACTCAAGGCATCTTGGAATTTCCCAAGTGTTTGGAAGATCTTTAGTATTCAGGAGTGATCTCATGGCTGACATGTAACTCTAGTAGTGTTTGAGTGGGGGCTAGCTAGACCAGAGAGACAGCTGTATGACTAGAGAGGTGTGAATGAAACTCTGTAATATGGGCCCGTCTGGAGAATTGTAAGGCCAGAGTACTCAAGACTGAGTTCAGGCATGTAGACAGTGATCTAGTCCAGTTTGTGTGAGGGAACTTCCTGAGTGGCAGTGTTGTTGAGCATTGCCACAGTTTGATGCTAAGTGAATAACAGCTATGCCCTGGAGAGCGACAGAAGCTTTGCATTTGGAACCTTCTAGCCCTCACCCTGTTTGTCTCTCTGTTTGGCTACAATAAGACTCATGCTAAGTACAGTGCTTTCTTGAGCCTTCTAATGAGTTGCTGAGCTTAATGATGGCCATGGGAACCACTGTGCTTGTGGATGGTCAAAAGCAAAGGCATGCTGAGGACCTTGAACTTGCAGGTGGCAAGTGAACACTCTAGAGGGAACTTGAACAGACCCGGTTTTGTCTATTTTCCCTCTCCACCACTTTCTGCCCTCATGGCCACTTTATCTCCATGCTTTTTGCAGGTTATCACTGTCCACATCAGTGAGTAATCTCTCCTCATCCTCTCTTCCCTTTGCCTCTGGCAGGAGTTGGGCTGGGGATGAAGATTAATCAGGAGAAGCTGGAGTGGCCCCTGCAGATGCTAGCGCCCCAAGCTGTGCTCCCTGAGAGAGACAAGGAAAAGGCCTTCCTGCAGAGTTGCAGCCTTTTGCCATGCCAAGCCGTGGGACACCTTGTGCCCTCCAGGAGACAAGAAAAGATTGGAGGTCAAAGGTGGGCTCCTGCCAGTGAGCACGATGGGGTCCAGGTGGGCCAGGCTGCTGCAGCGGCCCCAGCCCCCTATACCTGACCCTCTGTCTCCCAGGGCCACTTTGTATACCTGGACTGCGGAAAGGGGTTCATCTTCCTATCTGAAGATCCACCAGTGTGTGCACACTGGGGAGAGGCCGAGCTTCTGTGGCAGAGTTAGCAAGAGCTTTAGCCAGAAACCATATCTGGTGTGATACCAGCATCACCACATGGGTGAGCGACTCTTCTGTTGTTTCCCCTGCTCCAGCACCAGCAGGCTCATGACTCCTGCTTGGAGTACCCACCAACGCATGCATGTCCGAGATCTCGCCAGCTAGCTGGGGCCATGGTGCAGAAGCACATTGGGCACACAACTGCCCACCAGGAATGCCCACCTGAGCCAGCAACTTCAAGGCCTGCTTGGGTGGGCCTGGCTGGGACCATGTTCCTGCTGGTGAGGCAATTCTTGGCCTCCTGCTGCAGTTGGTGGTACGTGGAGGCCCTGTGAGGGCCACCAGTTCATCTGCAACAAGTGTGGCAAAAGCTTCTTCTGGTGGTCTGTGCTCACTGTCCACTGGCATCTGTATGGACAAACAGCCCTACACCTGTCCTGAGTGTGGCCGGCGCTTCAGTCAGAAGCTGAACTTAACCAGCCACCAGCGCAGTCACACGGGTGAGTTGCCCTACCTGTGCACGGCCTGTGGCTGTGGCTTTCGCCAGAAGAAGCATCTGCTCAAGCTCCAGCAAGTCCACCGTGGCGCCCAGCCTCTGGCCCTGGCACCAGGGAGTAGGTACTTTGATGGACTTTAGGGCTTATTGGAAATGGTCAAGGGCTTTCAGAGCTGGAGGATGTGACCCTCCATCAGAGGCAGCTCTTCAGACCTCTCAGTCCTGAGAAGGGGAACCCAGAGGCCTAGAGAGGATGTTCCTAGAGCCCCTCCCCTCTTTCCGCCCCAAAGCCCAGGGCTAGGCAGAGAGGACAGGCCTCAGCTAGACTGAGACACCCAGGATTTGAAGTCAGTGTTCTGTGGACAGGGGCAGACATGTCCACAGTACCCAATATGCCTAACAGCGTTGGTATAGCTTAACAGGTGCTTCTGGTAGAACAGGTGGTCAGGAGGCACAACAGGTCAGAGTGTCCCACTGTTGGAGGTGTGTGTGATGGATCTGACCCAGCCCTGCTGTCTGTGTTAGGACCTGGGCATGGGTTGGAGGAGGTTTGGTGGCTTGAGGATTGCTACTTTTATTTGCCTGACTAGGCCCCTCACCAGCCCCAGAGCTTCAGAGAGAACATGAAGAACAAGACCCTGTGCCATAGGGTCTTGTGCGCCTTTTCAGATCTCCTCCTTGGAACCTGGATCTGTGCCCTCTGAGGGTCCTACTGCCCCCAGGACAGGAATGGAGCCTTTGTGTAACCCTAGCCTTTACGGCTCTGTTTCTTTCTGGAGGAGGTGACAGTGATTTCTTTTCTCCGAGTCAGCTTGCTGCCTTCTTCCCACGGAGCATTCGACTTGCAGCACCCTTCATACACTTAAGGCGATGCCTCTGAGGCCCTGGTTATCTACAGAAAACCCCTGGTTCAAGACCACATCTGCCTCTGTGGGAAAAGAGGATGACAAGAGGGTGAGTGTTAGGACATTAATTTAGAGAGCTGGGAGGTGAGAGGAGTTAGAGTCCAGGAAGGAGAAAGTTGTGCAGCACTGAATTCAGTGCTCTCTTCCTTGGAAGCTTCCAGTCACCCATCAACCTTTCCACGTTCCAGAAGGACATGTGAAGGAGGAGCCTTGTAATACATGGCAGACCCCAGGACTTGGGCTAGTTAGAACTTAGGGACCATAACGCATACTCTCTGATGCCTTTCACACCTCATCCTCCAACATCCCATCTTTCCATGCCCTACCCGGTTTCCCATAAGTAACTGAACTACTCACGGTGTATCCGTGTTCACCCATGGGATCACTTAGTTTTCAGGATGTCTTTGACCCACCCTAGCCTAGGTTTCTCCCTAGATCCTTGCAGTCAGCTTGCTGTTGCCCAGTCTGCCTGCCTTGGGCTAAGTGTCCTGAATCTCATCTGGATCCAGACGAGGAAGGCTTGTAGCCTAGCAACTTGCCTCCTTGAGGAAGATTTCTGTGTGCTGTCACAAGTTCATGGGCTGGAGGGCCAAGAACTGTGAGGACAGAGCCCATTAGAGCAGGTGCCTGAGTGGATCATCATGCAAGCACTGGAGAGTCTGTGGGTGGGAGTGTCATTGTTGAGCAGTGACCTGTTTAGTGACAGTCAGTCACACATAAACAGTGGGACTTAATGAGATATGAGGGTTAATGGAGTTGCTTTTTCTCCTCATTCAAGTTCACCAGAATGTCATTCCCTAACCTCAGCCACTTTCCTCTCACAGGTTTGTTTTTTGTTTTTTTTTTTTTTGGCTAGAAGGTGACAAGTCTAAACCTGAGAACAAGGTGAGGGACATATGCCCCTTCCCCTCCCAGGTACTCACAGACCTACATGGAATAGCCCATTTTATATGCTAGTAGCCTGGGACATTCTATCCACCCAGACTTCCTTGTACATTATCCTGTCTTACCATGACAAAAATTGCTATTTGACCCTCTAAGAGAGGGGTTGGGGATAGTGTGATATGTCCACCGAGGTCATTGCAAATTGATGTCAGATCTCAGACCTCCTGTTGACTGGAGGCTCTTCCACTGCCACAATCACACACTTCCCCACAGCTCGCACTGCACTGTTGGCATAATTCTTAGTTCCTTTTCTTTTTAAAAGAATGAAATCAGGTAAGACTATTTAGAAGGAGACATGCCATTAAATCAGAGAGGGTCAGGTTGGTTAGTCTGGTGTTTTAAATCTAAAATACTTAGAGGTTGAGGGATTGTATAAGGGAACAGGAAACAACTGCACAAATACATTCAGCTCTTAAAAGGTTCCTATTCCACTCATTCATGCATAGGGTTTTCAAGGTCCTGTTATTTCAAAAGTGAATTACCATACCTGCTCCCTAGTCTGGAAACTTACTGAAATTTGTTGATAAAGGGTCACCTTGCTAGTATTTGAAAAACTAGTGTCATAGCTTCTTACATCACAGTAACACACAACCTGTGTGGTACAGATAACACAGCTTTGCATGCAGAAAGTGAAAGAGACTTATGGCAGTTCCTGAAGAACATCAGAACTACAGCCTTCAATTTAGATTACATCTCAATATCAAGGATAAAAAATCCTCGGAAACAGTATGGTAAAGAGAAAAGGTTGACATTATAAAGGATTTACTTTTACCTGGATTTACCGTCAATACTCATGGTAGCAGCAGTAAAGAAGTTAAAAGACATGTTGCACTGGATAAATTTGCTGTTAATGACCACTTTAAAATATTTTAGAGCAAAGATGTGAGTTTAAAGACTAAGGTGCACCTGACCCAAGCCATTATATTTTCAACTGCTTTATATGCATCTGAAAGTTGAGCAGAAGGGAGACTGAAAAAGAAATCATGCCTTTGAATTATGCTGTTGGTGAACAATATTGAATACACCACAAACATCCAAAAGAACAATCGGATCTGTCTTGGAGGTGATGCAGTCACAATGTTCTTAGAGGAAAGGATGGTGAAACTTCATCTCATATACTTCAGGCGTATCAGGAGACAGCAGTTCTTTGAAGAAGATAGCTTGTTTAGGAAGGTCACCAAAAGAGAAGGGCATCCCGTCCCCTAACAAGATGGATTAACACAGTGACTGCAATAATTGGTTTGAATAGGGCAGCGATTGTAAGGATGGTGCAGTTAGCAATGTGAGATCCAGCTCTCAGAACCAGAGTACTTTGAAAAGGGGAACAAAACAACAACTGAAAGAAAACACAGAAAATTTAATCTTTAAGAAGAGGGTCAGGGGACTCCACTCAGGAAGAGTCCATATTGCCTTTAACACTTTATATTTAGAAGTCTTCTCAAAGAGCAAGTTAAGATAAACAACTTTGATTGTTAGTTCCTAAGCAAGCACCATGTTTCTGCAGATTTGTTTGTCTTTCCTCCATACCCAAGAACACTGTGTGTGGAGATAATTACTTGGCCACTTCAGCAGTTTACTGAGTTTCTGCTTATCATATGTAAGTGGGCTACCATCTTCACAAGATTCTGGCATATGTCTAAATCTCAGCACACAAGTCTCTCTCCATGCTGGTTCCCAACAGAGCAAGGTTTACCTCTGTTTTGTTTTTTTTTTCACACAACAAGATCCAGCCAACAGCCATTGTTAGGTGCTGACAAATTGACAATGATACATAATGACCCTGTGAACAACAGATCTGAGCCTTGTTCTTTCTGTCTCTGCCATCCTCCTCACCTCTGGTATTCTTGAGCCCATTGCTGCAATCACTTTTTAAAACCATCTCATTGAGAGTTTTTCTTTCTTTCATTGACCCTCCACCTTTCCATGTATGATGTCTCTTCCCAAGGAATAGCCCCTCTTAACAACATGCCCAATGTATATGAGACGAAGATTCACCATCCTTGTTTCTAAGGAGCGCTTTTGCTGAATTAGTTCCAAGACTTCTTTTTGGCAGTCCATAGGATATTTAGTATTATTTTCCAACACCATAACTCAAAAAAATTAGTTCTTCTTTTGTCATTCTTACTCACTGTCCAGCTCTCAGATGTATAGCAAATGATGGTTTGAATCAGGCACACTTTAGACTTTAAACTGACATAATTTCTCCTAGTACTTTGGAGAGGTCCCTGAAAGCAGACTTTCCCATTGCAATACATCTCCCAATCTCCTGAATGCTGGTACCAAGGGTATTGATTGTGGATCCAACTAAGATTAAATAATTGACAACTTTAACCTTTTCTCCATCAATCATTACAGCTTACGTGGCATTTTTACTTTTCAGAGTACTGAAAAGCAACGATGTCAGCTTAGAGACTAAGGTGCACCTGACCCAGGCTATGGTCTTTGCAATTACTTGCTATGCATCAGAGAGTTGGACAATGACTCAGGATGACAGAAGAAGTATCGATGGCATCAAGTTGTGGTGCTAGAAAAGATCACCAAGGAAACAAATAGGTCTGTCTTGGCGAGGGTGAAACTACGTTTGTCCTTGTAGGCTAAGATTTTCAGTGCAGGAGAGGAAGACCCTGGATGAGATGGATAGATACAGTAACTGGGCCAACAAGGGTATGTGTTTTGGAATCAGATTGGCTCAGGACAAGACAGGCTTCAGAGCTGCTGTACATAGGGTAACTATGAGTCTCAGGCAACTTGATGACACATAACAACAATCACCATCTATCCGAATGTTGCCTGTTGACCCATTGGTGAGTATTTTTGTCTTCTTGATTTTGAGATGTAATCCATATTGAAAATTGAAGACTTTCATCTTCTACAGTAAGCTTTTCAAGTCTACCACACTTAGCAGTAAGATTGTATCACATAACACAGATTGTGTTGTTTTGGTTGTTTGGTTTTTTTTTTGGTGTGTTTTTAAGGTTTGATTTTTTTCTTTTTTTAACTTATTATACTATTTTATTTACAAAATTAAAATACATTGTTTTCCAGACCAGATTCTTCCAATTTCTCTCACCCCCTCTTCAGATTGTACAACTCCAGTATTAATCCACGCCCCCATATACCCCCCATCCCTCTGCTTCTACCCTCCCACCGACTTAGATCCTCATACTTTTTCAACAATCATGATTTTATACAATATTTGCCCTTGTGAGACTGTATCTGTTGACTCAGCATAATGCTCTCCAGTCCCTCCCAAGCTAGGTAATAATTGACAAAATCATTGCTCCTGAGTGCAATGTAATAATCCATTGTATGAAGGTACCGTAATTTCTCACTCTATTCGATTATGGTTGGATATCTGGGCTGTTTCCATGTTCTAGCGATGGTGACTAATGCTAACATGAACATTGTTGTACAAGTCTCCGTTTGTGCCTCAGTTCTAATTTTCTCAGGGTATATGCCAAATAGTGGAATAGCTAAGTCATATGTAATTTCTATGTTCAGCTTTTCGAGGAAGCAGCAAACTGCCTTCCAGAGTGGTTGTACCATTTTACAATTCCACCAACAATGTATAAGGGTTCCTATTTCACCACATCCTCTCCAACATTTATTACTTGCTGCCCTGGTAAACTTTGCCTTTGTTACTGGAGTGAGATGCTACCTCATTGTGGTTTTGATTTGCATCTCTCTTATTGCCAATGATTTTGAGCACTTCTTCATTTGTCGGCCATTCAAATATCTTCCTCTGTGAAAATTCTTTCCATGCTTTTTTGCCCATTTTGTAATTGGGCTATCGGTCTTTTTTTTGTGGAGGCCCAGTAGTATTCTGTAAACTTCCAGTACAAAGAGACTGCCAAATACAGCCAGAAATGCACAATCTGAAGAAGATAAAAATGGAATGGGATCGTCTAAAGGTTAAATCCCTGTGCATATCAAAAACTTTTTCCAACAGTGTGAAAAGAAAACCTACTCACTGAACAAACATTTGGTAATATCATCTCAGACAAGAGTCTCATAACAGAAGTTTACAGACAGATTGTTGATGAGTTTCCCAGTAATCCTGATGCCACATTCTTCCTCATAAAGTACAGCTACTTGAATGATTTGCTCAGCATGCAGATTTAATAGGTATGGAGAAAGGATACAGCCCTGCCACATAACCTTTCTTGACTGTAATCCATGGTGTGTTCCTTGCTTTGTTTGAATAAGAGCTTCTTGGAACACTACCCATTATTTTCCATAAATTTTTAGCTGTTTTTGCAGCTTCTATGTCTTCCCATCTCTACCTACCTCACTACACTTTCTCTGCATAGATCTCTGTTCTCATAATGCTTGTAACAGTCTCCAGTAGGCCTACTTAGGATATGGTTGAATTGATGTTTTGGGTCATGACTGGGCTTTAGTAAAAGAAAAGAAGACTTTGGAGCATGTGCATCTTTGGACTTTCCTCTGTCTATGGCTCCCCCCTCCACACACAACACACACCAGGGGTCCAAAGGGCAGAAACAGCTTGTAGATGTTTTTCCAAAACCAAATAGAGCTGATGTACTGGGCACACACAGCCTTCCTCTTTGATGTGGGGATATGAGGTCAGCACAAGGGGCTTTGAGGATAGAGAGTGTTATCAACCTTGGGGGCCTGAGCAACATCTGTGACCCTACTGCAACAGTCCAGTTCACAGGTTCACCACCAACACTTTTAAGTATGAAAACCTTTCCACTCTTTAGTCCTGCTTCTTCACTTTTAAATAGTGGTGCTGGATTATATGTTTTCTAAGGTACCTTCCAGATCATTTCCTATGATTGCTACCATTATAACTATAGCACATGGCATGATGGGGGTGATCCAGCCCTCTGGGCTCTGAGGAACCACTATTGAATTGGGTAATTACAGAGCATAGCCTTGCCCAAAGGCAGCTGCGGAAGAACCCAGAGATAATGGGTGGGATGCACAGGTAAGGATGTCATTACTCCACAGCTGCTGGTGCAGCTCAGCCTAACCCACCTGCACCAAGTGGCCTTCCATGGGCTTCATTAGGCCTAAGTTGTCACATGCATGCCCAGTTCTGAGGAGGGGACATTTCTGCAGAGAACCCTACATGATCCATCTGCAGAGTCTCTGTGTACCCTTGGATACGTGAAGACCACTGCCAGATTCTCCCTCTCGTAGGCAAACAAGTCTTTGTACATCCAGGGGCCCTAAGTCTCACTTTCCAGATAGAGAGGGCTAATTGGGACCAGAGTATTCAGAATTTAGGATAAGAGAGAAGAGGATGATGCTAAGTGTCGACTTTAGGCCTCAAAATCCCTGATAGCAATGGCTGGGCAGGAGGAAGGGGATAGGACGGGCGGCATTGGTTCCAGCCAGACTCCATTTGGTCCTCTGTCCCACGTGGGCCAGCCCTCGTGGACTCCCTGTTCTGCCCGTCAGTTTATGCATGTTCCAACTCCCAGATTCGCAGGGATGCTAGGCAATAATAGCAGCTGGAGGAGGCTTTGGGGACCAGAGGAAGCCGCCCAGTTACCGTATTTATCTGTGCCAAGACTCCGAAACGCGTCACTGCGGCGCGTTACAGTATTTGTTGGGAGCCGTACATTTCCGTTACTGGGTCTGGGAGTGCCGTGCGTTAATTTCGTGTTTCTCAGGGACTCTGTGGTTTCCTGCAACGTAGGGGAGCTTGAAGTGGACCCACTGTTTCCCCCAGGCATCCAGACCTTGCCTGCGAGGTGGGGTGGGTTTGCAGCTGCAGTAGAGAGGCCTCCGTATTTTCGCTGGGGTGGGGTTGCGGCGTGGAGTTTACCAGCCTCAGGGCGCTCTTAACCTGGTAGCTGGCAAGGTAGTGCTAGCTCAGCTCATTTGATTAATGCAGTGTTTTATTTTTTAATTTTTTTTTTTTTAGTGTTGCGGAAACACTCTTTATGGGGATGAGGGAGAGAGGATACAGAGTCTTCTGGAGAGTTACCGTATTAGCGCCGGGCAGTGCAGACTCTTAAGGAAAGAACCACCGCTAGAGAACGGAGAGACCAGGGTGCAGCCCAGGCCCTGAGTGTGTGGCGGGAAGGAGGAACTTGGGGAGGGCCAGGACCATGCGTGGACCTTCGGCCCTGTGACAGGGTCAGGATGAGACTGTCCTGGGGATTGTAATGGGCTATTTGCAAATATCAGTGCAGCTTCCTAGGAAAGATTTGTGCGCCTGGTCTCTTCGAAGTGCTGCTTGCATCTTCTCTAGGGCGAGGGACTGTTCCATTTCATCGCTGGCTGAAGGTAGGGACACAGCCCCTGAGACCTCACTCTGCTGGCAAATTATCCGAGGCTATGGGGAGGGCTTGGGGGATGGCCAACATGCAGAGTCTGAGCAGGGAGGGGGCTTGGCGGGGAGCTCAGACGGTTGCAGCGTCTCAGTGCCTGCAGGAACAAGTTGCCTGGTCTGTGGTGGCGGAAGCACACCGTGTCCCTACAAGGGCAGGCGTCTTTTTGGGTCTGCCTGGCTCTGCAGAGCTGGTTGTGGGTGTATGCATTGTGAGGGTCCTTTATTGGCTGGGCTGCTGCACAGTGAAAACAGCTGTCAGAGAGAAGACCTGAGGTCTATTCCTGGTTCTGGCTGCTGTGTGACCTTGGGCAGGTATGTTGACCTTGCTGAGAACTAGCTCCCTCTTCTGTAAAACCAGGTGTCCTGAGAATACAGGGGAGCAGTTTAAGAGGAAAGGAGCGCCCAGAGTACTGCGGTCCTTCAGGAGAGCCAGTACAAATGGGGTGTGGTGGAAGCGGCAATGTTAAGCATTTAGTGGATTGATTTTTCTTGGGTCAGGCCTGGCTGTGGGGCTACAAAGATGAGTGAAGCTGAACTACTACCTTCCTCCCAACTCCTAGGTCGGTTCTGTGATTCAAACCATTAAATGCTCATACCTCATTTAGATAAATTAGGAATTGCTGCCTTTAATTTAGGCCTCTTTTGCATTTAGAGGGATTTTTGTTTTGTTATAAGTTTAAATTCCTTTAATTGGGTATGTGTCCCCATTCCTCCCTGAGAATCTGGTGGGAGATGAAGGCACATTCAGATGAAGATAACTCAAATAGTGGGTGACCTTTGAAGGTGTCTTGAGGGACAGGCCTAGTGGGTAACTACCGAGATGGGCTGACATACCATCACATGAGGTGGTGAAGGTCAAGTTAATCAAGGAAGGGTGAGGGATGGGGGGTGATTTGAGAAGGATGTGGCATCAGAGGAGGCATAGAAGCAGAGTATGACCTAGGGTTAGGGTACTTCTTAGCTAGGAAAAGCTGCTTTGAGCAAATCCTTAGAGTGGACAATGCTGGAGTGTTTGTGGGTAGCAGCCTGACTTCTCTCTGCTTCTGCCTCCCTAGGGCCTGCTGAGCAGCCGCTAGACGGGCCCATGACAGAGCCTTTGCCCTCCAGGGGCGGGTCCCCTGACCACGCCTTGGAGGAGGCCCTGGGGGATGAGCGAGGCTTGGTCATCCACCAGCCTGCGGAGGAGCCACCCCACCGTTGCCCATTGTGCGGCCGGACTTTCCCGCAGCAGCCCAGCCTGGTGCGGCACCAGAAGGCGCACGCAAGCCCAGGCCGTGCCACCTTCGTGTGCCCTGAGTGTGGCAAAGCCTTCGGGGTCAAGCACAACCTGGAGGTGCACCAGCGCACACACACGGGCGAGCGGCCCTTCTCCTGCCCCGACTGTGGCCGCCGCTTCAGTCTCAAGCAGAACCTTCTCGCGCACCGGCGCATCCACAGCGGGGAGAAGCCACACGAGTGCGGGGAGTGTGGCCGCCGCTTCCGTGAGCCGCGCTTTCTGCTCAGCCATGCGCGCACCCACACGCGCACTCCCCCTCCGCATCCGCGCCGCCCTGGGGTCTTTGGGGAGCGGCGGCCTTTTTGCTGTGTATGCTGTGGCAAGAGTTTTGCTCGTGAGGGCGCCCTCAAGTTACACCAGCGCAGTCATAGCCGTGTCACCGACGACCCTGTGGCCCATAGGGGCAGCACACTCTGACCTGCAGTGGTTAGGCCTTTGGCAGTCCTGGGGTGAGGTCTTGTCCGGAAGGGCCTCCGGGGCTGTGGGCTACTCCTTACCTGGGAGCCTGGCCTTCAGAGTGCATTGCTGGTCAGGTGATGACTTTTTCCCCTCACCTGGAGCAGGTGAGCAGCAGCTCCTGGGCTCTCCGGTTGGAGGGTGAGGGGTGACAAAGCTAGCCCTCTGAGGGGCTTCCATGGAGTGCTCTTTACTCCACTTTCCCTGACTCAGCTTCAGACCCCAAGGCTCCAGCTTTTCTATGCAGTGTTTCTGAGCAGCTATTTCGCTTTGGGTTTCCAGTCACTTTTCTCCACCCTGGGACACTGTGAGACCATCGCTGGTATCGTGTACTGTTCTCAGACTTCCTCGGATCCTGTCTGAGGCTGTGAGAAGGTAGGGCCCTTTTCCATCAGAACTCGTGCTGGAGAGGGTAGGGACATGAACAAATGAAGCTTATGTGGAGTGATAGGAGTACTAACAAGTTGAGCAAAGTGTTGATGGAATAGAAGAGTGTGGAGGGAAGTTTCTGGGAGCAGGTTCAGTTGTGGAGGCTCTTACCCCAACCAAGGTCGCAGGTGAGAAAGGTGAGCCACAACTGTGTCCCAGCACCTCAGACCCTATCTCAGTGCTCTGAGGCACACACTTGCTCCATATTGCACCTGATGGAGCAAGAGGTGCAAGCTGTGGATTCTGAGCGCCAGGACCCTTTGAACTCTGCTTCCGTGTTCTCAGGTGGCTAGGTGCAGGAATGGCATTGGGGTTGCGGGATAGCAGCAAGGGTCCGAGTGCCTGAGATCATGTGAGGAGGGCCATAAAGGTTTGAGAGGAAGCTTGCAGGCCAGAAGTTCAGAGCCATATTTCAAGAGGAACCTCTCTTCTGGAGAAACAGCCAGCCTTTGGCTTACAGTGCCAGTTGTTGCTCTCTCTGCCTCTTCTCTGCATGGCATGACCCGCTGGGGCCAGGCAACTCTGTGGCTAGACCTCAGATACTTGTCAGAGCTGTTGACTTGTTTGCAAAGGGATTGATGGTCCTTGTGGTGCTTGTTAGATACTCAGACAACTGCTGACTGCCTTCTCCTGGCCTCTCATCTGACTTCTCCTTTCTCTTTGTTTCTGTGAACAGATGTGGAATGGGCAAGAACTCAGGGCCCAGTGGGCTCCAGATGCTTCTAGGGACCAGGAATAGACTCCATAGGTCCAGTCAGCACTTGGCATGAGGACATTTTCCAGAAACACCCACTGTAGGAGGAACCAGAGCTGGGAAATATGTTTGTGTCCTGTGGGTTCCCACTTCTGTGTGAGGAGCACAGTCTTAAAGAAAGAGTGGGCAGAAGCAGAGCCTCTGGACCTGAATTTGAGCCTGATGTCTTAATTTCCTTTCAAAGCAAGGCTTTCAGCTCTTTGGGGCCATGGAGCCTTTTGAAAAAACCTGATGAAAGCTATAACACTCTCCCCAGAAAAACATATTTGTGTAGATTCAAAATTTACAAGCAATTCTATAAACGGAGACCCTCAGCAAGGACTTCTCCAGCCATCTCCTTCATTCCCTTCCCATTCTGAATAAAGAGTCTGAGGAGGAAATGCTTTTCAGTCCCCTCTCCTAGAACTGGATCCAGTTCCTCTCACAGATGATGCTGCTGGGTTATGGGTAGACTTGTTCTCTGACTTAGTGGTTCTGCGGCCTCACTGGTCCTAGGCCCAGGCTTTGCTGGGTCTGAATGAGGAAGGACTCTCCACCCTCACCAGTCTAGCTCAGCCCAGTGCTGCAGGGACAGGAAGACCAAAAGGGGCCTCTCTGGGCCTGTCTCATCCTAAGCAGAAGCCTTCTGTGTCTGCAGAGTACATGTGGCTGGCAGCAGGGTGGAGACACCTGTGTCTTCACCTCTAGGAGTTTAACCTGATATCCACTTGCTTTTTTGTCAGAAAAGCTGCCAATGCAGATGCTGAATTAGATTTTTTTAAATGACACCACGATGTCCTGAATTCATTATACTTTTGTAGACCGTTAGTGTAGGAGAAGCTTAGGTAATCATGGAATCTGCATCCCCATCTCAGTCAGGCGTCTTATGGGCAGGGAGGAGCTGTGTGTCCAGGTGGTAGATGGCATCTGGGGTCCGGTTTGTGGGTTTCTTCTGCCCTGGAGTGTTTACTTGTCTTGTTTTTACTGGCACCTCTTTTTACCTACCCTGGAGCAGACCAGAGAGAGAGAAGGCCTCTGCCATGCAGAGTGACCCATCTTGGCTCTGAGCCTTGTCATAAAAGAGGCCTCCCAGGATGCACTTCTACTTGTTATCCTGCCTGCCTTTCCATCGTACAGGTCAGCATGCCCTCACCTCAAGTTTGCCCTAAACTCTTCAGGGGAACCCCTCCCTGCATCCAGCCAAGCCCAAGTCAGCCACCTCCTTCCTGTTCTTCATGATCTTTGTGTGTAATACTTTCTCCCATAAACCCATATGCAAGCTGTCTTTAGCGACAGGGTCTCTCTCTCTCTCTCTCTCTCTCTCTCTCTCTCTCTCTGTATCTGTGTGAACCCAGTTCGTCTGTGAGCTCCCTGATGGTGAGGGCCTGAGATAACTTTTCAATGCTACATTCTAGTCTAGAGCTGGTTTTGTAAAATTCAGGAAATATTTGCCAACTGGTGGTGAATCAAGCATTGGTGGTTGTGGGATGGTTGTAATTGGACTCTAAAGTCGCCTTGTGTGGAGTGGCTCATGGGGACATTTTCTGGGCAAGATGTGGCTGCCTCAGGGACCAGGGTGAACATGGGAGCCTCAGGTTCACCTGCTTGTGGAGAGGTGATGGTGGCCCCACAGCCAAGTACAGATCAGGAATAATCATTTGGGCTGGTATCTTCTGCATGTCACAGACACCTGTTGGAGTTGATCAAGCTAAATAAACACTCTTGATATCTACTTGTGTGTTGTGTGTTCATTTGGAGCAAGGTAGTGGCTGTTGTCTCTGCTGCTATCCTTTGTCAATTGTGGAGTCCCCTTTTTAGACCCCTGAGGACAGCTGCTCTCAGTTCCCTTAGGGTTAGCTTCCTCTTTGTTGTGCTCACTTCTCTGAAAGGATCACTTGCTACCAGTCTCTCCATTGCTAACTAACCCAGCTCATGGGTGGTGGCAATCTTACCCAGATTTTTTAAGTGGCATTCCTCACAGCAGATTTTTCTTGTTACCACTAACTCTGCCAACAAAGTTAAAACATTCTTGCTCTCAAATAGAAATTGACTTGTAGTTGAGCCTCTGGCAGATTTTCATAGGCTATAACCTTCACAGAAATTTCTCCCACAGAGTTGCTGGTGGATTTAAAGTCTCAGCAAGGCAATACTTTGAGGTAACAACACTACTCCTGTAGACTACGCCACCAGAGCACCAACTCTGCCATTGCATTGTTATGTGGCATAGAGTCTGAACTGACGCGTAGCTGATCCTCCAGTAGGTTTTCAGAAGTTGCAAGTCATACAGGAAAAGATTGCCTGTCTTTCTCCCACAGATCAGCTGGTGGCTTCAAACCGTCTGCTTTTTGGTTGCCAGCACAATTCCTTACTCCCTAGGGTCACCAGATCTTCCACGTAGTTTTTGACGTCTAGTTGGAACCAACTTATAGCTGACTTTCCAGTTGAGTTTTCAGAAGCTACCACACAGAAAGAGATCATCCCTCTTTCTCCCACAGATCAGCTGGTGGATTTGAACCACTTGTCTCCAGTTTGGCAGCGTAACTCCTTAACCACTAGACCACCAGAGGCCTGTCTTGTCGTTAAGTGCTATTGAATTAAGTATGACTCATATTGACCCTATGACAATAGATCTGAACTCTGTCCTATCCTGAACCATCCTTATCATTCTCAACACATTTGAGTCTATTTTGCAGACACTGTATCAATCCCTTCATTGATGGCCTTCCTCTCTTTTACTGACCCTCCACTTTTCCAAGCATGAAGCATGATGTCCCTTTTCAGAGGACAGCCTCTCTTAACATGTCCAAAATATGTGAGACAAAGCTTCACTGTCTTTACTCCCAAGGAACATTGTGGTTGCAGCATGTTGTTGTTATGTACCATTGAGTCACTTCCAACTCTTAGCGATCCTATGTACAACAGCCCTAAACCCTGCTCTATCCCTTGCCAATATTATTGTTTTTGACACACCTATCCCTATTACTCCAGTGATGGAATCAATCCATATCATTGAGGGTCTTCCTCTCCTGTGCTCTCCCAAGCATGACATCCCTCTCCAAGGACTGGTCCATCCTTGCAACATTTCCAAAGTATGTCAGACTAAGCTTCAGAATCCTTGCCTCCAAGGAGCATCCTGGCTTCACCCTCTCCAGGACGAACTTGTTTGTTCTCCTAGTGGTTCATGGTATATTGAATACTCTTCTCCAGCACCAAAGCTCAAAGGCATCAACTCTCCTTGTATCATTCCTAGTCATTGTCCAGCTTCTGAAGCATAGCAAGTAATGACAAAAAACATGGGCTGTATCAGGCGCACCTAAGTCTCCAGACTGACATCGTTGCTCCTCAGTACCTTGGAGAGGTCTCTTGACAGTAGATTTTCTCAGTGAAATTAGTCTTTTAATTTCCTGGCTGTTGGTACCAAGAGTATTAGTTGTAGAGCCAAGCAAACTGAAGCTGTCAACAATCTTAATCTCTTCAGCATCTATCATGATGCTGTCAGTTGGCCCAGTAGGACTCCTTAAACCAAAACCCAAACTCTGTCAGGTCAATTTTGACTCATAGTAATCCTTGATCAGGTTTCTGAGACTGTAAATCTTTATATGAGTAGACTTCTTTTTTTTTCTTTTTTTAAAAATTTTTATTATTTTGTGTGTGTGTACCGTCAAATCAGATCTGACTGGTACAGCAGGAGATTGTTCCTCCTTCCTCGGCAGAGCATCTGGTGGTTTTGAACAGTGCACCTCTGGGATTGCAGTGCAGCTTCTTGCCACTAGGCCACCAGAGCTCCCCATGAGTAGACTTCTTATCTGTCTCACAAGGAAGAGCTGGTGTATTTGAACCACTGACTTTCTCATTAGCATCATAACATGCCATACACTATGCCACCAGAGCCTCTTACATGGCCCAAGACAACAGGACACATAAAAGAACAAATTTGATTGCAGCGATGAAATCTGGTTTTCATTTAATTCCATACCCTTCATAGTATAGACCATAAATCAAGTCCAAGAAGGAAAGTGACTTTGTAATCCATACTGCTTCACCAATAAATATGCAAGGTACACGTGTAACCCTTTCATGGCTTTTATAGGTATTATCTCAGGTGTTCCTGGGGAAATCCCTAGACAGTAGACTCCAGAATGGTTTCCATTGTGCACGAGGGGAGGTGAGGAAGACCTGAGAAGAACAACGACTTGTCCAGAGTTACACACTAGCTATGAAGGAGGATCTAGATGTGAACTTGGTCTGTCATATTAAAAAAAAAAATAGGGCCTTTGACACGCTCACACTTTCTCTGTGTCACCGTGTCACTGCTTACAGTTATGGAGATGATATTAAGGAGGAGAGCCTTTGGGGAAGTCTCACTTGAGGAAGGACCTCAGGTAAGGGGATTCAGGTTGTTACTTCACTTCCTTGGCAACAGAACGAAACATAACTTGGACCACTGATAATCAAGCATTCACATGCTCGCTATGGCTCACTGTTAAATTTACTTGAATAGATACAGTTGGGACAACAGCATGTTCTGTTTCCTCTGAAAATATGAGAGTTCATCTCTAGAAAAATTTCAGAAAATGGCTTCGCCTTCATGCCTGAAGGCTCTGCCTACCATTTTCCAGAAAGAAAGAAAAGGTAACAGGGTTTCTCAGAGGAGGTTGATTCAGGCCAACAGGATGATCCCACCTAGATGGCCCCATAAACCTACCCTAGCTATTCAAATCCCCAGGTCATGCCAGCTCTTGTCTTATGAAGACCCAGTCTGGAAGCAGAGAGGAAAGAGGACCCTGATGAGCATGGGTTCTTTGGGAGAAAATGTGGTAGGTATTCACTTTACATGGGGAGACTTGAGAGGGTAGAGATGGTTATGAAGATATTCATGGTTTGGATCCTTTCGAGAGTAAGTAATGGGAGAGGGGACTATGGAGCCTGTGAAGTCATGCTTAATGGATCAACCCTCAAGCAAGCTGTCTGGTAGATGAAATTATCACCTCTTTAATAAGGACTTGAATCAGAGGGACCTCAATTTCTGTCCTAGCCAAGATTACATGGATTTAGTTTCTATGAACCCCCAGCTATCAGTCCACATGCCACAACTGTCATATCTCATACCTGTCTCTACTATGTGGTGAGTGACATTTCTTTGTGGAAGCTCTTCTGACACCCAGTCTGGAACCATGGCTTGATGGGGGCCTCCACTTGATGTCTCCTGGACCCACAGCCTCTGTGCACTGTCTCTGTAGAGTTCTATGCAGCTGAATGGTAAGGAAGTGGGTGATAGATTCATGTACTTTTTCTCCCCTGAGAGGAATTAGTGCAGGGGCAAGGTGAATGTATATGGGGTGAGGTCTCCGTACTTGGGCCCTCAAGATGGTCAGAGGGTTTCTCAGAGATCAGATACACTTTACAGAGATTCCCTGAATTTCTTCCCAGGGCCTTACCCTTTTAGTGCCACCATTTCCTCCTCCCTTACCACATTGTTGGTTGGTAAAGTATAAAGCAACTTTTGCCATATACAGAAATAAGTCTCTGTACCACTTCCCTTTCATATTAGGGTAAAATCACTTTACTACTTTTAGGGCTGTGGACTGCCAAGAAAACAAACAGATTCATCCTGGAGAGGGTTAAATCAAGCTGCTCCTTGGAGTCAAGGATTCTGGGGCTTCGCCTGACATACTTTGGACATGTTGTAAGGAGGGACAGGTCCTTGGAGAGGGACATCATGCTTGGGAGGGTGGAGGGACGGCACAAGAGGGGAAGACCCTCTGTGAGGTGGATTGATTCAGTGACTGGGGTGATTGGGATGGGTGTGTCAGAGGGAGTGCAATTGGCACAGGATAGAGCAGGGTTTGGGGCTGTTGTACATGGGGTCGCTATGAGTTGCAAGAGACTCGACAGCACATGACAACAACAACAACTTTTAGGGCACTTTTACTCTTGGGGCAACAAATAAGGGCCCATGAATTGATGAATGATGAAGTGAACTGAGCACAAGTGGCATGCTTTAATGAACAGATGCAACCCTGGGTGTGTTCATCAACCCATGCTAGGAAATTCAGAGGACAGCTGTCTTCCCAACTGATGGGAAGAGATCCATAATTTATTCCCATGTCTAAGTAAGGTGATCCAACAGAACGTGAAAATGGTTGAACAATATCATTAATATCACATGTAGGCAAAATACTGCTGAAGATCATTCAAATGTGGCTAGAACGTACATAGATAGGGAACTGCCAGAAGTTCAAGCAGGATTTAGAAGAGGCTGTGGCACCAGGGATGTCAAATGGATCCTGGCTGAAAATAAAGAATATAAGATGAGTGTCTATTTGTGCTTTATTGACTATTGAAAAGAAATTTGATTGTGTGAATCAAAACAAATTATGGCTAACATTGAGAAGGATGGGAATAATAGGTCACTTAATTGTGCTCATGTGAAATCTATACCTAGACCAAGAGGCTGTTGAGTGAACAGAGCAAAGGAACACTTCATGATTTAAAATTAAGAAAAGAGTGTGAAAGGTTGTAGTCTCTCTCCATATCTATCCAATCTGTATGCTGAATGTATTATTTGAGAGGCTGAACTTTTTGAAGAGGAATGTGGTATCAGGATTGGAGGAAGACTCATCAACAATCTGCAATATGCACATTATATAACCTTGCTTGCTGAAATTGAGGAGGACTCGAGGCACTTGCTTCAGAAGATCAAATAATACAGCCATCAATATGGATTTCATCTCTACAACAGGAAAACAAAAATTCTTACCACTGAAACAACATCTACTTCAGCAAGCAGGGTTGTGTTTTCTGCATAAATACTTTCGCTTGCATGTGATATCAATGGTATTGTTTAATAATTTCACACTCTGTTGGGTCACCTTTCTTTGGAATGGGAACAAATATAGATCGCTTCCAGTCAGTTTGCCATGTGGTGTCCTCCAGATTTCTTGGCACAACTTGGTGAGCACATCCAGGGCAGCGTCTGTTTGTTGAAATATGTCAACTGGTATGCCATCCATTCCTGGGACCTTGTCTTTTTCCAGTTCTTTCAGAGTAGCTTGAACTTCTTTCTTCATCACTACAGGCTCTAGATAGACTAAACAGCATAAAAGTTAATTAATTTTTGTTACACATTCATGATCCAAAACACTTTAAGCTTTTTCTAACACAAAGAATCCTTCTTAAACTAATTGTGGTGGTGGGGAACCACCACCAAAAAAACTTCCTTAAAGTAATAAACACACACACACACACACACACACACACACACACAAATTTACAGACATTAAACACAATACACCAATACACGTGGTCCTTGGTTTCTTGTAGTACTTGTTCATCAATTTACCCACTCATTTCAGTTGCCCGATGAGAACATTCCGGGTAATGTTGAATGAATTGGAGTTGCATTCAGTCTTCTTGGTTCTTTTTTTTTTTTTTCTTCCCCCCCCCCCAGTCTTCTTGGTTCTAATCACATGCTATAACTTTATTTTGGCCAATCTAGTGCCAATTGGTTTGCATTTTTTAATGTTTGTTTGTGATTTCTCCTTTTTACGTGTACCCAAGTGAAGATCTGAGTAGTCTACTCTGTGTCTTGTGAAGAGATCCATATTTATTCTCATTCAAGAAAAGGTGATCCAACAGAGTGTGGAAATTATTGAACAATATCACTAATATCACATGCAAGCAAAATCTTGCTGAAGAT
>NW_006399805.1:17197818-17204155 GCF_000299155.1 Elephantulus edwardii
TATAGGGACTATTTTAATTTCAATCTTTTCATTGTAAATGGGGTTGCTATGAGTCACAAGCAACTCAACAACACATAACAGCAACAACACAATATAGACACAAGCTGGGTGATGGTGGCCCCTGTGTATTCTGTAATAGAACCGTGTCTTTTCCTTTATGAATGTTTACAGGTAGCTTTTATTTTCAGTGTATTGCAGTTTCACCCCCTTTTTTTAGTGCCCCAAATGACACATTATAAATGTTATAAAGACAGGACTTTAGACAGAATTTCTAAGTGTTTTTAGATGGGATAAGATTCAACAAGAAAATATTTTTTATTCTGTGGAGGTCCTCTGGGTAAGTTATGGGTAGATCTGGTAAATGTAAGGACTTAATGATAGTTTTACTTCCAAGTGAACACTTTATCATATACCGTCTTGCGTAAATGGTTTTGAAGCACATCATTCAAGAATCACTGGTCCAATAAGATTCTGAAGGAGAGGAGACATTGGTTTGATACATTAGATTATTTTATTATGTGAATTTGAGAGCCAATCCAATTTTCCCTAACCTAATTTATCACGTTGAACAAATGATCTCTCTTCACAGTGCTAATGTGAGAATCAAGTTGAATTATAGTTTTAGAAATATTTGGCAATGAAGAGACTCCCAAAAAACTGTGCCTTCAAGACAAATGGTGAAGGCATTTGCTTCTCTGGGACACTCACTTCATCTCTCCTTAGGTTCTCTGTGTAGGTTCTGCTCCGGCAGGATTATCTTATTTTCTAATAAATCTGTTTATTCCTTTCTTATTAGTCAACAAATCTAAGATCTTTCTTTCTACAAAGTTGTCTGACTTTCCAGTTGTTATTAAGCTGTCTGGTAACTCCTGTATTTTGACATGTATTGTGTATGTTTTGTCTATTCTAGCCCAGGTACAGAGATAAACATGAGAGGGCTGAGGGAAGTAGGATTTAGAGATAGTGGGGTGTCGAACAAGATTAGAAGAGTTAGACATTATTAATCTCTGCCTTATTTTTGCTGTGACCTTACAATGTTTTAGAACTCTTTGGTTAAAAATTGAACACTTACGTTACTGAATGCACGAGGTTTTTCCTTAGTCATTAGACAGATGAATTGTAATATCCAAATCACTTTATTGCAGATCTTGGAGGGCAGAGAAAATGCTTTCAAAAACTGCCTCTCCATCTAAGGATGGTTATTGGTTTTACTACTTGGATTAAATATTAATCCGCTTGATATGTTACTCTGCTGGACTTGTGGCAAAAAGTTGTTCTGGAATCTTGAAGTCACGCGTTTCACCACCGCTCCAAAGGAGAAGGATAGTCTCCTTCTATGACCTTAACTGCCTCTGAAAATGAACCAGAAGGGCTGGGGGTCGGAACTGGAGTCAGTTATGACTGTAGGGAAGCAAGTTCTAGTTCTTAGCTACAGAGTTTTTACATTCAAAAGAATAATTTACATACAATTACTAGTAAACAGACACCTTGCAAAACCTTTCTTTGGATGCTGGATGCATTTCTACTCCTGAAAAACTGCTTCAGATCATATCCAGGACTATTGAGAAATTGAAATAGGGTTCTGAAGGTCAAGCAAACATTACACTGTTTTGCAAGCTGGAACTTCTCGATGTCCATTTTTAGAGCTATACCATCTGCATGAAGAATCTTGAATTTTTTAATCCACCTTATCATCTCCCCCTTTTTATTTATCTATGAGACCTATTTTAACTGAAACTTTGCCCAGTTCCCAGGAAAACTGTTCTGTTTTGTTTTCCCTAGAGATTAAGATTATTTTTTTGGATTTGCGGGTTCCCCATTTGGGAATAGGGGTGTAGGTTGACTGCTTTATGCTCAATAGGGATGTTGAGATGAAGCGGGGAGAGGATTCCACTTTAACATTTTACTGATCTTTAGTTAAATTTGTACTGTGTCATCTTGTTCAGTTAGAAGATATTTTCATGACCTTTTCTGCCCTCTGGACTGTAAGGTATCTAACAAACAGGGGATGCAGACATAAATTAGAAAATACCAGAAAGCAAAGAGTGTTGCAATATGCTATGTTTATTATTTGTTGTTTTTTACATGACTTAACAAATTGGTAATACTCTTTAGTGACATTAAAAAAAAATTTTTATGTTATTTTTATTACTTTTTAATGCAAGTACCATCAAGTCAGCTCTGACTGGTACAGGAGGAGATTGTCCCTCCTTCTCCAGCAGGGCATCTGGTGGATTCGAACTGCATGCATACCTCAGGGATTGCCATGCAGCTTTTTGCCACAAGGCTACCAGTGCTCCCTTTTAGTGACATTTTAATAAAAAGGAACCTCTTTAAATATTTAATATAACTTGTTTGGGTGACCATTTAAATACTGTAAATTTCCTTAGCTGTTGAAATTTTCTGGTCCAAGTCTCTTAAATTGTGTTTTTATTTCCCCATCTCTTGGAGTTAAGGATTGAAACAGTTACAAGTAACTATACTGATGCACCATCGTATTTACTAGATTTCACCATATTAAAGGTGACGCCTTTTCTTATCTCTCTTTTGAACTTTGATTTAAGTGTATTTATTTGTATAGTCTTTATGAAAGTAATTAAAGATAATTATTTTTCTATTTAGAAGAATTGACTACCACTCTGATTTTCTTTTTACATGACTACAGAGACCTGTTCATTCTTTTTTATGCTCTTGACTATTGTTTCATTAGTTCTGCTTATAACGTTTAATTTAAAAAAGCAACAAGTTCTTAACATTTAAGAGAGATAGTTGCTTTGTTAACAGTTACACACTTCTTTTACTGAGTATGACAACATTGCCCTTCTGCTCTAGGCAATGCTTTAATTTACTTAGCTAGAAAACTATCAACTTGACTAAAATTTTGGTACCTGAAACTTAAGGTTCATGACTCCTTTCTTACTTAGCCTGGTGATCCAAGAAGTAGCTTTTTTGCATTAAACATAATGAAAGTACAGTGAAACTCACAGAAAACAATTAAAAAGTGTTTTTGGGAGGGAGGTGGTGGTCCCATTGAGTGGGAACGGCTGGCTGAACTTTTTGAGGCTTTGTCCATTTTTCCATTAGCTGGAGTCATGTCTGTTTTTTTGGCTGCCTAACAGGGTTCAGGGAGGGTTTAAGTTCTGGAACAGGACTCATTTCAGGTTACCTGTAGGACAGGGAACTGACCTAGAGAGAACAAGCATGTGAGTTATATAGAAAAGGGCTTCAAACAGTGTTATTTACTGGTGCACAGGAGCGAGAAGGAAAGTGGCTTCCATAAAGTCTCTCATACACAATGTCATGGGTTCAGTTTAAGGCTACTTTTGATGCTACTATCATTCAGAGCAAGGCCAAAGTCTTGACTTACTAGAGCTGTGTTCCCTGATAGGTCTCAGTCATCTATTTTTTGGTGTTGTTTTTTTTTTTTTTTAATATTTTCATTACCGTTGTGATTCTGATGCTTTCAGAAGGTCAAATCTGATCATTGACCTTTTCAGGCTATTTCTTTTCATTTCTCTGGACTTGAATTAGACCTTGTCGGACATGTTGAGAGATTCACATCTATATGTTCTGGGTTTTAAGTAGAAAAAGTAATTTCGGCAAGTACTTCTGTTTTACAAGAAGACTCCATTTTAACTGGTTCATCTGACATGTATTGGAAGCCATATTTTTTCTTTCGCACTGAAGAAGTATGGGTGAAGAGTTTCAGGAAGATGTGATTTTCAGGTTTTTCTGAGACCTGGAGTATATAGTCAAGTCACTTTGCCTGGGTTCCTTGAGATTTGAGTATGTATGTGTGGGGGCATTGGAGATGAGAGGTGAGTGACAGTCCAGCTTGAACCTTCTCACATTATAGCCCTTTCATCCTCCTCA
Organism: Elephantulus edwardii; assembly: GCF_000299155.1. Lineage (NCBI taxonomy): Eukaryota > Metazoa > Chordata > Mammalia > Macroscelidea > Macroscelididae > Elephantulus > Elephantulus edwardii. The sequence continues at coordinate 17,201,692 of NW_006399805.1, forward strand.
GATTGTTCACCATGATCAGCCATCCTTATAACTGGAAGTTGATTCTTCTGAACCTCCAAATGGCTTGGATAGATAGACTATTTTTCTGGTGATTGTCCTTGCTTTTTGCAATATAAAATTCCCCCTGGTCTTTGTTTAGTCTCCTTTTTCTTCTTGAATTCCTCCTCCCTCCTGTATTTTTCAGTTTTCTGTTTATTTTTTCCCCCCCAGAAAGACAGTATGAGCTGGAGGTTCCCTGCATTCTTGGTTATTGAATACTTTGGATGTGAGGTCTACCAGTTGAGTCTGTGCCAATGGCTCTGTCAATCTTTTCTAGTTTTTTTAAAAAATAATTTTTAAGTTTCAATTATGTTTTTAATGAAAGTTTACATAAAAGTTAGATTTTCATTCACGTATTGTTGCACATTTTTACTCCCTCCCTTTCCCCCCAGTTCACTTTTTTGTTTTTTTTTTTAAATGTTCATTTATTCTTGCAGGTTTACCTATGTCTCCCAGTCTTCTTTACAATGTATGTACCTCTTATTCTGGGTTATTGTCATACACATAATGTTGAATCATATGTTCCTTTTAAACAATTCTTTTCATTCTCTCTTCCAATGCAATGTTTATTATTCATTTTTATCCTATTCTTTTCCTAAATCCTCATGTCAGACGTGCTTTAAATCATTGGTACTTTGCAGTATTTGTCCTTTTGTAACTGAGATGTTTCACTCAGCATCATGTCCTGCAGGGTCACCTATGTTGTGTAATGTGTTAGGAATTTCTTGTTTTTCAGTACTGTGTAGTATTTCATTGTATGAATATACCTTGTTTTTCAGTACTGTGTAGTATTTCATTGTATGAATATACCATAATTTTTCTATCTGTTCATGTTTTGATGGACACTTGTGTTGCTTTCATCTCTTTGCTATTGTAAATAATGCTGCCTTAAACAGGGGTGTGCATATATATCTGGATAGTCGGTATGGTTTCTTTAGGTTATATTTCCAGTAGTGACATTGCTACTACTAGTGTCAAATGATATTTCTAGTTCTAACTTTTTGAGATAGAGCTAAAACCACCTTCCCTAGTGGTTGTACCATTTTATACTCCCACCAGCAGTGAATAAGTGTTCCAATCTCTCCATAACTTTGCAAGCCTTTATTATTTTCTGCTCTATTTAATTTTGCTATTGTTGCTGAATTGAGATGATATCTCATAGTTGTTTGTATTTGCATCTCTCTGATAGCTAGGGATTTTGAACATTTTTTGACATGTTTGTTTGCCATCTGAATATTTCTTTTGTAAAGTGTGTATTCATATCCTGTGCCCAGTTTTCAATCGGGTTTTTTACCTTTTCCTTGTTGAGGTGCTGGGGTATTCTATGAATTTTAGATGAGTTCATTACCAGAGATAACATTACCAATTTTTTTTTTACTAGTCTGTAGCTTTCCTTATTATTACTCTTTTGGAGAAGATTTTGATGTGCATAGGGATTTGATTCTTAGAAGATTCCATTCATCTCTTTTCTGCTCTCCTGGTTGGAGGTTTCTCACTGTGCTTGGGAGTCTGTCTTTACCATATATTAGGGCATCTAGAGTTCTTCCAAGCTTTCTTTAATGAAGTTTATAGTCCTTGGTCTTACTCCTAGCTCTTTGATCCACCTTGTTGATTTTTGTGTATGTTGTTAGGTGTGGGTCTTGCTCGAGTTTTCATTTATTGTTAGGGATACTCTGGGAAATAAAAGTTAGATTAATTGGAGGAGGAGGCGGAGAAAAAAAAAGTTAATCATCCAGATATTAGCTGATTCTTCTGGTCAAGGTCTGTGTACTTACAGAAAGTGAATAATGCGAATGTAAATATGCATGCATATATGTGTATATACAAATATTTATACATACATAAACCTGTAGAGATTCGAGTATTTTTGTGCAAATGTACAGATGTATATATACATACATATATTCACACAGACTGAAAAAATACAAATACACATAAATATATACACACACATATATCTATAAATCTGTATCAATAAAGCTTCACATATCTATATAGCTATATCTATCTATCTATCTATTATCTATCTATCTATCTATCTATCTATCTATCTATCATCTATCTATCTATCTATCTATCTATCTATCTCTCCTGTCCTCTCCACTGCACCTAGTTGTTTTATAAGGCCAGCTTTTTCTTTCTTTCTTTAATGTATGTAAACTATGTTACATATGTGATCACTTCTTATTTTCGTATAGTGTGAGGTTGATTATTAGATAGTATAACCCTTATTTCTCATTCATAATCTGAATTATTAATTAAAAAATGAACAAAGATATTCTTGCTAGCTATATTATTTTTCCCAATAATGAAAACAATATCATTAAGTGAAATTGTTCGAGTAATATTGATTGTGTACTTATACAGTCTAAAATCTGGTTTATAATTATTGTCATCAGAAAGATGGATATGTATGGTACAAGTT
>NW_006399805.1:17205265-17207430 GCF_000299155.1 Elephantulus edwardii
TTTATTTGTTTTCATAATGAGTGATGTTCATGCAAGTGATACTCTTGAGGATGGTTTAGTTTGGGAGGTATATCCTGAATTTTTATTTCAGAGATTGAAGGGTTTTTACCCCTAATAAGATTATTCCTTTAACTTTGCATTTTCTACGGCCCAGTGCATGACTGTTAAAGGTTTCTTTGGAATAGTTTCTCACTGCCAAACATGACTTGTTATTCAATAACTTAGAATCTGGGACTATAGGTACTTATGGTGCTACCTTGCTAGAACCCAAGTTGTCTATTTTACTTTAAGGGTCTGACACTTCTTTTCAGATTTCTAAGGACTTTTACCCTGGATTATATTAAAAAGTATTTTTGTATTTGAAACTAGATTAAATTTATCTTAGTTTTTATGAGATCTTGTATCAGTTTTCCCTGAAGAGGCTTTTTCTCTCTCTTTACTGACATCTTCTCTTTAGAATATAATCGTTTTAAAGTTTTTGAGACCAAATCATATAATCAGAAAATCTAAACAGAAATCACATCTATGGCTGAGATTTTTGTAAGCCTACTATAACATCTTTCATAAATTTTTAGTGCAACCGAGTCCTATTTACCCTTTTAAAATTGCTATGCTTATTCTGCACATTTTTAAACACTTGCAGAACTGATCTTTCTCTTAATGTTTACTCTGGGGATCTAAAGTACTTTTTAAAATAACGTTTCATACTGGTCTCCAAAAGATTGCCGTTCCCCATGATTGCTTTTTTCTGATGTTCTACGTCCGTCTTTTTTAAATCTTTTTTCGTCTTCCCAAGAGTATGGGAACTCCTCATGAAGTTTGGTTTTGTTTTTTGTTTATTGTTTCTCTTAAATTCCTCTTTTACATAGTGAAGGAGACCTTTTGAATTTTTTTTACGATTTCCCTGATTGCATTTTTCCTTCGTGTTATGAATAGGAAGACATCGAAGCTTTTCTGACTGTACTTAGAAATGGTAACGATACGGGTTCACTTACCGAGGGCGACTTTTCTTCAGCTTTCCTCCTGTCGGCATGAAGAAGAGAGAGAAAGAGAGAGATGCCGTCACCTGAGGATGAAGTACATAGATAGGTATTAAAAAAGGGGACACAATACCAAGTATTTAGGAGAAAGCCGGGGAAGCATGGGGAACACAGTTCTCTTAAGACTGAAGCAAGTGAACAGCCACCCTTAGTTTCTTTGTGCCTTTATTGAGAATTGTCCCGCTGTAAACAACATAGAGGATTTAATGCAAATGAAGGAAAGCTCTTTCTATTGAAAGCTGTCTGCTTGCTTCAGGAGGAACAGGCCCAAAGACACAATGCAATAATCATGCCCATGCTTCCCATTCCCTTACTGTGACCCCTTGTCAACATTTCATTATTGCTTTAGTCCTTCAGGGTGAATTCCCTGTTTTTTCATGTGTCCCTCCCATTTAGGAACAATAGTAGGTTTACTGTTAACAGTTAGTGTGAAATTTGGCTAAACATATCACATCATTGACAAGTTCTGTGACAGGAAATGTGAGATGTTCAGAGTTTACTTAGTATCCTGTTGCAGGTACTGCCCTCCTCACAGAGCTAGACAGGAGTCAGGTATGCAGAGATCATCCTAAAGTGTGTGTGTGTGTGTGTGTGTGTGTGTGTGTGTGTGTGTGTGTTTCTACGTTTACAGTGTAGGTCCATGAGTGAGGATTTCACGCTCTGTTCTGTATACCCTGTGGGTTTTTTCTGAGTGGGTAGAGGACTTAGGTCTCCAAATACTATTCTGAAGCCACAAGGGTTCTTTCTTGTCTTCAGTGGGAACTGGTGCGTTTCAAGGGTGTGGAGATTATCCTGGAGAAGGGTTTTCAATGCTTACAATGCCAGCTTTAAATTGAGAGTCCTTTTAGCGGAACGTTTTCGATTCCGTAGTGGAAATGACACGCAGGTTCAGTAGCAGTCCTCCTAACACATTTTACTTCAAGGGCTGAGGGGTGTTGATTTCATCCTCTAGTTGGCATATGTACATGCAGTTCTATTTGCATTTCTATTTGCTAATATTAGGAGTTTTTGATCCTGTGCTTTCAAGACTTCATAGGTGTCGGCGGGAATGTTTGCATTTGTTTGTTTATATTCATTTATTTCCTTATACACGTCTTCCAGATGTTGTACAGGTATGTCCTTAGC
>NW_006399805.1:17208840-17210097 GCF_000299155.1 Elephantulus edwardii
TGGAATTGGTATTTACCGGGGTTGGGATTAGTTTGTTTGCTGTCATTTAATAGACAGTATGAAGGTTTCCTTTAAGAAGGACTCTGTAATTGCTGTTAGCCCTACTTTAGGCTTCTTCAATCCTCCCTTCTTCCATGGGAGCTTAGCAAACACCTAGAAATGCGTTTGGAGCATGACTGCCCTCTTGTGGACACAGCTCGTCATTACTGGAGAGGATGAATAACAACCTTTGTCTGAATAATAGACATCAGCTGGCCCAGCAGATAGAAAGCGATGCTACCAAGCCAAAGGTGGGTGACCTTTAATCCGTGGCCCTCTGGCCTGTCTTTCATTGTTTGTGTTCACACATTCCTTCAGGTCGTATAGCTCTGGTGTACAAGTTGCCTTGCAGTGGTAACTTGTAGTTGCTGTGAGGCTGAACACTGCGACACTGATGTGTCAAACGTGTTACTGGTTGGTTACCCAATGTGGACACAGAGTGGGGTGGAGCGCCCTGATTACTACAAGCTTGGAAGGAGGAGTGGCATCCACTTCTGTAATAGCTTGTCTCTGGAAACCCTATGAACCTGGAGAGAGGATGAGAGACACTCAAGTGTTGAGGACTCTCCTTCAGAGGGTCGCTGTGAGTCGCCTGCAACTTGACGGCACTTAACAACAACAATATGCTTCTTTTAAAGAATATAATATATATACTTTTAGGACTAAGGTGTGTTTGACCGAGGCCATGGTCACTCCCTTCACTCTTCCTTAAAGATGTAAAATAACAAATTGGACTGATAGATTCAGGATATTAAACCGTCCATTGATTTCAAAGAGGAGCTTCACGTATTGTATATAGGATCTTGATGACACCTAGATTATACATACGTCAATGACCACTTTCAAATTGATTAACCTGTAACAAGAGAGATAGTTATACTTTCTTAACTGCATGCTTAAAGAAAGGGGAGAATCTTGAGAAGTTACTTGGAGAATACCAATTTCCTGGGCATTGTTCAGTTCATCACCACAGAGGACAAACATGCACAAGTGATCCTCCACTGATGTTGCAGAAAAAAGCAAATCTCAAAAGAAGATTCGCCCATCTCTCTTATACCAAAAGCATTGAAGACTCGAGACAGAGAGGTGTGCTTTGTTTGTGTACTTCCCTGTAGACTAATCACAGCAGTAGATTTTTGCATACCAAACAACCCAGGTGGGCAATGGAACATTCATTTCAATAGACTTGTGCCACAAGTCCAAATACCACAGGCCCGA
>NW_006399805.1:17210695-17211483 GCF_000299155.1 Elephantulus edwardii
AACTATATTCAATGAGAGTTTGCCTCCTTATTACAGGTAAAAATCTGGGTTAGGTTCGTGCCTATCCTCTCCCCAGGTATAGATTGTTTCTATGTGGGAACTGGTGTCTTAAGTCTGCCTGCTTCATGCTTAACAGGGGTGTTGAAATGAAGAGCGGGAGACGAATTTAATTTACTGTTGTTTTCATGAATCTGTATGGTATCTTTTTTAGGTTTCACAACAGTTTATGACAACTTTTGCCTCTTTGAATAAAGCGTAAAATTATATAGGTGAAGCAGAAAAAGAGAACACTAGAAAACAAGGAATAGGAAGTGTGCTATGTTTGTATTTTCTCAGGTTTTAAAAGGCTTAACAAATTGTTTATGTTTTCTGAAAAAATTAACTGTTCTCTGCTTTTACAGAGTAATAATAACTGTAGATGACTTTTTTCATTTTTTCCACAGTAATCGGCTGCCACTGTTACTGTCTGATAAATTATTAAAGGAGTAGTGAATAGGTTTATTGTGCCATTTGCTGGGTGTTTTTCCATTACACCTTCTTATAAATACGTTTTATCAATAAAGGAAGAATTTGTAGATAAATAACAAAAAAATTTTTTTGCTCAATTTTGAACTTTGTAGACTGCAAAAATGGTCTAATTTGGGAGGTCATGCTTCGATTTACTTAGCTGGAAAGCTATAAGTTTTCTTAAAATTTAGTAATGTGAGAATTACAGTTTATCTGTAATATAATTCTACATTGGCAAACTACCGTACAAACAACAAACTAGACAGTTCTACAGAGCAGAG
>NW_006399806.1:0-1067 GCF_000299155.1 Elephantulus edwardii
TTTCTCTCTGGGGGCGCTGAAGGCTCAATATTCTCAGCAGCATATCTTAAAATGTGGTCTGGATTCCTCTCATGTCCTTAGTGCCTTGAAGAGTGACTCCAGGAGATTGAAACTGAAAGTGCTGGATTTTAGGGAGAATGCTCATACAAACTTCTGGAACATATGGTCTGGGAACCAGGAGCCAGAGACTGCCCAGTCCACAACTGAGATGGGGAAAGTGGATGATATAAGGAAGAGAGAGAAGCAACCCCTGGCTTCTGTGGATGTGCTCCTAAAGTTGGACCTCAATGAAGCCTTCCAAGACCAATGGCTTATTCTTTTTTTTCAAGGACCCCAGGAGAGCAAAGGCCACCTATACCTGAGATATGGGAGTCTGGACTTGATTGCAGTACCACTCACAAATATAGAGGGTATCCTGAACACAGGACCCGTGGACTGTTCCCAGATAGTGAACGTGCAGTGCTACTGGGCATGGCCCTCTTCGTTCAGGATTACTCCTCACTTGGTTGAATTCCTCTCTAAGTTCCTCAGCCTGCACCAGCTCGAGGAGCTCTACCTGGATTCTGTCTCCTGTCTTCAAGGTCACCTGGAGCAGCTGCTTAGGTGCCTGAAGACCCCCTTGAAGACCCTCTGGATAAGAAATTGTGTGCTTTTGGACTCTGATTTGACATATCTGTCATCATGCCCAATTACCAGTCATCTCACACGCCTAACTTTGAGTGGTGTCAACCTGACAGGCTTAAGTCTTCAATTCCTCCAGGTTCTGCTACATAGAGTCTCAGCCACAATCAGGTACCTGGACTTGGAATCCTGTGAAATAACAGACTCAGAGGTTACTGCCATCTTGCCTGCTCTGAACCGATGCAACTTGCTCACTGTATTCAATTTCTCTGAGAACTCAGTGTCTAGGCTTGCCACAAATATCCCACAGGGATGATCTGTGAAAACGATTTGGTTGGGCAAAAGGAAATTTCCTTCCCTTCTAGAGTATTATAGAAAAAGCTGCAAATATTTTTACTAGGCTGAAAAAAAGTAGTAAAAGTAAACCTACTAAGTCTCCTTAAAAA
>NW_006399806.1:2462-15148 GCF_000299155.1 Elephantulus edwardii
AATAATAATAAAAAGAATATACTGTGGACTGTCAAAAGGACAAACAAATCTGTCTTGCAAGAAGTACAGCCAGAATGTTCTTAAATGCAAGTAAGGCTTTGTCTCACATGTTTTGGAAATCTTGTCAGAGGTGACCCATGCCAGGAGAAGGACATCAGTAAAACTCCTCAATGAGATGTCATGGCACAGTAGCTGCAACCATTGGTTCAAATATATCAAAGATTGTGAGGAAGGGGCAGAACTGGGCAGGATTTCCTTCTCATGTCCATACATGGTGAGTTCAAGTCAGAACTAACTCTACGGCATCTAACAGAATGATAATGATGGATGCTCCATTTAGAAGGGCTTCTGAGTCTGTTCAGATGCCTGACTTGATTTTGTGTTGATCCAGTACTATATGTTTGACAAATATTTATTGAATAAATGAATAAGGGTTGTTTTACTTCTATCTTTCAGTGCTTTGGATAAAAGGAAGAACAAAAAAAGAAAAAGCCAAGAAATATGCTTTTGGAATTTCATTGCCATAAACTAAAAAGTGTATTCATTTTTTTTTTAGTATTCACTGTTAAATCTGAAATATAGGAAACGTGCCTAAAGCAGATACTGCAAGATTATATGGGTTAAATTGCTGTGGAAAGAATTAGTTCGAATTTGTATTAAAAATTTTGTAAATAAATGAGTAAAAAAAACCCAAACCAGGACCCTCGTTTCACTTTCCACAGAGGAGAATATTAGGATGGCCAAAAGACACATGAAGAAATACTCAAAATCACTGGGAATAAGAAAGATGCAAATAAAAACCACAATGAGATACCATCTCACTCCAGTAACAGAGGCAAAGTTTAACAAAATAGCAAGTAATAAGCACTGAAAAGGATGTAGAGAGATAGGAACTCTTAGACACGGTTGGTGGGATTGCAAAATGGTACAACCACACTGGAAGGCAGTTTGGTGCTTCCCCAAAAAGCTGAATATAGAAATTCCATGTGACCCAGCTCTTCCACTGCTTGGAATATACTCTGAGTGAGAATGAGAACTGAGGCACAAATGGAGACTTGTACCCCAATGTTTATAGCAGGGTCAATCACCATCTTGAGAACATGGAAACAGCCCAAATGTCCAACCATAATAGGATGGATTGAGAAACTGTGGTACGTTCACATGATGGAATACTATGGAGCATGCGGGAGCAAAGACTTTGAAAATATCTACATCACTTAAGAGGGACTGGAAAGCATTATGCTAAGTGAACTAACTCAGTCCCTAAAGGACCAATACTGTATAAGGTAATTATTATAGAAATATAACCAGTAAAACATGTATGAGGATCCTAGGAGGGAAGGGTAGGAGCAGAGGGGTGTGGATGGGCAGGGGGGTAAAATAAGGTTGCACAATTTAATGGGTAAAGGGAGGGTGGGTAAAGGAAATGGGAAAGATACAGTGTGAAAAACAATGTATATGAACTTTGTAAGCAAACCAACATAAAATAAAAATTTTATTTTAAAAAAAAGAGAGAAAAGACCGTATGTTTGTTTGCAAGAAAAGAAAAATACTATAATATTTTATATATATGTGGATACACACACGCCACACAGCTCCTTGGACAATAGCACTTCAGATAACTCTTTTCTTTCCATTAGGTATACCTGCATTTTACTGTTACACAGAAAAGAAACAATGTAACATAAACAACAACTCAGTTCATAACACCGGTGAAAGTAATTCTTGAAAATAAGGGGGAAAGTGTATTTATGAAATACAAGATTAAACAAATGTGATTTCACTTTAGAAAGAGTTTCTTAAACAACTATCATGTAGAAGGCTTAGGCACTGAGAATAAGCAGTATATATGGCCCTGTTTCTGCTGGATAGGCCTCATGTATCCAGTAGGCGGGACACACATACAAATAAAAAATAATTTAATGCAAGGATAATGATGTGCCAGGTGTTCATGAAAGGGAGTGATAATTATTCCTCAATATCCAGTGCATCCCCTACCTTCTACCCCTCCCCCAAGAAACTACATATTCTAATCTTTCCTGAAAATACTTGTGGCAACAAAAACTCTTCAGTGAAATGGGAGCAAATTGATGCTATGCAACTTGGAAATCACATCCTTCTAAAATGTGTGCCATGCCCTCAATCACCATTCCTGTAAGCTTCAGTAAGATGTGATTATGCTGCTGAGCTAACCTTGACCTTGTGGATGAAAGCAATTCCCAGATAAATAAGGAAGCTGAGGTCTGGTTGAGGAGGGTTATCACCACCATCCTACAAAGTGTAGCAAACTTCAATCTCATTTAAGCCACTGTGGTATTGGATGCTCTTGTTATGAGAGATGAAGCTGTAATGGCCTAGAGGTTAAGGACCTATACTCTGAATCGTGGGCAGTTCGAATCCATCAGCTGTTAAGAAGGAGAAAGATGAAAGAAGGAGAAAGTCTCCTCTCATGCGATTTATGGCCTCGAAAAAAAAGATGTTGGAGGATCAGGTATGAGTCAGTTCTGACTTGACAGCAATGCATTGAGTTGTTATGAAAGGGAACCCCACACAGTTAACCTTGGCTACTAACTGAAGGAACAGCAGTTCAGGTCCACCCAGAGATGCCTTGGAAGAAAGGATTGGCAATCTACTTCCACATAGTTGTTGTTGTTGTTATTATGTGGCGTCGAGTCGCTTGCGACTCATAGCGACCCTATGTCCAACAGCCCTAAACTCTGCTCTGTCCTGTGCCAATCGCACTGTCTCTGACACTCCCATCCCTATTACCCCAGTCACTGAATCAATCCACCTCATAGAGGGCCTTCCCCTCCTGCGCTGTCCCTTCACCCTCCCAAGCATGATGTCCTTCTCCAAGGACTGGTCTCTCCTCACAACATGTCCAAAGTATGTTAGATGGAGCCTCAGAATCCTTGCCTTCAAGGATCCACTAGGTTTAACCCTTTCCAAGACAAATCTGTGTGTTTTCCTAGCAGTCCATGGTACTCTCAATACTCTTTTCCAGCACCACAGCTCAAAGGCATCAATTCTCCTTCTATCCTCCTTGGTCATTGTCCAACTCTCTGATGCATAACAAGTGATTGCGAAGACCATGGCCTCTATCAGATGCACCTTAGTCTCCAGAGAGACACCATTGCTCTTCAGTACTTTGGAGAGGTCCCTAACAGCAGACTTTCCCATGGCAATGCGCCTTTTAATTTTCTGGCTACTAGTGCCAAGACTGTTGACTGTGGAGCCAAGCAAACTAAAGCTGTGAACAATCTCACTCTCTTCACCAATTGGTCCAGTGGTGAGAATCTTTGTCTTCTTGACATTGAGCCTCAATCCATATTGGAGGCCACAGTCCTTGACCCTCTGCAGTAGATGCTTCAGGTCCTCCTCAGTTTCAGCAAGCAGGGTTGTGTCATCTGCATATCACAGATTGCTAATAAATCGTCCACCAATCTTGACCCCACATTTCTCCTCATAGAGCCCAGCCTCCTGGATAATCTGTTCTGCATACAGGCTGAAAAGGTATGGAGATAGGATGCATCCCCGGCGTACACCCTTCCCAATTTTGAACCATGCATTGTTCCCTTGCTCTGTTCTGACGACTGCCTCCTGGTCCAAGTATGGTTTCACATTAGAACAATCAAGTGTTCTGGGATTCCCATTCTTCTCAGAATCAGCCAGAGTTTGTTATGATCCACACAGTCAAACGCCTGTTTCCACATAGTTAGCCATTGCAAATCCTATGGTGCATAGTTCTGAAATATTTGGGGTATCATGAGTTTCACTAGAATGGATAGAAACTGGTTTTATCTTATTTTGGTTTTATTTTAACAGTCTAGTCTCTTACCCAAGAACTACAGTGGAAAAGAAGAAAAGAAAGTATGCCAAGTGAACAATTATTCTAACCTTGTTGGGGAAAGAGCATTTATTAAAGGAAGTGGTTTTAGCTGCACCTGGGACATAAAAATTAAGTCTCATTACCATGAGCAATATCAAGAAAACACCTTGTTTCTAAAGTTCTGAATAATGAAAATGAAGTTTTAAACCAGTTTAAGCTTTGAATTTGAGGTGGACAGCAGGGGGGAAAATTATTAGCTCTCTGATGTCAAGATTGATGTTGTTGTTGTTAAGTGCCCACTGTTACAAGTCATCAGGGATGCTCAACCAGAGACTACCATCTCCAGACGGAAGAGCAAGACCTCTAGATTTATGCTGTTGTTGTTTTGTGCTGTTGATTCAGAACTCTCTCATAGCAGATCCTCCAGACAGTTTTCAGAAGCTGTAAATTGCATGGGAAGAGATCACGCATTTTGGACTTGAACAGTATGCATTTGGGTTAGCAGCACAACTCCTTCCACTAAGCAATTAGAGCTACATCTCTAGTCTTGTATAGTTTGAAGCCTTCTATTGAATGCTACATAGAAGTATATTTCATATAAAATGTTCCCATATTTGGAAAGCTTTAAAATCCAGTTTTCTAGAAAATATGAACTACAAAATATCAGATGCCATAATACCCTCAGTGAGAAAAAAAAATTCCTTAATCTTTACATTCTGTGAAATAGGGCATCATGTGATTTGGTGGTTGTGAGAAGAACATACTTGAATTCTACTGAAGCCTGTTTTCGGAGGCTATAAATTACATAGTTGGAGATTGCACATCTTTCTCCGTGGAGGAAGTGGTGGATAGGAGCCAACTGCCTTTGAGTTGATAGCACAACTCCTTACCACTAGCTACAAGAGCTCCTTATTTAATAATTGTAGAAACAGAACGAAAATGAACAACATAATAACTTGGATTTTATAACAATGTTTTTTTATAAAGAAGCAAGTTTTTGGGGTTGGGAAGAAGGGCATGATGAGGACAGTCTCCTGTTACAAAGGCTAACCAGGTTAAGGTGTTAATAGAATGATAAAGCAGAAACAGGAAAATATCTTCAAATATAAAATCAGTTTTATAAAACCTGAAAAAAGGTATGCTAATTAGTCTTTTAGGTATATAGTTTATCTTTTCCAGACTTCTATATATTTGCATGATTATAAATGTAAGTTCACTGTTTCGTATTTTCAAGGCACTTGATCAGCGTTCAAGATGGAAGTTAAAATTTTATGTTTGGGAGAGACACACACTCCACGACAAAACAACAACAGAACCCAGACAAATTAAGTGATAATTGCACATGTTGTTAATGTTATGTGCCGTCGAGTCGCGTGAGACTCATAGCGATCCCTATATACAACACCCATGCTCCATCCCTTGCCAATCTTATTGTCTCTGACATGCCTTTCCCCATTACCTCAGTGACTGAATCAACCCATCTCATAGAGGGTCTTCCTCTCCTGCGCTGTCCCTCCACCCTCCCAAGCATGACGTCCCTCTCCAAGGACTGATCCTGCCTTGACATAATGGCACATTGCAATGAAAAATACATGGATGATTAAGTATGAACAAGTAAGATGAGACCAAGGTGTGAAAAAGGAAAACGTCTAAAAGTTAAGTCAGCAAGGTGAAGTATAATGAGAGCCACGTCATTATTTCACATATTAAAAGCAAAACAAAACGTAAAACCATTAAGGAAAAATACTGAATCTTCAAACCAAATCTGCCCTTCCTGCCAACTTGGGCTTTCTCCGCTAGCCTTTCATTCCATTTTCCTAACACTTGGAAATCTCTCGAGAAAGGTGCTTTGGTAAGTGCTATTTACACAAAACTTCGCGCTTCTGAGTTACGCCTGTTAGTTTCCAGGAAACGTATGAAAAAGCCATCAGTATTGTGCAGAGCATGTATACCGAACGAATTTTAACACTAAAACCCTTGCAGATACCTGAAAAACACAACCCGACTGGGAATCCCAAAAACTTCCCGAGCTATCAAATTTGCGCATGCTCCGCCGACAGGCCGCTCTCACTTCCTCATTGGCAGGCCCGATTTGCGTAGTAGTTCACGACAGTCGCCGGTCGTACTTTGGACTTTTGTTACGGCTCCTTAGCTTTACGACCATAACAAATATGGCGGCCGCCAGTGGTAGGTTTGAAAGTGCTAGGACTATCGAAGAGCGGAAAGAACAGAACCGGCTGGCCAGGGCCGAAGTATTGCGCCAGGTATCCCTATTTGGGGCTTTTGAGTTCCTTTAAAATTGTACGAGTGGTGGTAGTTGTTGTTAGGTGCCATCGAGTTGACTACGACCCATATGTGACTACCCTGTGAGCCACATATAGGACCTTGTCTTTTCCTGCACTCTCTGATGTGCTCGAGCCCCTTGTTGCAGTCTCTGTGCCAGTCCATTTCCATTTGTGTCTTGTTGACAGTGTCTCCCTCTTTCTCTGATCCTCTTCCTTTCCCACTATGATGTCTTTCCCCCGTCTTGATAACATGTTCAAAGTGTGAAAGGAAGTTAACATCCTTGTCTCTTTGAAACACTGTTGGTTGCACACTCTACAAGACAGAATTGATTGTTCTTTTGGCTGCCGTTGGGATAGCCATCACTCTTCAACATCACTATTCAAAGGCATCAGTTCTTGTGTCATCCTAATTCATTGTCCAACTTTCAAATGCATGGGAAGTAATCGAAAATACCTGGCTTGGATCAGACGCACCTTAGTCTTGAAACGGACATCTTTAGCACTTTTGAGAGGTCTTTGATAGCTTTTCTGAGTGCAGTATATCTTTTGATTTCTTGACTGCTGTTACTATGGATCCAAATAAAATGAAATAGTTGACAACTTCAGTCTTTTCTCCATTTATCGTCATGTTGTCTGTTAGTCCATTCGTGAGGATTTTTTTTATTTCTTTTGAGAGCCGAGAGCTAGGCTTTTTGGTTTCCCCTACTCAAAACACACTTGTGTAGATGGGAGGTTCCCTTGGGATAGACCGACACTCTTGGTTATCTCCGGATTCTCGATTTTCTGGCTGATTTAAATTCCTCTGCGTGTCCTAGTGTTTTACACAATCCTGTTTTGGGTTTTCTGTCTCCTGGACTTCACACTTGTAATGCTTCTGCCCACGCGTCTTAGTCCTTGCTTCTGTTGTATCTGAAATTATTATTTTTTTTAAGAACACATATAAGCATATTAGAATCCATTATTTGAACGTCTTATTCTCTTGCCTTATTTTTATCAATGATCGGCAGTTGTGAGCTCTCCAAACAAGGGTTAAGACTAGAGACCCAGAAGATAGATTACATTCTTTATGTTGTGTAACCATATTCACCCTTCTTTTGGGGTTGTATCTGCTCCACTGACATAAACTCACAGACCTTTGAGCTTCCAGTCTAATCTTTTGAGTTGCTATTTGGCAGATAGGTAGAACTCTAAAAAGCATTATGCTCAAGGTAGATATTTTTAGTAGTTGTAACCTATTGCTTGGTTTTAAGGAGAATTCAGGGAATTTTTTGTTTAAGATTTAATGATTATCTCAGGGGGTTATCCAGTTTCATGAAAATTGAAAATCTTGTTCTACATTTCCCCCTTTTTAATCTGCTTTCTTGTATAGAATTTTTTATAAAAATGTTCAGTAATGGTGGCTGGACACTGTTGGGTTCTGGTCTTAGGACAGAGGAAGCAGTTGTTTGTAGAAGCAATTAGCCACACTTAACCAATTATCCTCCTCCTGTGTGCTGATTCTCTTGCCTTTGTTACTTCAGAGATTGTGAGGATGGTACAGAATAGGACAGTGCTCAGATCAGTGTTTCATAGGGTTTCTGTAAGTCATACTCTGACTGACAGCACCTAACAATAACAATATTACTTTTGGGAGCTCTGATGTTCAGTATTAAGAAGCTGTGCTGTAATCCCTAAGGCATGTGCTTCGAATCCTCCAGCTGCTCTCTGGGAGAAAGATGGACAGTCTCTCTCCATGCAATTTACTGCCTCTGCAAATCCACTGGAGTCAGCTGTGAGTTTGTTCTGATTTGAGGGCACACACCAGCATTACTGTGGGGACCAGATTTTAGGCCAGTGCCTGTTCCTTGAGTGTTATTTGCTTATTTGCTTCTTTTTCACCAGTAACTTTCCCAGGAGGAAAATTTGGTTTTATATTTCTTATTTCTCTTTGGTTTCTTAATATTGTATTCCTTCCCTAGCTTTTATGTGTGGTGTGCTGGTGTGTTTTTTTAAAGTTTCAGCCAATAGCCAGTGTTTGAATAAAATGCTGTTATCAATCTTGTAACATTTACTTTAGAAGATTTTTTTTAAATGACTTCTAACTCAGTAGCATTTTAAATGAAAGTATTGGCCTGATAAAATCTATAAAGTTTAGAAGCTCTGTACAGGGGAATTTAGGAAGATATTTTTAGAGATGATAAAAGAATGAAATATTTCTTTAATCTGTTATCACAATTATATGTTGTAAAATCTTGTCATGGCAAGGCTGACAGGTTTGACTAGTAAAAAAAGAAAAATCCTTGTTTGATTCAGACAATTTGTTACTTACATAAATGGTAAACACAAGAATAGTCAGAGTACTAGCTCTCTGTTCCCTCTGTCCCATAGGGCAACACTGAGCAAAAGGGACCACAGGGCTGCACAAGAATGGAAATCTGTTGCTTAGGAAAATGTCCTGCAGCTAAGTAGTGTTACAGCCTGCAGTGTACTCTTAGGGGAAGACAGAAAGTTGCCTAGCTCGTCAGAACCTAGGAAATGATGGAGATGATGAGAAATTATTTCGTAATGCTCTGATTTAGTCTGGGTTGTCTAGAAAAGGAAAACTTATAAAATGTATGAGAGATAGAGAGAGGGGGAGGGAGGGATAGAGAGAAAGAAGGCCCATCTTGGCTACGCTTTCTCCAAGACATAGTTATATGTGTCCTTTTGGTAGTCAGTGCGATATTCGGTACCCATTTTTATTTTTTTCAGTACTCTTAAGTAATGCTGACTAAAGTACTCCTTAGTACTTAGTAAACTAAGTATTTTGTGTCAGTCAGTTTTTATTTAAGCAAACATTCATTGAATCACTTCTGTGTGACAGCCTCTAGGGAAAATAGAGATGGGAAATGTTGCATCTTCAAAGAATATAGAGGCAAATAAGGAGAAATTTAGAAGGTAGCTGTGGTAAATCTTAAAGTAGAAGTATACATATAGTTTGAGAGGCACCAGTTTTAGCTTTAGAATTTCAGGGAGAGGACAAGAAAAGCCTCCTAGAAAAATCTTGCTTAATTTCATAATTATTGAAGGACAAGAAATTTTCAAAACTGACTCACAGCTCACACTTCAGAAGTTTTTCCAGAGGCTATAAATTACATGGGAGAAGAGGACACATCTTTTTCATGTGGAGGAGCTGGTGGATTTGAACTACCTGCCTTTGATTTGGTAGCGCACTCCTTGTCACTAGCTATCAGAGCTCCCTATTTAATGATTGTTGAAAGAGAATTAAAATTAACAGTGTGATTACTTGGGTTTTAGAAAGATGTTTCTTTCAGAAGCACATTTTTTTGGGATTTGAGTGAAAGGGCATGATGAAGACAGTCTCCTGTTAAATAGGCTAAGGAAGGAGCTGTGGAAATGGTGAAAGGAAATGAATTTCAAGTCATATTTATAACAGGGGGTTTAGGAAGAAAGGAAGGTCTAGAAAAGTTCCAGGATATTTTGTCTCTGATTGGTACACAATTCACTATAGAGTGGTAATGTGGAAGGAAAAGGATTTAACATTTTTCTCTGTACTTTTTGGCAGTATAGAAAAGAAATTCCTTCATGAGACAATGCCTTTTAGAAATGTAAGAGAGGCTTTTGCTTTCCTTATTTTTTAAAAAGCATTTATTTGGATCAGTTGTTAATTTTATTTTTTCATGTTTATAGGCTAAAGCTGATTATGAAAAGGAAGAAAGGCGTAAAGAACTTAAGCGACTACGGGGTGAGGATACATGGATGCTGCCTGATGTGAATAAGCGAATTGAACAGTTCTCACAGGTGACTGCTAACATGCTTTCTTATTCTAAGCATGTCTATCTCTCTCTTTTTGTACTTAATTAAAAATTGGAAGACTAACGTTATAAAATAGTTTCATAAGTTAAAGAAAGGATATCATGTAGTTGGAGTTACTGAATAGTTTTATTTCTGGAAAAAGGAATATGTTTTAATATTGTAGATGCTGTGACATTGGAAAGATTTTATTGCTGTGTAACTGGTAGAAAACTTCGATTTAAACTTCTGGTGCACCTTTATAGTACTACTAATAAATCATACAATCAAATTTTCTTGTCATAAACATATAGACAAATTTTATCTTACATTTGGAGATTCATTTGACAGATAAAACAATAAATACAAAAATAGACATGCTTACATTGTTTTATGCCTCTAAAGGGATTTATGTAAGATTTATTAAGCTGTATAAATAATATATCTTAAAATGGACCTCTGGTGTAATGTACTACATGTTTGGCTGCTAACCAGGTTAACAGTTTGAACCAACAAACTGTCCCACATGAGAAAGGTAGGCAATCTCCTCCTGTTGAGGTATAATGCCTCAGAAACCTGATGAAAGGTCATGGTTGTGTCCCATAGAATTGAAACTGACCTATAACTGACTCTCTGGGGGCTGTAAATCACATGGGAGGAGATTGTCCATCTTTCTCCTGCAAAGCAGCTAGTGGATTTGAATTATGTGCCTTTGGCATTGTGGCTCATCTCCTTACCGCTAGGCTACCAGAGCTCTCTGATGGAGTAGGACGTGGAATTGACTTGATGAGTGTGGCCTAAATAAATATAACTTAGCAGGAATGAAAAAGAGTTGCTCTGCGTTAGCATGGACTCATTTGCACTGGGATATGTATTGTAGAACCATACCATGGTCTGTTTGGAAGATTTTCTTTAGTTATTCATATTTCTCTCTCATCTTATGAAACATTTGAAGTTTTTTGGAAGAAGGATTTTTTCCTTTTCTGAAAATGCTTTTTTTTAAAAAAAAATAATATGGAAACAAAATTCCTTTCTTAATCTGTTCAAAATGATTACTTACAGGAACACTCTGTGAAGAAAAAGAAGAAAAAAGACAAACATTCCAAAAAGGTAAAGAAAGAGAAGAAGAAAAAGAGCAAGAAGCAGAAATATGAAAAAGATGAGTCAGCTGATAGTTCATCAGTAAGTATGTAGTAAAACCATCCAAAGCAGGTGTTTAGAAAAATATTTACTTAATGAAATAATGTTTGAGAACTTAAAAAAAAGAATTAACTTTTGTCATATGAAAATACTTGGGACATTTGGAGGTGTCAGGAAATAATGGAAATTTAAATCTTGAGTTCTTTGGAAAGGTAAAGGTTTAAGATAGGGCTTGGAAATCATTGCTAGTAACAGACTGCATGAACTTTTTAGGAAACTGAAAAGAAAGAAGGGAACTGGCATTGAAGAACTCAACAAGAAGTTAAGGTCTCTAGTTACCAAATAGAAAATTGGAAGTAGAAGTAGGAAAGAGCAGCATTGTAAACATAAGGGAAAGAAAACATAAAATTCTGACATTACAGAGAGTTTGTTAACCTTGTTGTGTGCTTTTGCACTTTACTAACAAAAGGAAGAGAGTTTCCCATGTCTCTGGACAGTTCCCAGGATGAAAGAGCTTCCAAGGCAAGGAAAGCAGGTCAGACTTTTTATGTTCGTTTTCAGAAGGATAGGGATGTGTGTGTGTGTGTGTGTGTGTGTGTGTGTGTGTGGTGTAGAATGCCTTTGCGTAAACACTTTGATACTGTTTCTTGAGAGAAGAGCCACACTTGAGACAAAGAATGGAGGCCTATCAAATATGAGTGATCTCCTGGTGATCCTATGTTGACTAAGCCTCAAGAAGTTGCCTGGTGAGGCCAGTAAACAGCTTAGGAAGTGTGATTCTTAGTGGAGCTTCTGGATTGTAGACCATGCAAACATTCTGGTCTCAGAAGGATGGAGCTCCTGTCTCCTAAGGATATGGAAGTACTGAAGACCCCTCCTGGATCTTGTTCTTTGTTTCTTTTTCCTTCTATATTAAACGTAGACTTTTGCTTGTATTTTGTGAATTGTTCCATCAGATTAATAGTGAAACTAAGAAATAGAAGGGTATCCTGAATAGAGAAGAAGGATCTGATCCTGACTGACCCAGCCTTGATAGAGAATGGAGAGGAGAAAGAAAGGGTTGAGTAAATAAGCTGGGATCTGAACTGACCACAGGAGGGAAGTGGAGATTTTCCTGGACTGGTTTGATATTGCCAAGTGTTCTTGAGTTTTTTTAATTGTATTTGTGCTACATACAGAATTTTAAATTTACGGTTTTTTATCTTTCTGTATTTATGATGTTATTAATTTGTCTTCTGGAATGCATGTTTTTTCTGGGAATTCTATAGTCCTCTTTTATTTTCTAAATTTTATACTGATTTATTTACAAAGTTCAAATACATGGTTTTTCATACTACTCTCATTTTTTAAAAATATCTAATGCTTTTCTTTTTAATATATATATATTTTGCTCAATAATTTACATTCTTTCTTAAATTTTAATTTTATTGATTTTAATGAACATTTACAGAGACTTTGTATTTCCATTCATTCATTGTTACACTTTTCTCTCTGCCCACCCCTCCCCCTAGTTCACTCCTCTCTTTGAAAAGTAAATGAAAAATTTTTCCATTGTTCATTGCTATACAATCCCATCACAACCCCCTCCCTCCCTGCCCCGAGTACACTCCACTATGCAACCTTAATTCTGGACTCTTGTGATAACCATAATACCCTATCAT
>NW_006399806.1:19123-32363 GCF_000299155.1 Elephantulus edwardii
TTTTAATCTGTGGCCCTCAGGCCTGGTTTTAATTGTTTTTGGTCAAACATTCTTCTAAGTGGTTTAGCACTGATCTGTCCATTTACTGTACAGCTAGGTAACTCGTGGTTGCTGTGATGCTAAACACTGTGACACTGATGTGTCAAATGTGATAATGGATACCCATGGCAGACAGTGTTTGGTGGAGCTTCCTGATTAAAACAAACTTGGAAGCAAGAGTGGCATCCATTTCTGAAATGGCTTGCTTCCAGAAACTCTATGAATGTGGGAAAACGATGAAAGTTATACAAGTGTTCAGGTCTTTTGTTCATAGGCTCGCTATGACTCGTCTATGACTCGACGGCACTGAACAACAACAACAACATATGAAATCTATACCTAGCCCAAGCAGCTGTTATCTGAATGGAGCAAAGGAACACTGCATGGTTTAAAATCAGGAAGGGTGTGGGCCAAGAATGTATCTTTTCTCAGTACCTATTCATTTTGTATGCTGAGCAAATTATTCATGAAGCTGGATTCTTATGAAGAGGAATGTGGCATCAGGATCAGAAGAAGGCTTCTTAACAATTTGGGTTATGGGTATGATCAGCTTCCTTGCTGAAAGTGAGGAAGACTTGAAATGCTTGCTGTAGAAAATCGAGGACTATATAGTCTTGGATTACAATATGGATTACATCTCAAAGCCAGGAAGACAAAAATCCTTACCACTGGGCCAGTAGACAAAATCATGATATATGGAGAAAGGGTTGAAGTTATCAATGATTTCATCTTGCTTGGATCAACAGTCCACACCATTGTTACTAGCAGTCAAGAGATCAAGGCTACGATCAGGGATCTCTCTCCAAAATATTGAAGAACAATGATCTTTTCAGTTACTTGCTATGCATTGGAGCTGAACAGTAGATGAGGATAATAGAAGAATAATTGATGCCTTTGAAATTGAGCAGTCAAATCAGTAGAAAGGGAACAGAGGAGGGAGAGTTATCAGAATGATCTACACCTCAGTCTGGAAATGTTACTAAGCCAAAAACCATTATAGATAGTACTTTGGTTCGGTGCCTAGCATTTATTACTTGAATGTAGATAAGCTACTGCTTGACATCTCTGACTATTGTAAGATTAGAAGAAATTCAGTTAATTTCCTCACACATTCACTTAATGCTTATTTTTTGCTGGGTGTGGGGAATATAGGAATATAAAATTATTTAGATAACTCATTGTCTAGTTGGATAAATAGACACTAGTTTCAGTGCACTCTCATTATGTTATGGCAGGTAGTACAGGGAAGATTCCATCCACAGGCTTAATGAGAAAGTAATGCGTGGGACTGAGGATGAGTAAGAATTAACTGGGTAAAAAAAGATGGAGTTGGTATTCCATGCACAAAGTATTGCAAAAGCAAAAAAGGCATGGAAAAATGAGATAGCACAATGTGTGAGATAATGTGTGTATGTAATGTAACTGTATGGAATTTTAAGTAATAGTAGGTCATGAACAAACAGACGTTGCCCTGGATGTGCTCACTAAGTTATTCCAGGAAATCTGGAGGACAGCCAGTTGGCCAACTGACTAGAAGAGGTTGATATTTGTTCCCATTCCAAAGAAAGGTGACCCAACAGAGTGTGGAAATTATCAAACAACATCACTGATATCACATGCAATCAAGATTCTGCTGAAAATTATCCAAAAACCTTTGGAACAATATGTCAGCAGAGAACTGCCAGATGGGCAGACTGGATTTAGAAGAGGTCTTGGTACTAGGGATATTATATCTACTATTAGATGGATCTTGGCAGAAAGCAGAGAATACCAGAAGAATGTATCTGTGCTTCATTGACTATGCAAAGGCTTTTGACTTTGTGGATCACAACAAGCTATGGCTGACTCTGGGAAGAATGGGAATCCCAGAACATTTGATCGTGCTAATGCGAAACCTATGCTTGGACCAAAAAGCAGTCGTCAGAACAGAGCAGGGAGACACTGATGGTTCAAAATCAAGAAGGGGGTCCGTCAGGGATGTATTTTGTCTCCATACCTTTTCAAGCTGTATGCACAACACATCATCCAAGATGCTGGGCTCTACGAGGAGGAATGTGGCATCAGGATTGGTGGAAGAATCGTCAACAACCTGCACTATGCAGATGACATAACCCTGCTTGCTGAAACTGAGGAGGACCTGAAGTGCTTGCTGCAGAAGGTCAAGGACTGCAGTTTTCAATATGGATTAAAGCTCAATATCAAGAAAACAAAGATTCTCACCACTTGGCCAATTGACAGCATCAGTATGGACGGTGAAGAGATTGAGATAGTTAATAGTTTTCGTTTACTTGGTTCCACAGTTAACACTCTTGGTAACAGCAGCCAGGAAATCAGGAGACGAATTGTATTGGGAAAGTCAGCTGTGAGGGACCTCTCAAGAGTACTGAAGTGCAGAGACGTCAGGCTGGAGACTAAGGTGCACCTAATCCAGGCTATAGTCTTTGCAATTACGTGCTATGCATCAGAGAGTTGGACAGTGAATAGGGATGATAGAGAATTGATGCCTTTGAGCTGTGGTGCTGGAGAAGAGTGTTGAATATACCATGGACTGCTAGGAGAACAAACAAGTTTGTCCTGGAGAGGGTGACGCCAGAATGTTCCCTGGAGTCAAAGATTCTGAAGCTTTGTCTGACATACTTTGGGCATGTTGCAGGGAGGGACTGGTCCTTGGAGAGAGGCATCATGTTTGGGAGAGTGGATGGACGGTGCAGGAGAGGAAGACCCTTGATGAGATGGATCGATTCTGTGAGTGGAGTGGTGGGAATGAATGTTTTTGAGACAGTGAGGTTGGCACAGGATAGAACGGCGTTTAGGGCTCTTGTACGAAGGGTCGCTATGAGTTGCAAATGACTCGATGGCACATAACAACAACAACAACAGGTCATGAAACAGTGAATAGAGATGAAACTGTCAGGTTTGGTAGGACCTCATAAACCAAGAGCTTTGATTTTAGTAGCAATGTTGTTGCATACCATTGAGTCATAACTGACTCATAGCTGAGCAGGGTTTTAGAGGCAGTAAATCATATGGAAGGGATTGCCTGTCTTTCTTCTGTGGAGCAGCTGATGGATTCGAACCACATACTTTTGTATTGGCAGGGCAATTTCTTACTACTAGGCCATCAAGAGCTCCCTTCAGTAGAAATACCATCATGTAATTAGGTTCCACTTCATTTATTAAAAAAAAATATTAAAATGGCTATTAGTTAAACAGAGTCAAAGTTTATTTGTTTTTCTCTTATAAATTCAGGAGGTCACTCCTGGACTAACATGGTTGTCCAGTGCCAGTGGTTCTATTGTCTTGCTCCTTCTAGACCTCTTAGTCTAGATAGCAAGGAAAAAGATTCTCTCTCTTACTGACTTTCAGAGAGTCTTTCGTTATACTTTCATTTATGTTTACCTGAACACAGGACCATAAGGCTTTACTTTCTAGTCAGGGCGTCACATTGCTTTCCCATATACATTTGTGTTTCTTGGTAGGAAAAAATGAGGAACATTGCTGTTGGGCAATTGGTAGTCTTTGTGATAGCAATAGGGAGCTAGAGAAGCATTTTAGTAAGGGGTGTACTGTGAGCAGATATGCCCTTTATATTACTCTGAATGTATTTGATGTGAAGCTTAGAAAAAGAAGACCAGGAAAATGTGGAGTGTAGGACATGCATTAGTTTGGTACTTAGGTTGGAGGTAATAGAAATAAAGCTTGGCTTGTGCAAAAGAAGATTAGACATTTTCTTAGAACATTGTCATAGTAACCAGGAAAGTGAGTCTTTAGCAGAGTTATATTCAGTAGAGAGGCCTAGTGAGATTAAAAGGAAAATAATTTTGTTGTATTTGGCAGTTGGGCCTTTTAAGCAGTTTCAGTAGATTAATGGGGCCTGGAGCCACAAGTAGAGTTATGAGAGATGTATGAAAGTTGGAATGTAGGTGGGTGTAGGCTATTCTTTTAAGAATATAAGTTGTTTATTGGAGAGAGCATAATATCATGAAAAGTTCTCCTTATTCCCAACTTAAAGATAATAAAGAGCAGGGAGTTAAAATGTAAGTAAACCTTCCAAAATCAACTACTCAAGCTTGTACAGAGCCCACGTGAGAGACTATGACACAAATCTATATATGATTCCAACATTTACTCTGTTGGAAATGTAACTTGTTAATGTGCAGTTGGAATTTTGAACTGTGACAGCTGAGTTAACAGTAGTACCTGTATTTCCTGAATTAACCCAGTTACTAACTAGAGCAACAGCTGTAACCAGTCTAACAACCCAGATAAATCTAAACATCATTATCTACAATTTCAATTAAGCTAGACACTACCCCAACTAGAATTCTTCTTAGTTATTTCATTCCACCATTCCCTTCACTTACTCTCTTTCTTCAAAGCATTTATCATTTTTACAGTTGTCTTTTACTGTTTCTTTAATAAAGAGCCCTGGTGGCTGTACAGCGTAACATTAGCCTGTTAACCAATAGACCAGCAGTTAGAATCCACCAGCTGCTCTTTGGGAGAAAAAGAGGCAGTGGGAATTTCTGGGGGACTCGAACTGCCAGAGATGTGCAGTCTTGTGGAGTTAGCAGCTCAGTTGCCTATAGCATACACCACCTGAGCTCCCTACTCTTCTGTAAGCAGAAAGTTTATTAGTCAGGATCCATATTTCTTTTGGTTATTTTGTATCTCCAAGTACCAGTTTAGTACTTTGCAAATAACAGGTGCTCAATATCTTTCTGCAGCACCCTCCTCAAGGACTTTGCCAATTCCTCCTCCCCCTGAAATTGTCTCTCCTCTTAATTCATCATTGTTTTCCTATCTCCTCCTAGAAAATGATTTATATCTGTACCTATTCTGAGCTGCAACCCAAAGGCACATGGCTCGAATCCACCGGCTGCTCTGTGGGAGGATGGGCAGTCTCCTCTGATACAGTTTACTGCCATTGAAAATCCATTGGAGGGTCAGCTGTGATTAGTTAGGACTTGAAAGCACACAGCAAAAACAACCTGCCAATCCTTAAGGGGCTCTGTTGGTTTTTTGTTGATGTTATTAATTGCCTTCGAGTTGAACACGACTTAGAGCGACCCTGTGAACAAAAGGCTTGAAGCCTTTCTACAACTATCGACATTTATGAACGTTCATAGAGTTTCTGGTGGCATGTTGTTTAGGAAATGGATGCCATTCCTGCTTCCATACCTGTCATAGTATGTTCTTGTTATTATGTGTTATTCTGTTGGTTTAGTGGTGAGGAATGGCACTGCCATCCCTAAGGTATGTGGTGGTTTTGCCGATCTTTTGCGACAGCTGTTCTGTGGTTGAAGATGGGCAGTCTCCTGTCATGCGATTTACTGTCTCTGAAAGCTCATTGGAAGGGTCAGCTTTGAGTTGGTTCCGACTCAATGGTACTCAACAACAATATCAATGACATAACTATTTTTTTTTATAATATAAACTTTTATTTAAATAAGGAAAAGAACTATATTGTACAGTAATTCTTCAGGTATAGCCTGCAGAACCATGGCTGTGAATACTTCTCTGTTTAAGTAAGAGCTTCTATAAATTCTTAGGTTTAGAGATGACACCATCTGGATATCTTTCCTTGAACCGGGCAACTACATCTGGGTCTAGTAGATGAATTCCATCTAGTTGGTTGCCGACATAACTATTTTTATCTCCTATTAACTCTTCCTGCTCAAAGCATATCTTCTTGTAATGATCTTGATGCTAATGATTTCCATTTCTCCAAGACCGTGCTCTAGTAATTATCTCCTCTGTCACCTCAGCCACAGCTTCTGTTGGCTTAGAATGTGCTCCAGAATTTCTTCTCTTTCATGCCAATCTTTCATTGGGTTTCCTAGGCTGTATATCTTCATTAACAGGAGCACACTGCCTTGTTTTTCTCTGGAGAAATGGCTGAAGCATTAGAACTGTGAATTTTCACTTAGCAAGTAGTCTGACACTTAGCCTTCTACACTGCCAGGACATGTAGACTGCTAATCTAAAAGTTAGGGGTTCAAATACTCCAGTTCCTCCGTGGGAGGAAAGATGAGTAGTCCACCTGTCAGCGTCTGCAGCCTCAGGAACCCCATGGAAGGCTGCTGTGCACTGACTTGGTTCCATGACAGTGAGTGGTGGTTTTTGTCTCTCAACTTTACATGTTTCAAGCACAAAAAATATTTTACAGGGTTGTTTTAAAGTCTTAATGTAAGAGCTGTGAAAGAATATTGTTGATTGATATATTTGTTGAAAGCAAAAGCCAAAACCTGGCGTAAGGTTGAATACATAAGGGATCCTGGCTAAATGCTTTTTGAATGAATTAACAATCTTGTATTTTAACACAGCAAGTACCTTTTCAGACTAGCTGTCACTTGAGAACTGTGTGTCTTGAGATCTAAGGCAATGATAAAATTTGAGACTTAAGGACAAACAGGCAACTTATTTGCTTGGGTGTGCTTTCCCTGTTCTGCTTAAGCAAATATGTCAGCACTGCTTGATGTCAGTAGGAGCTGCAGTTCTGTGCTTGAGTGTATCCCCTGGCAGCTCTGATGTGTTTGCTCTCCCTTGGTTTGATAATAAACTCTTAAGAAAACAGAACTAATTTAGTTGAGCTTTTGTGAGCTTAACTCAACATTGTGAATGTTTTTCAAATTTCTACTATAATTTTTTAAAAGGAGAAACAGAAGAATTCTTGCTAGAAAATTTGACAGCTGTATTTCTACCATTTAACAGTTATTGTTATTGTTGATTATTGTCTACTCAGAACCAACCCGTGGCTGACCCTGCAGCAGGTTTTCAGAGACAGTAAGTCACACAGGAAGAGATTGCCAGTCTTTTCCACAGAACAGCTACTGGATTAGAACTAAGGGCCTTTGTGTTGGTTGCACAGTTCTTTATCACTAACCCAATAGCACAGGATTCTTATATCCAAATATGTAAATGTGATGCATTCACTTCTGTGCTGAATATTTTTTAGAGTTCTGAAGATGAATGGGTTGAAGCTGTCCCTTCCCAGCCTCCTAGCAAAGAAAAGGCCTGGAAAGTGAAAGAGGAAAAGTCAGACAGAGGAGACCACGAAGTTATTCGGGTAAGATATCTAATTTTAAACAAAGAAGTGTTAACTTTAAAGACTTTCTGAATGCTAATGTGAAAGAGGAATGTAATTTTTTTCAGGAGAAAAGTAAGCCTGAAAAGAATGTATTTTTATGAGTAATTTGTGGTAATAACGCCATTGACTGAACCTTTAGATGCTATATCTCCTCCTGCTGTGAGAAAGTGAGTGATCATTTCTCTTCTGTTCTATTAGAGGATTTCCTAAACTCTAATGTTGATAGAGAAGAAGCATTTTCTCTTATGTACCTGGAGCGTTACGCTGTTACTGCTCTCTGCAGTTAATAGACTTTTCTGCAGTTAATGGAGTTGGATTTTTCCCCCTTTCACTCACACCGTAATTTTCTTAGCAGTGCTTATGGTTAAATAGTTCACATATTTGAGGTTGTCATTTATTTATATGCCTAGGAAGAATGTAATTTATCCACTACTAGACTCAGATGAAGGAAGAAGCTGAACTAATGTTTGAGGACGACCTCCCCTGCCCCCAGACACTGTGCTGAATGCTTTCTATATGATGTCTCATGCATTCGTTAAGATAGTTTTGTAAAAGAGAGAGCTTCCCCACCTTTGTTTTCCTAAATTAGTAGATTTTATACACACACATCCCGCACACACTGGTTTATTTGCAGTTTGTTTACATTGTTTTTCACACCAGATCTTTACCATTTCATTCGCCCATCCACCCACACCTCCTTCTACCCTTCAAATTGTGCATCCCTATGATTAATGCCACTCTGCCCTGCCCATCCTCAGCCTTCTGCTTAAAGTGCTTTCCAGTTTGTGGGAAAGTTGACTGACCAGAAAGTGCGGTGAATTCTTTTATACTTCTTACTTTCACTTGTTCTATTGCTGATTTCTTAGAATTATGTGAGGTATTTGTTAGAAATGATGAACCAGTTGCTGACATATTATTAACTGAAGTTCATGGTTGACCATACAGTTCACTCTTTGGTTTTTTGTATTTACTTTTGTGCTATAGACAAAAACTAATGAGTTTTAATCTCATTTTATAAAGAAGGAAATGGGCTCAGAGAGAGTAAGAAACCTGCTTAAAATTGCCCAGCCTCATAGGTTTTATACCAGGTTTGTTAAAGGTTCGTTGTTAAGTTTTCTTATCAGGTTGGATTGAAATGACTTCCTTTTTTTAAACAGAGAGATGAGTGGATGACTGTGGACTTTATGTCTGTTAAGACTGTATCATTATCATCACTGAAAGCTGAAAAAGAAACTGTAAGGAAAATAGAGCAGGAAAAAGCCCACGCGGTTGAGCAGGTAAGAGAATGTTTGAGATGCTGTAGCTTCCTAACTTACCTGTTAGGAAGCGATAAGAACATTTATACAAAGCCAGTTTTACTTGCAAAATATTTATTCTTTGGTATTGTTTAATAAAGTTAATGAGAATACTTATGAACTGTGACATAAGTGCTTTAAAGAAGTTTGCTCTAAGAAGTGAATTTAAAGGTATGTGGACATTTATAAATTTCAAATGTTTGAATATAGAATTATTGAATGAATCATGAGTTTAAATAGAAAACGGTGTATTAGAAGTGAATTCTCTCAACTTTTGTTTCTGTTAACAAGAATTAGATGCCCTGATGGTTACATTTGAAGGCATTTGTAAAATTTTGGGAAAATGTAGAAAATAAACCTTGTTGTTATTAGGTGATGCTGAGTCAGTTTTGACTTCTTGCAGTGGTAGAATAGTGTTGCCCCATTGGGTTGTCTAGGTTGTAAACTTTCTGGAAGTGCTTTCTGAACTCCTGCTCTGTAGTATGTAGACACTGAGTCTAGTGTGTTAGCATAACTGTGGTTTGTTGTTTTCTGTTTTTCTCATATTCTGAATTGTTCTTTTTATAAATGGTAGAACATGGTAAACTACTAATTATCTTTAATAGATTGAGATAGTAATTCATTTTCTTAGAAATGCCATTGTATAATTGTACTTTGATTTTTCCTATGAAACTAATAATTTGCCTTGCTCATCTCATTGACGTTTTAATTTTGCATTCCATGCTTTCTAATTACTATTGTTTTGCCAATTATGGCTCCCCATCCTCCAGCAAACTTGGACAGAGGCTCTTAGCTTGTTTCTGGGGAGGTGGGTAGCATCCCAAGGTCAGTTCCGGCTGATGTCTTATGTTGGAGTTCTGGTTCTCTGCTTCAACTGCTGTTGCTGCTGCTGTTGCTGCTATAAGTCTAGCTGGTGTATCTCTGGCCCCAAAGAGCATGCACTACTTACCTGCTACTTCTTTGCTGATGGTGAGGCTCTTATGAGTCTGCTGTTGTGTCTGCTCAATTAGTAGCAAGACTAGCCAGTTCCCTGTAGATAGGCTAATGCATCCCTGTGCACGTATTCCCTCTCATGCACATGAAAGTCAAATTCAATGACTTGGAAAGCCATTTTTGAACAGTAAACCCTTAACACTACAAGACCCTTCAAATTTGATTAGTGTTTAGAGTAAATCTCTTTCTTCTAGGTTATTTCAATAAATTCAGCTGGCTTAGCTTCTCTTCTATTTCTCTACAAACTCCTACCTTTGATTTTTTTTTAAAAAGCTTTTTCCTCCTAGTTATGTATCTTCGTATTTCTGCATCAAGATCTATTTTATATATACTTTGAAACTGTTTCTGTTTTCCTTGACAAAAATAAATCTGGTTGTCCTTTATGTCCATAAAACTCTATTTGTTCGTTAGTATATGTAGTGTTCTATATTAGTTTTCTCTTATCTCCTTTATGAGATTGTAAACTTTTTGAAATACTATGTTTTGTTAAGACTGTTAAAGATCTCTGAGTCCATTTTTCTTGATTTAGTAATGGTTGACAGGCCAAGTGAAACTGGAACAAATTTGAGTTTTTAAAAAGTGGCACATCAGCATGGAAACTGCAATCAGAAAAATGATTCACTTGATTCTCTGCTGGAAATAATCATCTCTTAGTGTGTTATTAGGCAAATCTCTTGATCATCAGGGTTGTAAATTTTGATGCCGGTTCAGAGAATTGGTGCTCTGGTGGCCTAGTGGATAAGGAGTTGCACTGCCAACCCAAAGTCAGGTGGTTTGAAGCCGCCAGCCGCTCTGTGGAAGAATGTTTGGGCAGTCTCCTTCTGTGTGATTTACAGCCTCTAAGTCCTCTGGAGAGTCAGCTGTGAGTTGATTCCGATTCTAACTCAACAATTGTGAGTTGTGGAGATGCAATGGTGGTGACTGACTTGCCTCTATGAATGTGTGCTGTTCTCCACAGTCCAGACAGCAATTAGCTTTCACACATCAGGTTCCTAAAAGGACTTACTGTGCCTGTTTGAAAACTCCCATTTGAGGGCTCAGCTCAGTAATTCTCCCCATTCTTGTCATTGTTCATACATTTTACAGGTTTAGATCTGTTACAGTTTTTCTATGATAGCAATGACTAAACTGGTTTGAAGCCTTGTATTTTTATTTTTGTAGCAGTTGACATAGAACTCTGCACATAGCAAGTGCTTTTTTACTTTGCATATTTGAAATTGTAGAATTATTGTTCACTTCTCCGTTAATTCTTATTTAGCATACTGCTCTGTAAATCTCTCATTTTAGTTCTTAAGTTTGATAACCTGTAATAATTAGTGATTTTGCTTAGATAAGAATTCAGATTGTTGTGTGCAGTAAATCAAGTAGTGAGAGAGATGAAACAATTTCCAAATGTATGTATGCTCTTTGTACATCATTGCATTAAAAAAAATTTTTTTTAATTTCCATTCATATGTTGCACATTTTCCTCCCTGCCCACCCCCAGTTTGTTTTTCTCTTTGGAAAAAAAAAAGGTCTTTCATTGTACAATTCCCCATCCCCATCCCAGTCCAGTTTACTTTGCAGCTCTTATTCTGGACTGTTATCATGCAAATAATACCTAGTCATATATTTCTTTTAAACAGTACTTTCCCTCATCCGTTTCAGTGCAGTGTATATTATTAATCCCCGCTTTGCTTAGTTCCCCCCCCCCCATCACTGGTGTCAATCCTGTTTTATAACTAGCATTATGCAGAATTTGTCCTTTTTTGACTGAGATTTCACTCAGCATAATGCCCTCCGGGGTCACCCATTTTGCATACTATATCATGATTGCCTGTTTTTCACTGCTGTATAGTATTCCATTGTGTGAATATAAAACAGCTTCTCTGTCCATTAGTTTGTTAAAGGGCACTTGGGTTGTTTCCATCTCTTTGCTATTGTGAACAATGCAGCAATAAACGTGGGTATGCATATATCTGCTTGAGTGGTAGTTTTGGTTTCTTTAGGGTATATTCCCAGTAGTGGAATTGCTCTGTCAAATGATATTTCTATTTGCAACTTTTTGAGAAAGCTCCATACTACCTTCCAGAGTGGTTGCACCATTTTACACTTCCACCAATAGTGAATAAGGATTCCAGTTTCTCTACAACCTCGCCAGTATTTGTTGTTTGCTGCTCTGTTGAATTTTGCTATTGTTACTGAGGTGAGATGACACCTCGTAGTTGTTTGTATTTGCATTTCTCTGATCACTAGAGATTTTGAACATTTCTTCTTGTGTTTGCTCGCCACTTGGATGTTTTCTTTGGTGAAGTGTCTGTTCATATCCTGTGCCCATTTTGCGACTGGATT
Source organism: Elephantulus edwardii (assembly GCF_000299155.1). Classification (NCBI taxonomy): domain Eukaryota; kingdom Metazoa; phylum Chordata; class Mammalia; order Macroscelidea; family Macroscelididae; genus Elephantulus; species Elephantulus edwardii. Next base: position 30,872 of record NW_006399806.1, read on the forward strand.
GTTTATCTTGTGTGGTGCTCAAGTATTCTATACCTTCTAGATATAAGTCCTTTATCAGACATTACCAAATATTCTTTTCCAGTCTGTGGCTTTCCTTTTTACCCTGTTGGAGATGGTTTTTGATGTACATTCTTGAGAAACTGTACATTTTGTTTTCCTTTTTGAGAAAAAGTAGTCCTCCCCTAAAACCAAATGTTAGTTTTTGTCATTGTGGTGGGGATAAAAGGAAAGTAGTCAGAATGATTATTTGAATGGCCTTTAACTGAAGCTTTGTTACAAAGCATGCTGACTTCCTGTCTCTTAATTCTAGGGATATTGTCATTTTGGTCTTCTAGACTAGTGTTTTTAATAATTCAGGTCAGGAAATTAATTCATTGCTGTCAGTATTAAAAATATGAAAAGCAGCATGTATTATATGAAACAGAAGCTTATTATTTTTTGGTTCCGTTTTCTCTTTGAGCCATGGTCAATAAAAATTTTGAAGCTGCGTCTTTCCTTTTACGTCCTTAGGCCTGCATTGTGCTGTTGTCTCACAGCACTTACCTCCAGCTCCTCAGTGAATGGGTTTTGAATCTATGCAGCTTTCACACTCTGTCCCATCTTGAAAACACTTATTAGTTATTTGTTATTGTCTGTATCCATTACTTAGATCATGAAGTATCAGGATGAACGGGTGTGTTCAACTAATCCATCACTTTCATCAGCACAATACTGAGATGTGGAGATTTGACAAAAGAATTGAAGGACTGAATGTAGGCTTTCTTTCGTTCCAAAGTAGGGAAGAACATGAGTTTTAAGAGGGCTTTAAATGTTTTGTCCAAGGTCACAGCTGTTAAGTGGATATTGATTTTTTTGTTTTGAAAAACTTTTTGTGGAGTTGTATTCAAACTCTAACTTTTTAAAATGTTTTGTTACAGTCTAGATTGCTGGAAAGAGAATTGAATCCATACTGGAAGGATGGTGGGACAGGTCTTCCACCAGAAGATTGCAGCGTGTCATCAGTTGCCAAAGGTATATCTATATTTAAGGCATTTCTTAAAATTTTTTATTCCTGAGTGAGTTTATTTAAAAATTGTTAGAGAATTGGTGAGATGTGTTATTATTATTTTCAGAATGCATAATACAAATCAGTTTATACAAATTTTATTACTGGCTATTTAAATATTTTAGGCTGATGCTGTAACTTTGTCAAGTCAGGAGTTATGTATGTCTGCATATTAGAAAATAATGATGTATTTATTATCTTGTATGAAATTTGTATGATTTCATACTGTGAGCATCCATGGACTATTACTAAAAGTTTAGTTTACATTTAACAAGGCATGGATAAAATATTTGGAGCCTTTTGAGACTTTGCTTAGAGTACCTTGGAAAATTCTTTTAATTACGATATATTTGGGACCAAATTGATTATTTTTTTAATTATTATTAATTTTAATGAAAGTTTACAGAGACTTTGATTTCTATTCATTCATTGTTGCACTTTTCTCCC
>NW_006399806.1:32628-40895 GCF_000299155.1 Elephantulus edwardii
TTTTAGGAACATAATAAATCCCTGTAGTCATTCTACTGACATTTCAGTTGTTTTCCAGTCTCTGGTTATTGTGGATTGTTCTGTCTGTCTCTTAGGGTCTGTATGTGAGCATTTATGTTCCTTTTTGCTGGAGAGATCTTAGAACATTCTTATCTTTGGGTAAGGGAAAGCAGGAGTTTGATTTTTAAGTAATTTATTTGTATGTATCAAAAGTATGATGTTTTTAAAAAGAACTGTAAGCACTTTAAAGTTTTTTATGTTAACAGGCTTTCAAATGTTCATTCACAGTTGAAAATAAAGACTGAAATTGGATAATTTGTTTTACCATTTCAGCTTTACATCTTTTTAAACTCCCTTATTTGTTCTTTGTGCCAACTCCTCCTATACTCATACATATAACTTTATTCTTTACTTTTTTTCATCCCACCCTGCTCTTACCTACACTTTCTTCTTGTTTATGGATTTTTTTCCTTCCCTCCCTTGGTTTTCTAATTTTATATAGGCCTTTAAATAGTTTTATGATATTTTCATATATGTCCCTATTTTAGTTGTTTATATCTCATTCTCTTAGATTGGAGTTTTTCTGAGGATAGTTTTATATTTTTCTTCGGTGTAGTGGATGAGTCTGTACCTGACATACAGGTGCTCAAATATATGCTGAACTGAATTTTCAGTGCACTGAAGATTTTTAATTATTCAAATAGAATATTTAAACTGTTAGTTTAGAAGTAATCAAAGAAGCAATAAATATTACTTGTTTGATAACAATATGAAAAGTAAAACTGACATTTGATTTTCTAATTTAATTTCAGTAGTGGAAGATGGTGGATTAAGTTGGCTAAGGAAGTCTTATCAAAGAATGAAGGAACAAGCTGAGAAACAAAATAGAAATTTTGAGGACATTGTAGCTGAAAGATACGGGGTGAGCTGTTTTAATATGTATTCCTTTTAGAATTCCTTGTAGAGTGATTTGAAAAACAAATGCTTTTGTGATTCTTTTGTGCTGTGAAACATTTGTTAATTGAGTTGATGCTAGATTTCAAATACTGAGATTATTTTCTGCTTAATTTCCTTATTATTAAACTCATTTAGTATTTTTCCTTTTAAAAATCTCACCCAGTTTATCTATTTGTTAATTTTTGCTCTCTTGTCCCTTCCTTTCTCATTGTTAACCTTCCAATGCGGATTCTGTGTGTAAATCTTTCCTTAGCTTTGTGTGTTAGATATCTTATACTATAATTGTCTTTTTTATGACTGACTTACATCACTCAGCATGTTGTGCAATATTTTACAAATTCTTTGATTCATTTTTAGTGATGCATAGTACTCCGTTGTGTAAATATACCTCAGCTTCTTTAACCATCCCTCCATTAGTGGACACTTGGATTATGCCCAGCTCTTTGTTCTTGTAAATAATGCTGAAACAAACATCGGTATGAATCTGACAGTTTATACTGCGTCTATTTCTTTGCACTTCTTGCTGATCTTCTCTGTATCGTTCCAATTTTAGTATATGTGTTGCCGAAGCGAGCACTGCATCTATTTCTTTGGGATATGTATTCAGTGATATACCATTCTTAAATTTTTAAGGAAGTGTCACTACTTTCCATAATGGTTGCACCATTTTACATCCTCACCAGCATTTATTGTTTTTGCCTTGTTGAACATAGCTCACCATTTCTTAATAGTTGATCTTGAGCCTTTCTTCATGTGTTTGTTGGCCATCTGAATGTCTTTTTTTGGTGAAGTGTCTATTTATATTCTCTGCCCATTTTGTAATTAGCTTACTTGGTTTTTTTCTTGAGATGGTGTGGAGTTTTCTCTACAAATTTTAGAGAGAAATTCCTGGTAAGCAATGCCATTCCCAAATATTTTTTTCCTTAGTCTGTAGGTTCTATTTTTACTCTTTTTTTTTGAGAAGTCTTTTAATGCATGTGAGGATTTACTTTTTAAGTTGTCTCAATCATTTACTTTATTCTGTGTTGATTATGCATTCTAAGTTATATTTCATAGTTTTTTTCATGTCACAGAGTAAGTCTCCTAAGTTTGCCCTAGTTTGTTGTTTTGTTTTGTTTTGTTTTTAAAGATCTTTATCATTTCAGATATGCTGAGTTCCTGGATCTATTTGGATTTAGGATTGGGTATTTTTGTATGCTGTGAAATATCTATCTTGTTTCATCTATCTGCAAGTAGATAAGTTTTGTGAGCACCATTTGTTAAAGATGGTGTCTTTTCTTCCTATAATGAATTTCATCTCTTTGTTGGAGAGCAATTATCCATCTATCATTGCTGTCGAGTCAGAACTGACTCATAGCTGACCCACCAGCAGGTTGTCTTGGAGGAGGTTACCTCTCTTTCTTCTGAACAGCTGTCCATAGGTGGATGGAGTTAGTTTTCTCTGGGTTCTCAATTCTGCTCCATCAGTCTCTGTACCTGTCATTGGACCAGTACGGAGCTGTTTTGATGATGATGGTTGTGTAGTAGGCTTTGAGATCAGAAGTGTGAAGCTCTCCTTGTTTTACTTCTTCACTCTCTTTGCTTATCTAAATTCTCTCTCCTTTTCTGTGAAGTTGATTATTGCTTTTTCTGTCTCTTTGAAAAATTATAATGAGATCTGGATAGCAATTGCATTGTATTTGTAGATTTGTGAATATAGCCTTTTTCACTATTTTAAGCCTTCTGATCCATGAGCTTGGTGTACTTTTCCATTTATGTAGTTTCTTGTAGCCGTGTTACATTCTTTTGTTTGTACAGGACTGTATCTTGGTTAGATATATTCTTAAATATTTTGTCTTTTGGGTTCTTATAAATGACATTGTTCTCCTTATTTCCTTTTTAGAGTTCTCTTTGTTACTATAGAGGAATCTAATTTTTTTTATTAATTTTAATGAACATTTACAGATATTTTGGATTTCCATTCATTCATTGTTGCACTTTTCTCCCTGCCCAGTCCACCCCCCTCTAGTTCGCTTCTCTCTTTGAAAAGCAAAAGAAATCCACCAGATGCTCTGCTGGAAAAGGAGGGGCAATCTCCTGTACCAGTCAGATCTGATTTGACGGTACACACACAAAAAAATAATAAATTTTTTTTAAAAGAAAAGCAAAAGAAAAATTCCTTCTTTGGTATACAACACCCCCCCACACCCCTCCCACTGCCCCTTTGGTATACAGTCCCCCCGCACCCCTCCCACCGCCCTGAGTACACTCTACTATGCAACCTTAAAAAATATTTTTTAATTGGTTTTCATACACTATATGAATTTTATATAATTAATACATCATTTCATATAATTCAGTTGCATTGTTTCATTCATATGCATCATGTTCCATACAGTCCCTCCTTTACAGTCATTCATATGGCCTGTATCCTGTATAATGAATTACCATTGATCTCTACCTATTATTATTCTACCTTTTCAAGTCCCCATTGAATCTTTCCCATTTCCTCACCCTCCTCGCAGTCCATCCACTAAAATCTGCTTTCCCAGTGATTTCTGTCCCCTTCCCTCTTTTCTCTTCCCCCTTTGGACATCTGTACACATCTTACTAGTTATCCTTCTCCTTTTACAATAATGGTTTTATGCAGTATTTGTCCTTATTAAGAGACTTTGTTAGTTCACTCAGCGTAATGCTCTCTAGACTCTCCTATAATATTAGATTGTTCAGACGCAATTGTCCTTGAATATTTTATCTCATTACTTGTCTCTGCTTACCTTTTATCTAAAAGAGAAAGAATTCACAGGCTGCCGTTGAACTCACTCAGTTTTCAGCATTTTCTATGCTTCTGTTCATTTTGGGTAATTTTTTGAGCATGAAGTTTCCCTTTTATTTGTTCTTGAACTGCTCCTGTTCTTTCATTTGACTCAGTTATTTTTTAGTAGTACTGTAACTTCTTGTATCTCACTGACAATAAGAATTTTTTTTTTACATTTTTATTTTTATTATTTTGTGTGTGTACTGTCAAATTGGATCGGACTGGTACAGGAGAAGATGGCCCCTCCTTCTCCAGCAGAGCATTTGGTGGATTTGGACTGTATACCTCTGGGATTGCAGTGCAGCCTCTAGAATTATTTAAAATTTATGTGTCTTTGAATTTTAGTGTGGGGTTTTTTTTTTTTTTATGTTAGGACATTTAGTGTAATTTGTACCCTTTTGAAACCCTAAATATTTTGTGGTATTTGGTAATTTTTCTTTATTCCCTCATCATTTTTAAATATCAGTTTAGGAGTAAAATGATTAAGTGTTTCTTTTTTATTTTTTAATTTTCTGCAGTGTACTTTCCTTTTGTTTTGGCAGATAGCAATGAGTCATAGCACAGTGGAGTATTGGGCATGGGGGGACAGTGTGTGTAATTGGAGTAGTTTTAAGTTTATTTTCTTTTTCTCTTCTTTAGTCAATGGAAATATTTCAGTCCAAATTAGAAGAAGCTGAAAAGACAGCATCCAGAAAGGAAGATTGGAGACAAGAACGATGGAGAAAACCAACATACTCTGATAAAACACAAAGTAACCAAGAAAGTAGAAAATCAGACTTAGTAAATTATAATAAAAGCTCAGGAAGTAGATATGGTATTACAGCTAGTCCAAACAATATTAGTAAAGATAAGTTTAGTGGTGATGAAAAAGGTAATAGATCTACATCTTTAGAAATAGGTAGAAGAGAATCCAGTTCAAGGCACAATCAACAGTTTTCTTCTCTTGGGAATTTGAGACCTAAATTCTTAAAACCCTCTGATGATGAAGAACTGTCATTTCATAGCAAGAGCAGGACTGTGGAACCATCTCACACACCTGCATCATCAGTTACGCAGAGATCTTTGCATTCCGGTTTTCGAAAACCCACAGAGAACAGTGAAGAATGTGTATCATCATGGAGTCGATCTGACAGGCAAGAAAGAGAGAAGAAACATTCAAATCAGAAGCCCTTAGAAACCAGTAGCAGTGCCAACTACGGAAATATTGTAGGGGATGCAAGAGAAAAGTCACAGGACCAAAGCTCACTGGTTGACCATCCAAAAAAAGAACATCTGCAGGACACGGCAACTTCCTTATCTGGGTATTTTATCATTTGGTTTTTAAATTGATGGATGAATATTAGAGTAGAGAGAATTGGATTAATTGAATTTTATTTTTAGAACTAATACTTGTTAGATAGAAATTAATGCTTTTAAACTGTTTTTTTAAAAATGATAGAATTAGAGTTAAAGGTTTGCAGACTTGTTTATTGCTGTCAAGAACGAACCAGCCCATAGCTGACCTTCCGCCGGGTTTTCAGAGTCTGTATGTCGCATGAGGAGAGATTGCCCATCTTTCTCCCATGGAGGGGCTGATACCTGCAAGCTGCCTTCCTTTGAGTTAGCAGCGCAGGTGGGCCATGGCCTCTCATAGTCTTGACTTACTGATTTTCCCCAGTTTTATTTAACCAAAAGAACTGGAAGAATTGATAGCTCTATTTGCTCAAAATCAGGGTTTTTTTTTTGCAATTTAATAAATTGAATAAATTAATCCTTTCAAATAAATACAGTGCAGGAAATATTTTGGAGATTCTGTTACTGATGACTTACTACTTTCTAAAGAAATTACTCTTAAGTATAACTATAATTGTAAATGTCTATGAAATTGCTATGAGATAGAAAATATGCTGCTGTCGCTCAAGGTAACAAAGGAGGGCCAATGATATTGTTGAGTGAGGGCATCATGAATTGTGATTGTGGATTTTGCAGGGAAAGAACCTGCTTTTGATGATTGGAAGGTTTTAAAGGTCAAGTGAGAGTTTTAAAAGGGGTATGTAGGTAAGATGTTGTTGTGTACCTTTGAGTTGGAACCAACCCATAGTTGACCCTTCAGCGCATTTTCAGAGGCAGTTAATTTCATGAGAGGAGGTTGTTCATCCTTCTCCCATGGAGCAGCTAGTGGTTTGAACTGTGTTGCCTGCCTTCAGTATTACAGTGCAGCTTCTTGCCACTAGGCCCCAGAGCTCCCTACCCAGTGGTAGTTGTAGGTATTAACATTGTGCCTTTGGGTTATAAGTTTGATAAATCCTTTTGTTAGTGACTCCATCTGAAATGGTGGATTTTAAAACAGTGCACAGTTTTCAATGGGAGGAAGCTGGAAAGATCAGGACTCAGTGATAGACTCCCAGCCTATGGGCTCTATTTCCATTCAGGTTTTTGCTCCGAGGAAACCAAAAGAAAAAACCTGATTTTATTCACTGGACAGATGTGTGAGGGGGAAGCGAATTATCTTGTGTTTTGCACATATACAGTTGTCCAGGCTTCATATCTCAGTGCTAGACTATTTCCACTTGCCAGTTGGTAGTGAGTTGAGCTTCTTAATTTCAGGTATTATTAGAGTTGTCTTCACATTTGGGCAGTATGTGGTTCTTGACATCTCTGATTCAGTTGAAGTGTGCAAACCATTCTACATGTTAGACTGGTGTTCCATTTGGTTCTCTAATTGTTTATGTTTATTTTATCTAAATGGTATAGATACACTGTTTTCCCATGGTATTTTGAAGAGTCTTACTTTGAAATAATTTGTAAGCTGAACGGTATAAAAAGAAGAAACCTTTGCTATTAATTTTTATGGTAAAAATTTGGAACGTTCCTAGACTCAAAAAACAATCTACCAAATACTTGGGAAAGTCTGCTGTTAGGGACCTTTCTAAAGTACTCAAGAGCAACAATGTGTCTCTGGAGACTAAGATGTATCTGGTACAGGCCATAGTCTTTGCAATCACTTGTTATGCGGCAGAGAGTTGGACAATGACCAGGGAGGATAGAAGGAGAATTGATGCTTTTGAGCTTGGTGTTGGAGAAGAGTGCTGAGAGAGCCGTGGACTGCTAAGAAAACAAACAGATTCATTCTGGAGAGGGTTAAACCGGGCGGCTCCTTGGAGGAAAGGATTCTGAGGCTTCGTCTGACATATTTTGGTCATGTTGTAAGGAGGTACAGGTCCTTGGAGAAGGACATCATGCTTGGGAGGGTGGAGGGACAGCGTAGGAGGGGAAGGCCCTCTATGAGGTGGATTGATTCAGTGACTGGGGCAGTGGAGATGAGTGTGTCAGAGACAATGGGATTGGCACAGGACAGAGCAGAGTTTAGAGCTGTTGTACATAGGGTTGCTATGAGTCTCAAGCTACTTTATGGCCCATAACAACAACAACAACAACAACAACCAAATACTACGTAAGAGCTAAGATAACACAGTCCTGGCCTGATACTGGGCTGCTGAGTGATTACTGGGGAGGGAGCCTGCTGACCCCACTCTTGATGCTTAGGTGCAAGCTGTCTCTATAGGCTCACTGCAGAACAAACACCAAATGATGGTTTTATTTGTGCCTTTTATCATAAAAGCAACAATCCTATTCTGGTTTCTCTTCTAATAAGCAAAAACAAGCACTAACTTAGGTCTTTTGTAAAAGCAAGGTGGCTTAAAGCAAACTTGGTAAAATCGGAGTTTACCTGTACTGTGTACTGTAACAAACCCTCAGGAAAACTTTCTTTTTTTTTTTTTACTCTTACTTATTGCTATTCATTTTCAATCTGAGATAATCTGATTCTTGTCATGAATTCCATGGTAGATTAGAAAGGAATAGAAAAATACAGGAGTCACACACATGTGTATGTAAAAGAAAAGAATTCATGAATGTGCAGACTGATGTAAAGAGAGCAGGGTAGAGCTTTGAAAAATGCCCCTTTTGAAGGACTTATAGAAGCTTCATTTGTCTTAACATTACAGAAAAATAGAAACTGGACTGCAATTCAGATCCACCAGCTGCTCCTTTGAGAGAAAGAGGAATCTCCTCTTGTGCAATTGATTGCCTTTGAAAACCACTGGAGGGTCAACTATGAGTTAATTTTGACTCAACGGTATATAACAATAACATAACAAAATCAAACCTACTTTGTCAAGTGATGTCCAATTCATAGTGCCCTTCAGGGATTTTGAAGCCTCTAAATCTTCCCTGTGTTTCAAAAGTTATACATCTTTAGACTGCCAGTCCTTCCACCTTGGAGCAGCTAGTTGATTTCAACTGCTAACCTTTTGGTGGTTTATAGTTTGCTTAAAATAAAAATTTAAGTAATCATGTTATTTGCAAATCATTTGTGCTCAGCTACTAACTTAAAGGGTGATGGTTCAAACCCACCTCCTGGAATTGTGGAAGAAAGGCTTTGTGATCTGTTTTCTTTCTTTTTTTTTTTTCTATAATTATATTTTATTAATTTTCATAAACATTTACAGAGATTTTGGGCTTCCACTCATTC
>NW_006399806.1:47885-49427 GCF_000299155.1 Elephantulus edwardii
TCGCCCTCGCGCTGCGTCGCCCTCGCGCTGCGTCGCCCTCGCGCTGCGTCGCCCTCGCGCTGCGTCGCCCTCGCGCTGCTGTGATCTGTTTTCTACAGCTCACAGCTTTGGAAGCCCTCTGTAATAGTTCTGCTTTGCACACATTGGGCCACGATGAATTGGAATCAACTTGATAGGAACAGGTTTTCATGTATTTAATCAGGCAGCCCTAAATGTAATACTTAACTGTTTCTTGGGTCTGCAACCTTTTACCAGAGATTGACATCTGAGTTTTCTGTGCTTTAGTGCCTCATATTATACTCCATGTTTTCTGATATCAATTTTGGTAGTGCCAGTTTTTTTCAAATAAGATTAAAGGAGAACTATTAATCAGCCTTTCGAAAAAACACTGCTTTTCTCTTTAGTATCCATTCTGTTATTCTCCTTTTAGAACTGGAGGTAGGCTCACTTTTCTTTTGTTCTTCTCTTTATTGCATTCCTACTCTTTCAAATATTTTTTTAAGCTCTTGTTTTCCACCTAGTAATAAAGAATATATCTGTATATATAGGATTTCTGGTGGCCTAGTGGTTAGGAGCTGTACTGCAATCCCAAAGATACATTAGATACAGTGCTTGAATCCACCAACTGCTCTGAGGGAGAAGGATGGACAATCTCCTCTCATGTAGTTTATCATCTCTGAAAACTTGCTGGAGAGTCAGCTATGGGTCGGTTTTGACTTGATGACAAACAACAACAGCAACAACAACAACACCATACCTAGTTACTGGGAACGCTAGTGGCTTAGTGCTCAGGAATTGAGCTACCAACCCAAAGGCAAGGGATTCCCCTCCACCAGCCACTCTGCAAGAGAAAGATAAACAGTCTCCTGTGTGATCTGAAGCCTTGTAAAAACGGCTGGAAGATCAGCTATGAATCATGGCACCAACTGCATATATATATATATATATATAGGTATATATATGGCCTGCTGTTCTCCCAAGAACTTATAGGTTTTTTGCTGTCATAAGATAATCAGCTGTTAATGTAAATGTGAAGCAGTATTTGATAGATGGCTTAAGTTTATCTGTGAGTTTTATTTATTTATTTTTTACTATAGCCTTTATTTTGCATTGATTTGGAGTTATTTATTCTTGTGCATATTATTTTTCTACATGATAGGTGAATTAGACTTGGTGTGAAATCTATAGTCTTTGCTTTTTCATTAGAAGATGAACTATTTTAAATCATAGCAGTGTAGTTTCTACTTGATCATAAAGTAGTTTGTGTGAATAGATAACATTTTTGATGTCATTTCTTAGTTATAAGATACGGATTAGTTGATACGAAAGGAAAGCCATTCTGTTTTACTGTGTTTTCAATAGTTTAATTAAAATTTTTTTCTTTTTTTAAATTTTATTAGTTTTAATGAACATTTACGGGGATTTTGGGTTTTCATTCCTTCCTTGCTGCACCATTCTCTCTACCCTCCTCCCCAGTTTGTTCTTCTTCCCCCGCCATCCGAATGTCTGTTTTAATTGTCCAATTGCCACAGTGCTTGTCAA